>NC_057723.1:24482446-24489575 GCF_004010195.1 Chiloscyllium plagiosum | reverse complement strand
ACTGTATTTTTTGAGTATCCGTTCTTCTTGAATATTCACCTTATCATATATCAAAGAAGTTTCAGAAATGACAGCCAGACTACTAAGACCCCTCGGAATCCTAGTAGCACACAAACCCACCAACACTCTCAAACAAAAACTAACAAACTTAAAAGACCCAGTGCAACCCATGGACAAAACCAACGTCATCTACAAAATTCCATGCAGGAACTGCCACAAACGCTACGTAGGACAAACAGGAAGAAAGTTAGCCACCAGGATACATGAACACCAGCTAGCCACAAAAAGACACGACCCTCTCTCCCTCGTAGCCCTTCAAATGGATGAAATAAAACACCATTTCAACTGGGACGACACATCTATCCAAGGACAGGCTAAGCAAAGACATGCCAGAGAATTCCTAGAGGCCTGGCACTCCAACCACAATGCCATAAACAAACACATAGATCTAGATGCCATCTATCAACCCCTCAGAAAACAAACAGGAAATGACATCACCACAAACCCCAGGAACCCCATCCAGGAGAAAGATATAAATAGAAAGCAGGAGACAACAGCTTCGCTTCACCTGGAGGTCGCCACTGAAGATGTTACCTAGCCAGGTAACAAAACGTCTGGATATCAAACCTACAGCTCAGCGAGCAAACCTACACCCTACAATGGGTGGGTGGTGGAGGGCTGTTTTTCAGACTGGATGCCTATGACCAGTGGAGTGCCACAAGGATCAGAGCTGGGTCCTCTACTTTTGACATTTACGTAAATAATTTGGATGCGATCATAAGAGGTACAGTTAGTAAGTTTGCAGATGACACCAAAATTGGAGGTGTAGTGGACAGCGAAGAGGGTTACCTTAGATTACAACAGGATCTGGACCAGATAGGCCAACGGGTTGAGAAGTGGCAGATGGACTTTAATTCAGATAAATGCGAGGTGCTGCATTTTGGGAGAGCAAATCTTAGCAGGACTTATACACTTAATGGCAAGATCCTAGGGAGTGTTGCTGAACAAAGAGACCTTGGAGTACAGGTTCATAGCTTCTTGAAAATGGAGTCGCAGGTAGATAGGATAGTGAAGAAAGCGTTTGGTATGCTTTCCTTTATTGGTCAGAGTATTGAGTACAGGAGTTGGGAGGTCATGTTGCGGCTGTACAGGACATTGGTTAGGCCACTGTTCGAATATTGCATGTAATTCTGGTCTCCTTCCTATCGGAAAGATGTTGTGAAACTTGAAAGGGGTTCAGAAAATATTTACAAGAGTGTCGCCAGAGTTGGAGGATCTGAGCTACAGGGAGAGGCTGAACAGGCTGGGGTTGTTTTCCCTGGAGCATCAGAGGCTGAGGGGTGACCTTATAGAGGTTTACAAAATTATGAGGGGCATGGATAGGATAAATAGACAAAGTCTTTTCCCTGGGGTCGGGGAGTCCAGAACTAGAGGGCATAGGTTTATGATGAGAGGGGAAAGATATAAAAGAGACGTAAGGGGCAATGTTTTCACAGAGAGGATGGTATGTGTATGGAATGAGCTGCCAGAGGATGTGGTGGAGACTGGTACAATTGCAACATTTAACAGGCATTTGTATGGGTATATGAATAGGAAGGGTTTGGAGGGATATGGGCCAGGTGCTGGCTGGTGGGACTAGATTGGGTTGGGATATCTGGTCGGCATGAATGAGTTGGACTGAAGGGTCTGTTTTCATGCTGAACATCTCTGTGACCCTATGACTCTAAGACCAAATTGGGGTTAACATGGTTAAGTTGGTCTTGAAGCAGCATTCTGATTCTTACACAATGCTATTGAAATATTCCAAAGCAGTCTAGCATATCCGAGTTATTGTTGAATAGAAAGCTGAACTCTCAGCTCCCTATATTGCTGGAGAAGGTAGCTGTAACCTCTGCCTTCATGATTACCAAACAGTCCATGATAAAAACCAATCCTATTGCACTCAGCAGGCCATAAGTTACAAGAAAGACCTTACAAGGGATTTTCCAGAACTATGAATGGGGAAACTTGTGTCAGAGATTGAGACTGAAAAATAATGATTGGTACAGAGATGCAAACCAATGGAGATTTTACATTGTCTGTACTTCCAAAGAAATCTCATCACTTTAAATTGATCCATCCTCAAATTATTGATTGAGTTGAACTGATTGGCTCTCTTCTTTTTTTCAGGTTTGCCAATGACCATTAGAAAGGCAGTTCAATTCAACAAGATTCTACCAACAACTAGCAATCTTCCAAATCCAAAGAAAACATGTTGAGAGAGAATATTGAAACCTCCAGCCTGTCTGAATTTGTCAAGTCAGTGACGTGGAGGGTAATGAACTAGCAGTACATATTATTATAGATATGTTTATATAATTACAAGTTATCAGAAAATGTTTGGGACAGATAAAAATGTTAATACTTGACTAAGTGCAAGAAGTAGAGAGGACTGCAGATCAGAGTTGAGGGTGTTGTGCTGGAAAAGCACAGCAGGTCAGGCAGCATCTGAGGAGCAGGATTGACGTTTCGGGCATAAGCCCTTCATCAGGAATTCTCCTGCTCCTTGGATGCTGCGTAACCTGCTGTGCTTTTCCAGCACCACACTCTCGGCTAAGTGCAAGAAGCAGCATCCACTGTGGTAACATTGGTGGGGCAGTAGTGTAGGTTCTCAAAGGAAATAGTAAAAGACAGATCTAAGGCAAGGTCATCCCAACAGTCTTTTCTTGGAATATAAAGACAATTCTTATAACTTGTAAATTGTTGCACACATGCAATAAACTATATCTTCTAACAAGAGATGTAAGAAATCCCTTGAGGAATCCATGCACTCAGAAGGTACAGTAACACTATGCATGGCATTAATGACCTTCAGGACACTGAGAACTCCTAAGATCAAATAAAGTATTTTATTATGTATTACTTACAGTGAAATGAGTTTATTCATGAAATATGTTACAAAGTCCCAGCTTAGAAATGCATGTATCAGGCCATTCCTTAATATAAGATTGTAAGCGGTCCCTGGGGTACCTAGCAAAATCTTTCTACTAAGCTAAATTTATGAATATAAAATATATGATTAAAATACAACTGGCAAAATATATTTTCACTAGTAATTCGAGAGATGATAGGACAAAACAGAAATCCTCCAGAAATTCAAATTGATGGAGCTATTGATCAAAATGCTAACAACTATCCAAGAAACATTGAAGGGTTTATGGTGATTTATTGGAGGAGTTTGTACTTAAATATTTATTTTAATATATTTTCATTGAAGTGGTTATCTAGAAAATCAAATATTCTTCTTATGTTTAACTGTAGTGCAGCTCTATACCAGCATCTCCAATTCATTATTTCAAATTGAGATCTAAGAAAAATAACACACACGAATTGCAATTTCTCTATAAATTAAATTGAATATGTAGACTAAGCAGAAAAGCCTCTGATGCACATTGTGTTTGCCTATTTGACTGAAGAATCTCTGGTTAAACGATTGTACTCCATAATCTACTGCCAGTCTATTGGAAACTGGAACGACCGAAATGTAAGCTAGAAGCTTTCTGGCCACTTTTGAAATGGCCAGCAACGCTCCCTGACAGGGAGAAATTAAGGACTGCAGATGGTGGATGTCAGAATCAAAAATTGTGGTGCTACTTCGAGCATAAGCCAGCGAGGCTTGAGCAAGGCTGTGGTATACCTGAAGTAGAAGCACACAGAATGGATAGGTTGCTCCATCAAACAGCTTCTTGCACTGATTTCGCATGTGATCTGCCACTTTGGAAAATGCAACCCCCTTTTCCCCCTCCTAATCACACCAGCATAAAAAATGTAGGAGAGATCTCACCACAAATCTAACCAAGGAATTTTCTGGTGAGGTCCTTTTAACTTTTGTTGATGCAGTTAGTGTTTTCAATGTTTTTGCAGAGGCTACTCAAACTATTGATGATGGATGTTATCTTAGAGATCAGCAGAATCTGTTGGCCTCTGGGGAAAGTCTGTCTCAGTAATAGGAGATCTAGGGCTGGACTTCTGTGGAGTTGTACTGACCCTGGAGGCTTTTAAAAAGCCTTCATACTCACTCATCCAGAAAATGCACAGTAGAACTAATAAGCCAACTAACAGCACAACATGTCTTTCAACACCCATGAGAAAAATACCTGGTCAGAAACCTGCTTTGAAAAAAGGGCTATTGCTCTTTCCATCTTTTAAAATTGTCAATCAGAGACTGCTGTTCATAGTTTCAATAACATAAGCTCTTCGCCATTTCATATCTTTTAATCTTGAACAAATAAACAATACAACATATTGAAGAAGCAGATCAAAGAAGGAATAGGTAATTATACTGTTATAAAAGTATCTATCAATCAAAATTTAACACTGCACTAAACCTCCAAAATCAGCTGCCTGCTGAACAGACTTTCATCTGTTAAAGTAAGGTGGAATTTGTAGTGCAATAGTTAGGGCTATGATGACAATTGTTGCAAATTGACCTACATGGCCAAATGCTCCCACTCCCTGCTTAGGACTTGCTTGAGAAGTTTTTTCACTTTCCCTCTCCATGGAAATATGACAAGTCTCCTCCTTTCCAGCTCCAACACTAAGGCAAACCAGAAATTTTAGGAACTCTCTTTCTTCTTGGGGCCTCAATTTGATTTTCTTTCCCTTCCAGCCACACTTTGCTGAAAGTATTTCCATTGCTCTGTGACATAAATGCAGTTATTCACATTAAAGGCAGGCTACCTCAGGAGATCCAAGCCTTCCTGCTACTCATGCTGCTGGGAACTCCTCGCCAGTTAGCAATGCATTTCACCTGGACTGCCTGCCATAATCGTTAAAATTATCAGCACAATGATTGCTTCCCTTTTCAATGGGACTAGAATAGGGTAACTGAACATTGTGATCTCCACACCTACAAATGGACCTTATCAAATTGCTCCCTACATTTTTCAACAGTTCTTGGCAAACTTGCAAAATGTTTTCAAGCTATGAAGAATTTTCATGATGTTTCTAACAAAGCCTATCGAACTATGTGGAATTTTAATTTCCTGCATAAGTTATTTTTAGTTCATTGCTTAACATGTATATGTTCAGTTGATTAATGACTGCATTAAATAGACAAGTATTTAAAATAAATGCATGAACTATTGCACTGATTTAAGCAGAGAGAAGTAGACCTGTTAAAGGAACATATCAAATATATTTGTTTCAGGGCTTTTGTTAAATGTTTTTTAAACTATTACTATTGTTAGTTTCTAGGATTTATATTTTAAAACAAATTTGAGAATTATTCTTGTCTTAATTTGCCAGGTATTTTCTAAATCATCAGGACTTTTGGGTCTGGATGATATTCTGAGTTTTTACCAAAGCACATTGGAATTGATGTGAATGAGAAGTGTATCTCACTTAAACATTAATGCTCATTGAAGCATCTCACAAAATAAAATAAAAGTCTTGACTAAAAAAAACACATCTGATTCACTAATGTCCTTCAGCAAAAGAAATCTGTCATCCTTCAATTTTGGATCTTTGAACTAGTGGGATATGAGCTTTTGTGTGTTGAATAAATATTTTTGTAGCTATGGTATGTCTTTTAATCACACATGGCAACATGTGACCCCCAGACTGACAGCGCTATCTTAGCGATTAAATACCTTCTGAAATGGCCGAGCAACACATTCAGGCAAAAGTGAGGACTGCCCATGCTTGAAACCAGAGTTTAGATCAGAGTGGTGCTGGAAAAGCACAGCAGGTCAGGCAGCATCCAAGGAGCAAGAAAATCGACATTTCGGGCAAAAGTCCTGCATCAGGAATGCCTTTGCCCAAAATGTTGATGTTCCTGCTCCTCGGATGCTGCCTGGCCTGCTGTGCTTTTCCATTACCAATCGGATCTAACCTCGAGCAAGCCATTCAGTTGTATCAAACCATTATGAAATCTAAGGAAAGGAAAGAAACTGACAAACTACCTTACATTGAAATGATAAAGAACAACAAACACAGCCCTGTCGGCCTGTAAAATCCTCTTTACTGAGATCTCGAATGTAGTGACGTCCTCTTTACTATCATCTCCAATAAAGGGACAGAGAGTATAAGAGAATGGAAGTGATGTTGAACTTTTATAAGACATTTATTATACCTCTGCTGGAGTATTTTGTACAATTCTGGGCATCACATTACAGGAATAATGTCAATGCATTGCAGAGAGTGAGGAAATTTTGACAGTATTAGGCAAGAACTTTCAAAAGCTGATTGGGGCAGATGTTTGCAGATGAAGGGAAAGCTGGAAAATGGGAAGCCTTCAGAAATGAGATAATGAGAATTCAGAGAAAGTACATTCCTGTTAGGGTGAAAGGAAAGTTTGGTAGGTATAGGCAATGCTGGATGACTAAAGAAATTGAAGGTTTGGTTAAGAAAAAAAAGGAAGCATATGTAAAGTATAGACAGGATAAATCGAGTGAATCCTTAGAAGAATATAAAGGCAGTAGGAGTATACTTAAGAGGTAAATCAGGAGGGCAAAGAGGCGACATGAGGAAGCTTTGGCAAATTGAGTTAAGGAGAATGCAAAGGGTTTTTACAAATACATTAAGGACAAAAGGGTAACTAGGGAGAGAATAGGGCCCCTCAAAGATCAGCAAGGTGGCCTTTGTGTGCAGCTGAAGAAAATGGAGGAGATAGTAAATGAATATTTTGCATCATTATTTACTGTGGAAAAGGATATGGAAGATAGAGAAAGTAGTGAAATAGATAGTGACAACTTGCAAAATGTCCAGATTACATAGGAGGAAGTGCAGGATGTCTTGAAACGCAGAAAGGTGAATAAATCCCCAGGAGCTGATCAGCTGTACCCTAGAACTCTGCGGGAAGCTAGAGAAGTGATTGCTGGGCCTCTTGCTGAGATAGGAGAAAGTGAGGTCTGCAGATGCTGGAGATCAGAGCTGAATATGTGTTGCTGGAAAAGCGCAGCAGGTCAGGCAGCATCCAGGGAACAGGAGAATCGATGTTTTGGGCATAAGCCCTTCTTCAGGAATGAGGAAAGTTTGTCCAGCAGGCTAAGATAAAAGGTAGGGAGGAGGGACTTGGGGGAGGGGCGTCGGAAATGTGATAGGTAGAAAGAGGTCAAGGTGAGGGTGATAGGTCAGACGGGGGTGGGGG
>NC_057723.1:24402000-24479850 GCF_004010195.1 Chiloscyllium plagiosum | reverse complement strand
GTCCAGAACCAGAGGGCATGGGTTTAGGGTGAGAGGGGAAAGATATAAAAGGGACCTAAGGGGCAACTTTTTCACACAGAGGGTGGTACATGTATGGAATGAGCTGCCAGAGGAAGTGGTGGAGGCTGGTACAATTGCAAAATTTAACAGGCATTTGTATGGGTATATGAATAGGAAGGGTTTGGAGGGATATGGGCCGGATGCTGGCAGGCAGGACTAGATTGGGTTGGGATATCTGGTTGGCATGGATGGGTTGGACCGAAGGGTCTGTTTCCATGCTGTACATCTCTATGACTCTATGCTGGTGCAGGTCTTTTTGAAAATGAATTTTCAGGACCACATTTTGGATAGGTTATTAGTGGCAGTTTGTTACAGAACTGAGGGGAGAGACAGAGGTAAGACTCAGGCCTTCAAGCAGCCACCAAGCCAGATTACAAAACTCTCAAAAAATTGTCTCCTTCCATTCCATTTGATGCTCCATAAAATTTGTGCCATTTTGTCAATATTTTTTGATCCACTAAATTACTGAAATAAACCATCCATCCTCTCCATCCTATTTGTGAATAAATGTGGTATGTGCTAGAATTTAAATGTCCATCATTCAGTAATTAATGATCAGCATTTAACACATTAGAGGATATATTTTAATAATACATTTTTTAAAAATTCTTTTTCATTTTATAAGATCTGTTGTGAGTTCCTTTCATCTTACACAGTCAGGCAATACCAAAGCTAAAGATTAAATTAGTTATATTTCACATTTCTGCCAAATTGTGAAATGGCAGGACTGATTTCCCCTGCACTATTCCCAACAGGGTTGTGAGAGTAAAGAGTTTGGGGCCTGGGGCAAGATGCTTGACTGCAGACACCACGAGATTGGATGTGAAGTAAGATCAATTGGTGATGGATGAGAGAACAGATACAAGCTTTCTCGCGCTGTAAATTAAAACAGCATTGGAAACAGCTAAAACTAACCCTCAGATGGAGGAAATAGAACTGACTTGTACAAGGTTTAACAAGGGATAAAACCATGAAAGTTCTTCCAGAGCAATAAAAAAGCAAAAGTAATAATAAAAAATATATTCACATTGCATTTGAGATTAGTGGAAATTCAAGAGACACCAGGTGCTCCATGCAGTACATCTTTGAAGGTAGTTATGATAGACTTTGAGTTAAAATAGCTTGACCATGAAACATAAATGAGGCAGCTTTAGATGGAAAAGAACCAACATTGGAATTGAACAGAATGGAGATAGAATGAAGAGACTGGAGCTTGAGGAGAAAGATTAGGAGCGAGTGAATTTAAGAAACTGGAACTCGAATTGCAAAGTGGAAGAGAAGAGAGGCAAGAGAGAGAAACAGAAATTAAAAGAATACTGGCTTAGAAGACTGCAGATTGAAAGAAAGAAGCTTCAAATGTAAGAGAAGATGTAAATGAAGAACACACTAGCCATAAATTAAAACCCAGGAAATTCATACAGGATTTGTACAAATTTGTTTTAAATTTGTACACAATCCATCAAAATTTGAGAAAAAAATGTGAAAGCATTTTTATGCAATATAAAAAGATACAAAATAAATTAAATGGCCTAAGGAAAACTGGACATTGCCCATGCACAGCAAGGAGAGCACATGAAATTAATGTATCACTGTCAGAGGAGATTTCTATTATCATGTTTTATTTTAAAAAAACAGGCTGATTTGGGTACACATGAGTTAGTGCCTGAGACATATTAGCAAAGGTTCCAGATATAAAGAAATGTCCTGGGCAAACCTACACTGAACTTGAAAGAGTAAAGCAAAGTCATTTTGACTCGTGGATATAGGCACTTAAAAAGTCATTACCTTTAGGAATGAAAATGCACGATGAAGATCAGAGGGTAGCAATTGTGAGACAGGCAGTGGAGATGGCTGCCAATAATGAGCTGATCCAAAAAGCTATCCTTTTCTCTGTTACACCCATAAACCTGAAAAGGATAGTAAGTGCAAGTGCTAGCGTGAAAGGAAGACAAGTAGCTAGAGTAGACAGGGAAAGCTAGAAGTGGTGCAGGATTTCCTCGATAGACAAGAAATAAAGGTACTGAGGGTGAAACTCAGTCAAAGACCTAAGTATTTCCATCCTCCAACAGCAGAACACTTCAGAATGCTATAGGTTGCATGAAAGCACATGGAACTTGTTAAAGTTTATGTCTGTCATGAATACAATGAAACATCAATGTACACAGACAATAAACCTTTGGCTGTTGTTGAAAAGTTTGGAAGTCAAAATTCGATACTGCATTTATAGAACTAATTCAAACTCATAATATCAGAATTATTCACACTGTTATAAAGGATAATAAAATTGTAGATGTGTAATCAAGGATTTAAAATGTTGAGTTGCCTTGGAAATCTGAGAAGAAAACATGACAAGAAATTGTGCAAAACTTGTCTGAAGAATGAGTGTATATTTTTATTGCATACATGTCATGGTTTCTTTAAGATGAAACATTTATCACCCCTTTTGACTTGGAATCTGGTCTGCAGATCTGCGGTCATTTTGTCTTTTTTTTAACCTACAGTATTCTTGAAAAAAAACTGTTTGCCTCGTCTTTCGTTTCCATCATAAGTTTGAGTTATTATGTTTCAGTGTAAAGGGGCACAATTTAAGTTTGCATCTTAATAATTAATAATCTGTTTTTACCACATTTTAGAGAACAACATTGTTATAATAGATAAAGTTTTTAAGTTTTCTTGTTTATTGATGAAACAGGATGGGAGTTTCTTTCATCTTAGGTAATGGTCACAGTCAAGCACCAACCATTTTAAAGATTAAATTGGTCACATTTCCCATTTTAATGACTCACGGAATAGTGAAGCTTGATTTCCAGTGCATGGTTCCCACCAGAGTCATGACAGTAGCATGAGCACTATGTTGGGTAATTCCTGAAGGACACCACTGTTCGACTGGATTTGTACCTAATAGTGTGGGAACCAACAAGAGGGAAAATTCTACTAGACCTCATTGTCACCAATCTGCCTGTCATGGAAACATTAACAACAGTGGGAGGAGCAACCTATTGAGACAGCTTATATCTAGTGTCCTAATTTTTGTATTGAAGCTATCCTCCAATGTGTTGCATGGCACTATCGCTGTTAAAAGGTTATGGGTTCTAGCTATTCGAAAGTGGTCATCTCTAGGTGCTGTAGAACATCAGCTGACATAGAAAATTGTACTTGACCACAATCTATCACCACATTGGCATAATTTCAACCTAACATTGAACTCAACTTGACAGCAATGAAGAGTGCAGGAGGGATGCCAGGAGCAGCACTAGGCAAAGCTCTGAAATGACAATTTGATGATCTGCAACTTGCATACTAAACAATTGAAACAGCATGCCCTGGACAAAGCAAAGTGTTCACAAAATAGACAGATCATATCTAATCTCTGCAGCTGTCACCACCTTAGGAGAAGAATGATTGTGGATAATTAACAGGAAGAGGAAACTCCACAAATACCCCCCTCCTCAATATTAGGGGAATCACAACTCATGTGGAAAAAAAAGCTAAAACACTGACAACCACCTTCAACTAGAACTGCTGGGGGAATGATTTACCTCAGCCTTCTCCTGAAATCCCCAGCAACAAGGATGCCAGTCTTCAGCCAATTTGATTCATTTCCCATGATTTCAAGAATCATCTGGAGGCATTGGATACTGTAAAGGCTGATAACATTCTGGCAATAAAACTGAAGACTTGTGCTCCACAACTAACCATTCCCTCATTCAAGTTGTTTGAATACAACTAAAACATTGGCATCTACCCAACAATTGTTCTGATATATCTTGCCGCAAAAAGCAGGACAGATCAAACCTGGCTAATTAATGTCCCATCAATATACTGTCAACCATCAGCAAAGTGATGGAAAGAGTCATCGATAGTATTGTTGAACAATACCTACTTTGCAATAACCTGCTCAATTATGCACACATTCAGATCCATTAAAGCCATCAGCCCCTGACAATATTATATCCAAACATGGATGAAAATGCTGAATTCAAAACGTGAAATGAAAATGATTGCCCTTGTCTTCAAGGGAGCATTTGACTGAATGTGTCAAAGAGTGGCTGCAAAATAGGCATCAAGGGGGAAAACTCTCAAGGACAAAAAGTCATACCTAGCACAAAGGAAGGGGTTGTAGTTGTTAGTGGGCATTCCTCTCAGCTCCAGAACATCTCTGCAGGGGTTTCTTAAGGTAACGCCCTAGGCCCAACTGTCTTCAGCTGCTTCATCAATGACCTTCTCAACATGATAAGGTCAGAAATGAAGTTTCTTACTGATGATTTCAGAATTTGCAGCGTCTTTCATGATTTCTCAGAAACCCGAACCAGTCCATGTCCAAATGTTGGAAGTCTGAACAATATACAGACTTGGGCTGATGTGTAGTGAAAACATTGCTAGCTACCTAATTACCAGACAATGACCACCTCCAACAAGAGAGAATCTCAGCATCCCCACTTGGTACTTAGAGGCATTTCCATCACTGAATTCCCACATTATCAACATTCTGGAGATTGCTATAACTAGAAATTGAACTGGAATAGCTACATAAGCACTGTGGCTACAAAAGCAGGTTGGCGACTAGGATTTCTGATGCACGTAATTCACCCCCTGACTCCACAAAGCCGGCCTATCTATAAAGCACAAGACAGGAGTGTGATGAAATACTTTCTAGTTGCCTGAATGAGCACAGCTTCCAACAACACGTAAAAAGTTCAATACTATCCACGTCAAAACCAATCCCATCCAGCATCTTCAACATTCGTGCCCCCTACTACTGATGTACAGTGTGCAGCATTGTGAACCACCTACAATATATACTGGATTAGTGGTGCTGGAAGAGCACAGCAGTTCAGGCAGCATCCGAGGAGCAGTAAAATCGATGTTTCGGGCAAAAGCCCTTCATCAGGAATCTTGAAGAGAGAGGAGGAAAACTTCTTCAAGGCAGGCATCCTTGCAAGAGGATTCGCAGTAGGGTTTTTACCTACAATATATGCTATCAACTCGTCAATGATCCTTCAATAGTGGCTTTCAAACTCAGACCTCCAATACCTAGAAGAACAGGGCACAAAGGCACTGCCAACTGTAAAGACTCCTTGTACGCAAACACCATCCTGACTTAGAACTTCATTTCAATTCATCCCATTATTACTGGGTCAAAAACCTGGAACATCTGCTTTAACAGCAAAGTGGGTGCCTACCCACAATGGACTGCGACAACTCAAGAAGGGAGATCGCCATGGAGGGATAAGCAATAAATTCTTGCCTGGTCAGTGATGCCCACATCTCAGGAACGAATATAAATTATTTGTTGCTCCAAATGCTAAAATAATTAAAATACTGAACACATTTAGTTTATCCAAAGACTCCACTAATGAAAGAATGTCTCCAGGGTGCAATGCTAGAGAAATCACATCATACACTACGCTGAACGCGGTAGCAAAAGTGATAGCAGGGCAAAACACAAAGTGACGGAAGCAAAAGCAAACCCACAACAAAAAAAAACTCAAAGGTAGGGAGGGAACAAATGTGCAGGAGAGGTTTGTTGTTAAAATCTACATCCATTCCTTTTCTCTACAACTTGCGATCCTGGATTTCTTAATTCTATGTTCAGGATTTCTAAACTGAAGCTGCAATGACAAAATGGAATTGGTCTAAGTTATCATGTCATGTCAGCTTCATTTAAATACGTCAATCAAAAATAGACAGGTATTTCCCTGAAAAGTGGCCCATAAAAATAGATTTTGTAAAAATGCATTTGGAAGAAACAGTAAGTCATCCAATGTTTACATTGATAATATGCAGTCACAGATGATACTATGTCAGCACACTGCTCACTGGTGTCAGATTTAATGAAGGTGATTAATTCCTATCAAAATAATTGCTTTTATTCATTTCTTACACAAGTGTCAACCAAAAAATCTATATGATGCTTTCCCAATTTCAAAAACCAGTTGAGCTGTTCCTTCAATGGCTTCTTTGGGGAAGACTGTAGTTTCCTCATGCTAGGATTGTTGAGATATGTATAAATCAGCATTTCTTCTGGAGCTCATGTGAAACCTCAGATAGAGATTATTGTGTGACAACACACCTGGAGTGATGTAACTGAGCTGACTTCCGATAATATAGTGGCTATTTAAATGCGAACAGCCTAAAAGGGGACAGCATACACTATTCACTTTGTACCACTGTCAGTTTCATGGAGTTAACGCTCAACATTTTTGTCAATTTATGGAAAAACAGGTTATTGAGGCAGAGGGACTTCTTGAAAAATTCCCTGCACATAATCTAGTAATTTCTTTAAGAGAAATAACTCAGAGCCAATATAGCAAGTGCTTAAGTTCCCAACAAACTTCAGAATTCTTGGAGGTGGTCAAAATTCCCAATGCAGACTGCATAGTGTTGATGCTAGTCCTCCACACTTGCAGTCATACTAACGATATTCATTGACGGGCTTTCCAAAACGTCAGACAGCTGCTTGTGAGCTGTAAGCAATTGTATCTTTGTCACTGAGTCCCTGAAAATCTCAACTTTTCTCCTGTATAGCAATGATCAGATAAGGCCTCACTTCTCTTAAAGTCTGCTTTAAATTAGTAACTATTGCTATTTCCTTGGCAGGGTGTTATAGCACGTATCAATCCCTGTAGCTCATCATCCAGCACACATGCAACTCTGATATCTGACTTGTTCAAGGCAATACATTTACAAAATGATAGCCTCCTCCATGTTATCTTCTCCATGAAGGTCATGCTGATGCACAAGCTCACAGCAAAGGGAAAAGGTAGAAGAGCTAATATGGTACAGAGAGGATGACATTTTTAACAGATAGTCATCAGAATGCAGCTTAAAATTGTGAGATTTTGTGAACATTTACTGATGTAAATATGGATCAATAGGTAATATGCAGGGACCATGCTCAAATTAACCATCCTCTGCAGTTTCCCTTGTGCTAATGATCTGAATCAGTCCACTAATGAAGAAGTCTTCACAATCTGTTTGGGTGAGGGAAATGATGTCTGCTACTCATGTCCAGGTCGTTTATATCACCCTGGTATTATGTGCTAATTTGCCCCATGGGAGGAAAGGATAATTGTTTTTGACCAGCCATTGAAAAGGTTTAAATGCATAAGGTTTGTGCAAATGTGTTGAAAGCTGCAGAGGAGGAAAATTGGAATGAGAATTTCAACTGTAGAATGGAAAATCAGGTAAAGTGGGTAAGTGTTCCCAATGTGAAGACAGTAAGACAATAGCGTTGGTTACTTGAAATGATAAAAGAAAGATGATGCAGTGTGTGTTAATGATCGAGGACTGATCGAAAGAAAGGAATTGTTAAGAGTGATGGGGGATGGTTAGGAGTTCTGAAATGTTGGTGAGGGAAATGAATAGTTGAGCAGATTTATACACACCCAACATTCTGTGAAGTCATTGATGTCTTCCTACACCGAAGTCAGGTACTGGGATTGGTATTATTGATTCTGATCTTCTTAGACATATCTGTCCAGACCTGCTGGAAAGTCTGTTTCAGAAACAATATCTCCCATATTTCTCTTACCTCCTGCAACAAATCTCATTCTTACCAACTTAATTCTGCCCAACACCCTTGCAAAGTGAAAGCAAGGACTGTAAGCATACTTTAAAAGTCTATTCAAATATTAGATTGGCTCATAATTGTGTGGTTAAAGTTTGTGGACTGTCCATTTCTTGGAGCAATCAACTGACACTCTGTTAATCATATTAACATGCAGCTTCACAGTACGGTCTCACATAGATGATGTCATGGTGGCAGTCTGCTCACAAGTCCTTCAAACACCCTATTCCTACTCTGAGTTAAAATCAGGGTTACAAATTCTGCTGAGATATAACTTTGAATGGCTCTCTTTTACAGTCTTATGAATATTTATTTGTAACTAGGGCAGATGCTGATTATTCTACAACTACTGGAGCTAATGAAGTTAGTACTCATTTATCTTCTTGATTGATTTCCTATAACTAACCTGTTAACATAAATCTAATTACAACTTTTAATTGCCAAGACAGTGCAAATGTAATTTCTAATAAAAACCTGTCTTGCTAAGTTCCCAGATTGGATGCACCTCGTTATCTTTATGTAAGGAGTAGTGAGTGATGTTGTAGTGTTTCAGCTTCTTTGCTGTCACTGGCAATGTTTTCTCGATGGACCCTTATTGAGAAGGAAGATATTTTAGAATGACAACAGTGAAAACTCCTTATAAACAAAACTAAAAGACCTGAATTTCTAAGCCTATAATCAACAGATTGAGATGAATTGAGATAGAATTTGGCTGGATCAAAGGGTCCAACTGACTACTTTAAGAATTCCACTGCTAGATAATTTAGATAATTATGAATGCAATAATAACAGGATTTTAATCCTAGGATTACTCACTGTGCCACAAGGCACTGAGGCGAGGAACAGAAAGATGGTACACATTGAATGCATGGCTAAAGAGTTGGTGTAGGAGAGAGGCCTTCAGGTGTGTGGATCTTTGGAATGTGTCCAGGACAGGTGGAACCTGGGCAAAAAGTACATCTAAACTGGATAGGCACCAATATCTCAGCAGGGAGGTTTGATAATGTCGTTCAGGACGATTAAAACAAATGTGGCGGGAAGTGAGAAGCAGAGCTGTGGGCCAGCAAGTGAAATACAGTCATAGAGTCATAGAGATGTACAGCATGGAAACAGACCCTTCGGTCCAACCCATCCATGCCGACCAGATATCCCAATCCGATCTAGTCCCACCTGCCAGCACCCGGCCCATATCCCTCCAAACCCTTCCTATTCATATACCCATCCAAATGCCTCTTAACTGTTGCAATTGTAACTGTTGCAGTGCAACTGTTGCACTGCAGAAATTCACTTCCATCTAGGAGGACAATGGCAGCAAGTATATGGGAACACCACAATTTTCAAGTACCCCTCCTAGCCACTCACCATCCTGGCTTGGAAATATAATCGCCATTCCTTCATTGTCGCTGGGTCAAAATCCTGGAACTCCCTTTGAATGGCATTGTGGGTCAACCCACAGCAAGTGGACTGCAGCAGTTTAAGAAGGTAGCTCACCACCACCTCTCAAGGGCAACTAGGGATGGTCAATAAATGCTGGCCAGCCAGTGGCACCTAAATCCCATAAATGAAAAATGTTTTTAAAAAGTTCTGAACAACCTGTCTTTTGATGTATTAGTTGTCATTTGACTTGTGACATATTTAAAAATGTTCTAAAGGGATTAATTGCTCGTGATGTTGAGGAAGTTGCAAGTCATAGAAATAAAGGTAGTAATTTTGATTTAAAAACAGTGTAGAACAACATCAAACAATTGATCCTTCGCCATTTTACAGTATTGCCCCAGGTCAGAATAATCCTTAATCAGAATTTTTATTACCATTTATGAATGATGTGGTTTCACATGTAGTGGCTTTTTAAAGCTTTGCCTTGCCAATGAAGAAGCATCCAGTAAAGGCTTACAACATGATTTCTCACAGGAAGGAAACAAAAAGCTCACGTTATACTGCAGTCTCCTACCTCCTATCAGCTAATCATGGTGGCACTGAATATTACAGACAGGGATGGTAATTTCCTAAAAACCATTTCAGTTAGTAGACTTGCACACTAATGCAACACAAAAACAGACCATTCAGTAGAATGTTTGTTTTTATTTCAAAATATAAACCATCTAACCTAATCCTGCATTCCTGATGGTTCGATATGTCATTTAACATTAGCCTTTTATAGTAATTGTTTTTTTTAAAAAAAAGATGCAATGCAGTAGTCTGCACAGGGACAGGCCCTTCAGCCCACCATGTCTGCACTGATTCTAGTCTATATTAGACTCACTACTTACAGCCACATGCAGTTTCTGTCTCGCCCATTCATGTGTCTATCAAGATACACCTTAAACATTGCTAACACACTTCCACCACCTCCACTGCAATGTGTTCCAGACACCCAATACCCTCCGTGTGAAAACTTTTGTTTGCACTTCTCCCCAAACTTCTCTCCCCGCGCCGCCCCCTCCCCCCCTCACCTTGGACCTTATAATTGACCTTTCCGCCCTGGGAAAAAGCCTCTGACTATCTATGATTGACAACAAACTAAAATAGCAAAGCCGTCCACAATCACAATGTACATTGTTGTTCTGAAGCCTAAACCTTCTTTCGACAAGGCATATCTACTTTTTAATATCCTAATCATCAGATATGACTTCTATCTTTCATTCATTTAAAGAACCCTTGCTACTTGCCTAACTATAAAATATATTCCATGAACATCTCATAGAGTCATAGAGATGTACAGCATGGAAACAGACCCTTCAGTCCAACCTGTCCATGCTGACCAGATATCCCAACCCAATCTAGTCCCACCTGCCACCACCCGGTCCATATCCCTCCAAACCCTTCCTATTCATATACCCATCCAAATGCCTCTTAAATGTTGCAATTGTACCAGCCTCCACCACATCCTCTGGCAACTCATTCCATACACATCTGTTGTAAAATTTCAATTATACTGCTTACTTTTTAGTTGTCTGCAGACTTTAATTATCCTGCTTGAGGCATCTCATGAGCAATACTGTCTTTTACTAAAAAAATTGAAAAGTAATGTGTCAATCCTTGAGTAAAAGGAATAGAAAGTATTTATGATAAATGAAGGCACTTAAAAAATATGGAGCAATTTACATTGGGGTTTCACCCTGGAAGGGATACATCTGCAAAATAACTAACTCGAACATAAATTATCAAAATTATCTTGTTGAGTTATTTGAATACACTTTGCCATTGATTGATTATATCTCCCATTTAGCATCTGATCTGTGCTTTGGTGTTAGAGATGTGTACCATAGAATCTAGCCATCTAAAATAGTTAACAATGGAAATAACTTATGGAAGCAGCAGGTTAATATTTAAAATTAGGATGGATCAAGAGTATTGTCATCTGTGAGTAGTGTGTGACTGCAATCAGTGTATTTGTCAAGGATTAACCAAAAATAAGACAAAAGGCACATTCATTTAGTTGGTAGAATGACCCAAAAAAGAAACCGTGCATTGGAATAAAGTATCAAGATTCAAAGCCGTGCTAGATAAAATAAAGCAGAGAAGAGATAAGTGAGAAGTTACTCAAGACAGAGGGTCTCAAATAGTTCTCACAAATAAAAGAGTTTGTGTCCAAATGCAGTGAGATCTGGACAATATCTGGGCTGAAGCTGGTGAGTAACATTCATGCCATGCAATGACAGAATCCAACCATTGTCTCTCAGTATTCTATGCCATTACATTTTGTATCACAAACTCATTGCAGCACACTTTTCGACATACTTCCCACTCTGAAATGGTCAACATTTCAGGAGTTACCATTGACCAGAAACTGAACTGAACCAGCCTTATAAATGCTGTAGCTACTAGAGCAGGTCAGAGGCTAGGCATACTGTGGTGAGTAATTCACTTATACCCCAAATGTCTGTCCAGGATCTACAAGGCACAGATCGCAAGTGTGATGGAATACTCCCCACTTGCCTGGATTAGCAAAGTCCCACCAATGCTTGAGAAGCTTGACATCACCCAGAATAAAGCAACCAACTAGCACCTCCATCCACTACCTTCAACATTCACTCCCTTCACCAGCAAAGCACAGTCATGTGAACAATCAAAGATGTACTGTACTAATTCGTCAAGTCTTCTTTAACAGCACCTTCCAAACACTCAACCTCAACCATCTAGAATGATATGGGCAGCAAATGCATGGAAATACGACCAATTTTCCTCCAAGGCACACACCATTCTAATTTGGAGCTATATCACTATTCCTTCACTGTCACTGACTCAAAATCCTGAAATTCCTTCCTAACAGGTCTGTGTCTGTAAAGCCAAAAGGACACAGTGGTTCAAGAAGGCAGCTTCTCACCACCTTCTCCCAAGCAATTACTGATGGGAAATATCCTGACTTAGTAGCAACATGTATATCCCATGAACAATTTTTTTTTAATTCTCCGCATGGCAATGAAGATGGCAGTCTGTCATGTTTTAACATGCACAGAACTACAGTCCAGATCTGGGGAAAATTCAGTAACCTGGCATCAGTAAACACAACACCACTTAGGTATAAAGTACAGAAATACTCTACTCACTCTTTAAAAGCATTAAATATACAAAGCATCGTTTACACTGTATTTTGGTTAAAGACTTTGTAAATTATAGATCTGAGAGTACATTTGTTACCATTTCATCAAGTAGCATAAAATCTGAAAACTCTTCCTTCAGCTTCATTAATGTCATTCTATTGCATTGTCTGCCTCATACAATCTGAAAGACTTTCTTTAAATGTTAGCAAAAAAAACTAAAAAACTACAGATGCTGAACGTCTGAAACAAAAACAGAAATTGCTGGAAATTGCAGGTCTGGCACCATCTATGGACAGAAAAGAGTTAACAATGAGTCCAGAAACCCATCTGAAATGCTAGCACCTCTTGTGCCCAGACTATCTTTAAAAGCCCTTTGTGCACCTAGATAGACACAGTCAGTCTGGATCTACCACACAGGGTTCCTGGCATTTGTCCAGGATAATGCGGACAGTGGGAAAATTTGTTGCCCAACTTAGCATAAATGTCCTAGACGTTTTACTGAATTGTCTATAACATCTTCCTCTCACTGTTCCCATAGTTCTCAGTGACCTTTACACACATTAGTTTGTCAGACCATTAATATACCCAGAACAGCATTTTACAGTTTGTTTAATTTAATTTCTTTCCTGTACCACCCTGGAAGGGTAAAACATTACCTGCCCATGTCTCCGGAGCTGATGTTAATCAGTCTCTCATTACCACTTCCTTTTTGTTAAAGTATTTCAATTTGAAATTTACTTGACTCTGTACAGCTGTGACGTTCCATGGGTTCCACTCTGGACTCTGCCACACTATTTCTGAATTTATATCTGCAATCATCTTTTGGCTGTAGCAATCCTTGTTTTAAAAATGCATATTGGAAATGAAAGTTCAATATATCTACAAGTGCCTCAATGGCCTGATCTGTTGTCATGTCAATAACTGTTCCATTCCTGGAAGATTATAAAAATGGTGTGACAATTTCAGGCATTAGTGGTGCCCTCCCAGACTGAATGTTTGCCATTTTTTTGAAGTAGGACGCAGCTAACAGATTCCATACACTTTCCTAGTTGCTTGTTCCCAAGGTAGTTGTTACTTATTTTTATCAACCTTGTGCAATTCTTCTCAGAATGCAATTGGTGACAATAGCAATGTTTTTCCTCCTCCTATAATTTATATAACTAAACTCTCAAAAATGTTGATGGATACAGAAATTCAGGCTACCTGGCAAAGTGTAATGCATTCAGTACTAGATGAAACCTCACTGAATGATGTCCAGCCTAGGCACGATGCACAATGCTGTTTGGGATTTTGTTTTTAAGATCAGAACCTCATCAAAAAGCACAAGCAAATTCAGGTGCATTATCTTTAATCATAGCAGTTTTTACAGCTTTGGCATTTCTAGCATTTCAGCACAAGGCTTACCATGTTTAACATTTTCCACAGCTGATGACAGCATTAAAAACTGTAGAACATTAATATGTACAGCTGTACCCCTTCCACCAGTCTTGAATATCCATGTTTCTCCTTGAGCAAAGGTAATGTCATTAAATGTCAGGGGCTGATGATAAGAGAAGCTCATAGAAACTGTGGTAATCAAACTCCCAGGTCTTACTCAGACTGAAAGTTAATTATGTTTATCTATGGTAAAAGATAATTATCAGGCTTTCTGTTAGGAGCTCATAATTTCACGAATAATTACTTCTTTCTTAGAGCTGTTAACTTATGAGTGAGAATTGTCAGCAGTTTGAGTGAAAGTTAACTTTGACATTCAGAAAAGCAAAAGGTATTCTGACTTGCATCATACAAATGCCAGCAATGAACATTCTTATGAAAGCTTCATATTTAATATCTTTGAAGACTTGAATTTTGAAGGATTGTGGAAACTTGATTTATTTGAAGTACTGTCAAAATTTCTGGATTGCTTTTCTCAAACACCAATGAATACACTCTTAGAAGTTTTGCTTTTAACAAGGCATTTTGTGGAAATGAAAAGGTTTCAGTTAATTGCTGGGCTTGTTTGCTTGAGGCTACCTGGCTGGGTTTTGTGGTTATCCTGTGGAGCAGTGTTTTGCACATAGCTGGAGGGTTTGGTTTTCAGTTGGGGGGGCACCTGATGAAAAAATTGCTGAGCCCTTTTCTCCTGTTTGCCAGCACCTTTTAGTGTGATTCAGTGTGAAATCTAATTGTTCTCTTAAAGAATTTAGCAAAATACTTCTCAATACAGTGTCTTCTGAGCAAGCTGTGTATGCCAAAGCCACAGTGACAGCTGTTGTGTTTAGTTAGTTATCTACAGGTGCCAAAATGCCAGATTGATAGCTCTCTGTACATTCTACATCGTCGCTTTTCTGTGTCCTGTCTGAACTGAGAGCTGCAAGTTTGAATCTTATGGGATTTTTGTTTTTAAACCTGAAGTCTAGTTGTTTTTCTTTTTATTTGACAACTAACTAAATATTATTATTTTAAATAAGCACAGTTAAACTTTACTGCAACCTCAAATCAGGAGTATACAAGCTCTGAGTGAATTTAGGGCAAGAAAACTAGTGCCTGGTACAATCTGACTTTTTTTTTAAACTTGAGTCAGTTGTTTTCAGGAAGTATAAATAGATGCCTAGCTCAGCGCCTTCTTAAAATGTTTGCTGGTTTACTTGCACAGACCATAAGGTAGCGTTTTGGTGAGTAATTAGGGAGTTTGGTGAGAGAGAAGAGGAGGCTCTTCATTCTATTGTTGCTATATACAATATATATTAATGATTTAGATGAGGGAACTAAATATAATGTTTCCAAGTTTGCAGACAACACAAAACTGGGTGGGAGGATGAACTGTGAGGAATAGGCAGAGATACCTCAGTGTGATTTAGAGAAGTTGAGTGAATGGGCAAACACATGGCAGCTGAAGTATAATATGGATAAAGTGGCTAGTCCTCTGAGTAAATGTGGGACCACTGTAGACCAGGGAGTCCTGGACCATCAGGGACAACGTACACACAGTTCAGGTGCTTGTTCAAAGCCACTATTGTACTCGGTCCACTCAGTCAGAGGATATACCTGACTGCAGTTCAAGGAGCAAGCAGCACACAATCTTGTTGGGTCAGCACCAGCAGTCAGGGGAATCACGTGTAATCAGTTCGGGAGTTGCAATGACAATGGTCGGGGTCTGGTCAGTGATTCTAACACCTGGTCATCGAGGTTGGTCAGAGGTCAGGGGTGAATATAGTTCAAGGCATACACCCATCAGGTAATCTATCAGGAAGGTGGCAAGGGGCCTGCAGGAATGTGATTGCTAATTGGTGGAGCTGAAAGTGGGCATTCACTTTGGTAGTGAAAACAGGAATGCAGATTATCATATGAATGGTGATAGTTTTGGAAAGTAAGCTTGAAGCCACAGCAGGTGGCGAAGAAGGCAAATGATAATTTGACATTCATAACATGAGGATTTGAGTACAGGAAAAGGGATTTCTTGCTGCAGTTGCACAGGGTCTGGGGGAAACCACATTTGGAATGCAGGTGGACAGTTTTGGTCTCCTTATCTGAGGAGGGATGTTCTTGCTATGGAGGGAGTCCAACAAAGGTTTTCCAGACTGCTTCCTGGGCTGGGCAAAGTGAGGAATGCAGATGCTGGAAACCAGAGTTGAGATCAGAATGGTGCTGTAAAGGTACAGCAGGTCAGGCAGCATCCGAGGAGCAGGAAAATCGATGTTTTGGGAGTCCAACAAAGGTTTTCCAGACTGCTTCCTGGGCTGGGCAAAGTGAGGAATACAGATGCTGGAAACCAGAGTTGAGATCAGAGTGGTGCTGTAAAGGTACAGCAGGTCAGGCAGCATCCGAGGAGCAGGAAAATCGATGTTTTGGGGAAAAGCTCTTCATCAGGAATAGCGCTTTTGCCCGAAACATCGATTTTCCTGCTCCTCGGATGCTGCCTGACTTGCTGTGCTGATTCCTGGGCTGGCAAGACTGATGTTTGAACAGACATTGTATCAGTTAGGATATATTTGCTGGAGTTTACAGAAAGGAGGGGATCTTCTGGAAACCTGCAAAAATGCTCCTGCTTCACCCCCATTGGGCTGTCAGTGCTCAGTCATGGGTTGCTTTCTCCTGAAATAAGCAAAGAAGGAAAATAATTAAGATAAGTGGTTGGCATGGCTGTGTTTAGTGCTAATGTATATTAGGGAAAGGTAGTGAGGTGTACAGATGAACAGAGGGAGGTGGTGCAGAGGGCATTGTAGGGTTAATAGCATGGGAGTTTGGCAGGAGGGAGAGCAAATTGGAGAAAGTGTTGCTTGCAAGTGTGACACTTCTCCTCTTTTTGCAAGACTCAACCATCTATACCTTGAAGACCTTATCAGAGAAACACTGTTGTCTTCCCTCCATCACAATGCACTGCATCTGTCTATCAATGCACTGCTTCAGAATGCCAGTGCTCATGTGCCGTGGGCTTTTTAAGGGTGATGAAAGTACAATAGATTCTGGCAGATATCCAGTGAGTTGTTCTGGGAATGGAGCATGTCAGAGGTATAGTTAGTAAGTTTGTAGATGACACCAAAATTGAAGGTGTAGTGGACAGCAAAGAAAATTATGTCAGATTACAACGGGATCTTGATCAGATGGGCCAATAAGTTGAGAAGTGGCAGATGGACTTTAATTTAGATAAATGTGAGGTGCTGCATTTTGGGAAATCAAATCTTAGCAGGACTCGTAATGAAAAGATCCTAGGGAGTATTGCTGAACAAAGAGACCTTGGAGTGCAGGTTCATAGCTCCTTGAAAGTGGAGTCACAGGTAGATAGGATACTGAAGAAAGGGCTTGGTGTGCTTTATTGGTCAGAGTATTGAGAACAGGAGTTGGGAGGTCATGTTGCGGCTATACAGGACATTAGTTAGGCCACTGTTGGAATTTTGCGTGCAATTCTGGTCTTCCTATCGGAAATATACTGTGAAACTTGAAAGAGTTCAGAAAAGATTTACAAGGATGTTGCCGGAGTTGGAGGATTTGATCTCTAGGGAGAGGTTGAATAAGCTAGGGCTGTTTTCCCTGCAGCGTGGAAAGCTGAGGGGTGACCTTATATAGAGGTTTACAAATTCATGAGGGGCATGGATAGCATAAATTGCAGTGGTTGGGGTCTGGTCAGTCATTGTAAGGCCTGCTCATTGAGGTTGGTCAGAGGTCTGGGGTCAATATAGTTCAAGGTATCCACCCATCAAGCAATCCCTCAGGAAGGTGACAAGGGGTCTGCAGGAATGTGATTGCTAATTGGTAGAGCCAAAAGTGGGGTTTGGTGGAAAGCAGAGGCATTTGCAGAACTAGGAATGAGGACAGCGATGAGGGCATGATTGGTCTGGGAGAGAGTTAGTGACAGAAATCAGAAACAGAAATCTTTACATGCTCACACATGTACATATGCATGCATACGCACACGCACACATATGCATATGCATACAAACTCATTCTCTCACAATCACAGAAGCTTGTGTGTGTGTGTGAAATTTATAAATATTTATAGATTTTTGTATCAGCAAGTTTGGACAGATTACACTCTATTCCCTCCACAAAATTATAGATATAGAAAGTAAATAATTGGCAAAAATTGATCCTTGCAGCACTTATCTTTCTAATCTAACAAAATTTCAGTCATTCGAACTTGCCGTCTTTGGTGTGTTAACTAAACATCAATCCATTGCCCTGAATAACATGAGCTCTAATCTTGTGGAATAACCGTTTTAATGTGGCACCTCACCTAACGAATTCTAGAAATAAAAATACAGTACATCCATTAACTTCCCCTTTGTCAACTCTGCATGTTATATTCCATATGTTTTATTTTAGCAATTTTGCCAAAATGATTTCCCTTTCACAAAACCATGTTGACTGTTTGTTTGTTTAAGCTTTTCCGAAAATCCTTTTTTTCCCCTTAATTTTAATTTTTCCCAAATGACAAATTGTTACTAACTTGTCTAAAGTTTCCTAGTTTCAGTTTCCCTTCCTTCAGTCACATTTAATGGTTTTCCAATCCACTGGGAATTCAGTGTGTTCTGGAAGATTTTCACTAATGTTGCCAATATCTCTGCAGCTGCTTCCTTTTTAAAATCCTTAGACACATGCTCTCAGGGCCTGGCGACTTGTCTGTCTTTAATCCTGTTAGTTATAGGCTTTTAGAGTCATAGAGATGTAGGGCATGGAAACAGACCCGTGCCGAACAGATATCCCAACCCAAGTTAGTCAAATATTTTTTTTCCTTGTGATAAAGACTGTTACATGATCTTACTTTCCTTTAGCACCTTGTTTATCAATTATCTTTGTGATGTTTATAGTGTCCTCCACTATGAAGACCGATACAAAATTTTAATTTAAATCATCTGCCATTTTCCTGTGCCCCATTACTAATTCCCCAGTAGCATCCTCTAAGAACATCAAAGTTACTGTAGCCACTCTATTGATTTTTTTTATAAAGCTTGTAGAAACTCTTCAATCTTCTCCATTTTAATCATCTGCTTATATCTAAAATGTTTGTCCATCCTCTGGCTTATCCTTAGTTTTTGTCACTTTATATCCTTATTTTTGGCTTAGTCTCCTTGGTTGACTTTGACCATAGATGGTTCATCTTTCTCAGAGAGTGGTGAGTGCCAGCAGTGGTAGTAGAGTCTGGTACATTAGGGACATTTTAGCGACTCTTGGATGGGCACATGGAAGATAGTACAATTAAGGGTATGTAGGTTAATCTGATAGGATAAAAGGTTGACATTGAGGGCTGAAGGACCTGTACTGTGCTATACTGTTCTATGAATCTTTCTTTCTGAGGGTTATATAATATTTGCTTAAATGTCTGCCACTGCTCAACCACTGGCATTCCTCTTAGTCTATTATCCCAGACTGCTTTGGACAATTATTTTTCTGAACTCTGTACTTGGATTTAATTTGAGGACACTTGTCTAAGACCCAGGCTGCTCTCCCCCTAATTTCAAATCAAATTTGAAATTCTACCATGTTGTACTTGTTACCTCTGGAGGATCCTTTAACCAGTAGATCTCTTATTTATCTTATCTCATTGCACATTACTAGCTCCTGCCCAGGTGGTTTGTGCAACGCACTGCTCAAAGAAACAATTATTGCTGAACTGGACAAATTTATTTTTATGCTTGCCAATCTGATTTGTCCAGTCATGGGTGATTTTAATCTGCATATTGACAATTATAGTGCCTTTTATATGTGCCTCTATTATTTCCTGAGTTATCGAGTGAGGCAGCTCTTTGGAAGACTATATGTGACTCCCATCCATGATTTCTTTCTCTTACTATTCCTTATTTCAAACCTGTCTGATTCCACAACATAACCTATTGCATCTATGTCACTACTCATCACTTTACTGATGCCTTGTTTTGTTAAGAAAGCTACCCTCTTTTCCTTTTTGCTTATTCTTTCAGCACATCAAACACTCTTGAATATTGCATTCTCGCTCTTCATTAACCATGTCTCTGTGACAGCTTTCAAGGCATTTATTTATTTCTATTTGTGTTGTCAGCTCAGCTATCTTACAAATATTGTTGTGCATCCAGTTAAAAAGCCTTAAGCTTTGACTTTTTAACCATTATTACTTACTCTGTTTTAACTTCTAGTGCACATTTGTTCTCTATCCTTTCCTGTCACACTTTGATTACCATTCAACCCTGCAACTTTACTCTCCTTTCTTTTTTATTTTTAAAAAAATTACCTTTAATTGAAACCCCCACCCTAACTAATCAGTTTAGTCCTATCTGCAGCCCTAGTTGTAGGTCTTGCTAGGACACTGGCCCCAGCAAGATTCAGATGAAACACAATAATTCTATCTTGCTGTGGCACTGATGCCTTGATGAATCAAATCCCATTTCTCCCACACTAGTTTGTTTTTGTAACATATTTACCTCTCTAATCTTATTTACTCTACAACAATTTGCACATAGCTCAAAAGAAGGAAAAAGAGAAAATCTTGCATTTCTACAGTGCTTTTCATGTCTACTCTGTTGTTTGTGTATTTCATACTTTGCAATGGAATGCATTTTGAAATGGTGTTTCATTTTATTTTAAGGATGCAGGCATAAAATACTGTCTTTTTATTTTTCCACATCTTTGATTGTGTTCTCAACTGGGAAAATAACTGTTTTGAAGACTAAGAACTGTTAAAGGTTGACTGCACTTTGCTAAAACAAGTAACCTAACGCTCATTGTAAGTTATGCTTACACAGTCGATTGATCAAGCAGTAGCAAAAGCCCAGTTTTCAGCTGGCCTTCTGAAGTCAAGGCTGTGGACAAATAGAGCTTTGGCAGACAAAAGGTAGCTGATTGGTCTGTGACTAGTGACCAGTTATATATTATAAAACCCTTCTTCCTGCCAAAGACCATCTTTCTCCATTGTTGCTGCAAACTGTGGTTCTTAACCAACAAATCAGAGACTTTATAAGTGTGAACCAGTCTCCCAATACCTTTTGAAATGCAAGTGAAAATATTTAGAGAGGAAGAATCAAAGCAGCACATCCTGACCAGCTAAAAATACCATCTCCAGATTCCTGTGAACACAGGACCAATGCCTGATTTGCTGTGTTCTTCCAGCCTCCTGCCTGTCTTCCCAGTCCTTCCTGCATCCATTACACCAGTATTTTATTTTTGTATGTGTCTGTCTCTATGTGGACAAAGTAAGAAGTCACATGACACCAAGTTATAGTCCAACAGGTTTATTTGAAATCACAGGCTTACAGCACTACCTCTTAGTCAGGTCTGATGAAGGAGCATTGCTCCAAAAGCCTGTGATTTCAAATAAGCCTGTTGGACTATAACCTGATGTCGCGTGACTTCTGACTTTACCCATTCCAGTCCAACACCAGCACCTCCACATCTATATTTGTGTAGAAGATGAGTTTATAAAGTGGTTAGAGTTTTAACTAGTAGAGTTATATGTTTATTTGTAGCTAAAATCTACTTATTTGTAATAAATAGTGATTTTTAAGTACAGAAACCTTGTTCAAGCGTTTTGGTAATATGCACCTAAAATACAAGTAAATTCGTTATAATGATTGAGACGTGAGATGATAGATGGACCTCCAAGAATAAGTTCCCTGGTTGGACCATATTACAGCCCTAAGCAGGGAGCCCTGGTTAATGGTATAAACAGGAATGTGACAAGTTCTGTTCACTCTGAGAGCTGGCTCCAGGAAAGCCACACCAGTGTCAAGTACAACGCATGTGAAAATAAAGGGTGCCTTGATGACAGAATATCAACCTCTGTGGAGTTATTTCATTGGAAAATTTTACATATTTCTCAAAATCTTTAGGTTTTGTGATGACTGTGGGATTTTTCGAGCATGCTACCCCAGAGAGGCATAAGATAATACAGGAAATGTGGAAGTCAACATGTTCAAGGGGCTCCCTTTAACAGCAATGTGATGTTAATTCAGAGGTAAATATTGGTCAGATCGCCATGCAGAACTCCCCTGCTTGCTTTTGAAATAATGCTGTGGGAACTTGTGCATCTAACCTCCATATGGTGCCTTGATTTGACAACTTATCCAGAAACAGCACTACTGACAATGCAGTGTTCCCTCATTATTGCACTGGACTATCAACCTTGACGTTTGTGTTGAAGCCCTGCAGATGAACTTGAAGCCGAAACATTCCCGAAGTTGAAGGCCTTAACAACTGTCAAATGGAAAATTTTAAAAAAAGTATTAATTACCACAGAGAAAAGTTGGGCTAGGGTTTATGTTAAGATTAGTGTTGGGATTTTTTGGCAGCTTGACAATTTTTTTCTCAGTTTTCACTGTTCTTTGACAGGTTGATGGTTCTTGGGACCTTGCCCAAAAAAGGTACCTAATTCCTATTAGTAACTATGATTTGCATAGCCAAAGGACATGCTCCTGCTTTGCTCTAGACACATTAAGGAGACCAAAATGGGATTAAAGTAGAGACAGCTGTCTCTATAACCCACATTGGTGAAAGTTAGGATGGCAGATGCTGGAGATCAGAGTCAAGATTAGAGTGATGCTGGAAAAGCAAGCAGGTCAGGCAGTATCCGAGGAGCAGGAAAATTGATGTTTCAGGCAAAAGCCCTTCATCAAGTATAAGGCCTCTATAAACGACATCCTGCTTGAAGATCTAGCTATCTTCACACCAACTCCAGCAAAATGAGAAGTGATGCATTTGGAGGCAGCAAACATCTGGGCCTATACATCAGTGTGAAATATTATAATATTTGACATGAATTTTATCACTATAACTGCTATAAGACATTGAAAATTGAAATCATCACCAGTCCTAATATATCCTGTTGTTATTAACTTAAAGCATTTAAAGTATTAAATTCAATGTTTGTACAATGAAATCTTGATGGTCCAAATAAATTCTAAAGTTTTAGGTAGTCATAGTTTCACATATAATGGTGAGCAATTATTTCATTATTCACCTGGCACTTCACTGAAAATTTGGCAGATGAAGTAGTAGCCAAGAATGCTATTCTTTGAACAGTACAACTGTGTTCTTGAGTCTGTTGTGTGAGAAGATGTCAGTGACATTATCTAATGTTGCTACATGTTCCAGGATAATTGCAATTTTAAAGCACTGTTGGTAATATGAGCAAATGCAGATAAAATAGCATTGATTTAGCAACAATATTGGCAGGAAAATTTATTTGAAAATCAATATATACATTTAGGGTTATAATATGTAAAATCTCAATTTCCGTTTACAGCATTGGTCATGTGTGATCAATAGTAGCTTACAGCTTTCCTATAATTAGCACATTAAACACTTGTTTCACTGCTTTCCATTTGACACAGTATCCCCAAGTACTGAATATTAAATTGCCATAATAGATGGTTTTTATTTTGAAGAAAACTGAGAACTAATAAATCTCGCTAAGTGTAAACATTTGCCACAATTTAATATTACTCACTGGAGCAAGGCTGGCCGAATCTGAATGGAGCTGCTAAAAAGCACAGACGTACCTACATTTGCAGCTCAGAATGTGAGTCTTGTAATGTGCTACTTGATTAGTGAAGTCAGCAATCACAGTTTAGACCCTTTTTTATCCTGAGACCTACTTCTAAGTTTTCTTTTCCAAACTTGTGGAATGAAAGAACTGTAATATCATGGCTGCTTCCCAGATAATCACCATTGACTGATATAATGATATCTCTTTTCCTGCACATTCTGTAATTCCATTGCTAGTTGCTAAATGAATGTTGGATCAGAATTTTAGGGAAACCTTTAGGTTCACCAGTCCAATTGATTGCTGGAATGGCCAGGTAGTGCTGTAAAAAGTGATTGACAACACCTGTATACTCTAACGGTTACAAGAATGAGAAGTGATCTCATTGAAACATCCAAAATTATTCCAAAGCTTGGTGAGGCAGATGCAGAAATGATATTTCCCCCAGCTGAGCGGGGAAACAGTTTAAAACAAGTAGACACAGCCCTGATATAATGTGTTAATCAATTAGGATTGAAATGAGGAGGAAATTCTTCACTCTGAAGGTAATGAATCATTGGAGTTCATTTAAACATGTTCAATGCATGGACTGGTAGATTTCTAGTTATTAAAGACATCAAGGGACTTTGGTAGTTCAGGAAAATGGCTTGGAGGTGGAATACTAGGTATAATCTAGTTAAATGGTGGAGCAAGCTTGTTGTCTAAATGGGCTACGTCTGTTCCTGTTTCCTGTAAAATAAATACATCCCTAAATATCTTCATTTTTCCCAGTGTTGTGAACAGAAAGGGTATGTACTTCATTAATTTTCAAGTTTAATCTGATCACAGAAACGTTACAATACAATTTAAACCATCATATTTTTGATTACCTCAGTATAGAGAAACATAGATATGGCCGTTGACTACTAGTTTCCTTGAATCTGTTTGGTCATTTAATAAGATCACGCTTGATCTGAAACTCCATTCCTGCCTTGGCTCCATATCCCTTAACAGAATGGCTATTAAAAATAGATTAATCTCTGATGTTAAATCATTAATTGAGCTAGCATCAACTGCTTTATGTCGGAGAGATTTTCAAATGCTTACCAGTCTTTCTGTGAAGCAGTAATTCCTAAATTCCCTCCTCATTGACCGGATTCTGCTGGTTTGTGTCTTTTTTCCCTTTGTATTCCCTTATCAATTTCTTTCAAAGTACTAAAATCCACAGTCAAATCACCTCTTAACCTTTCATATTCGAGTACAAATGCAGTTTATATAATCACTCCTCTTCATCTAATCTTCAGAATTCCATTAGTATTTCAGTCACTCTACACTACATTTCTTTGAAGGCCAATGAATCCTTTTAAAATGTAATGCCTAGTGCCATATTCAGTTCAAACATCAGCAATTATACGCATCTATTGACTTCTCTCTATCTATGGTTTGTTAATGAACACTTAAAAAGGGAGTGGGATAGCGAGTTTTGAGAAGATTTGTAGCTCAGGTTGAGGTTCTGGATATAGGTTTGCTCGCTGAGCTGGAAGGTTCATTTTCAGATGTTTCGTAACATCTGAACATCAGATGTTAGGTAACATCTTCAGTGAGCCTCCGAATAAAGCACTGGTAGTGTAGCTCGCTTTCTATTTATATGATTGAGTTTCCTAGGGTTGGTTAGTTCATTTCCTGTGGTGACATCATTTCCTATAGTTTCAAAAAAGGAGAGGGCTATGTCCTGAGGCTAGCTGCTTTAAACATGGGAGCAAACACTTTTTCAGCATGGTAAATAACATTCCTGCACACACAGAAACTGATGCATTATCTCTGCATAAGATACAACACCCAGAATGTACTTAATCTAGACATAACAGGTTTTGTATAGCTGAAACAAAACATATATACACTTATATTCCAGGACCCTTCTTATAAAGCTTGCAATCCCATTAAAGTTTTTTGAACTGGCTAATAATTATTTATTATATGATAATACAAATTCCCAGTATAACTAACCATTTCACTTTAAGCTTCACTTTAAAGACGCATTAGGAAATTGGACTCCTCATGGCATATTTCCAGTAGAGCACCATCTTCCCTTTTGACCTTCATCCCAATTCCCAATACATTTCTGTGGGTTGGAACTCATTAGGCATGCTAACCAGGCACCCACACAGACACAATGTAATAAAGGTAACTTTAGTGGTCGCTGTGAAGAATAGGGTTAGTGGTTTTATATCTGTTATAGCTATCCTAAATAAAGTAAATTTTGAAAAAATACAGTGATGATACATTATGACAGCAAGGTTGCAATCAGTGTAGCTCACTGAAACTTACAGAATACTGAAAAGTCTGGATAGAGTGGACATGAAGATGTCTCCACTAGTAGGACAGACAAGCACCTGAAGGCACAGCCTCCGAGCGAAGGGGTGACCATTTAGAACTGAGATGAGGAGGAATCCCTTCAGCCAGAGGATGGTTAATATTAGATTAGATTAGATTAGATTAGATTACTTACAGTGTGGAAACAGGCCCTTCGGCCCAACAAGTCCACACTGACCCGCCGAAGCGCAACCCACCCAGACCCATTCCCCTACATTTACCCCTTCACTTAACACTACGGGCAATTTAGCATGGCCAATTCACCTGACCTGCACATTTTTGGACTGTGGGAGGAAACCGGAGCACCCGGAGGAAACCCACGCAGACACGGGGAGAATGTGCAAACTCCACACAGTCAGTCTCCTGAGGCGGGAATTGAACCCGGGTCTTTGGCGCTGTGAGGCAGCAGCACTAACCACTGTGCCACCGTGCCGCCCAAATATATGGAACTCATTGCCACAGAAGGCTGCAGAGGCCAAATCATTGAATGTATTTAAGACCAATTTGGTAAGGTGTTCAAAAATACAGGGAGAAGATAGGAGAATACAGTTGAGAAACGTATCAACCATTATCGAATGGCAGAGCAGACTCAATGGGCCAAATGGCCCAATTCTATTCCTATATCTATGTAGGGAAATTGTCTTCAATTTTTGGGGGGATTTTTGAGGAAGTAACAAGCAAAGTTGACAAAGGTGAATCTGTAGTTTATTTGGGTTTCAACAAGCATTTGATTAAGTATCCAATCAAAGGCTACTGCACCAGATAAGATTACATGGAACAGGTGATACTGCATTAGCATGGAAAAAGAATTGCTTTCTGAACAGGAAACAGAAAATAGGGATAAAGGGGTCTTTTTTTAAAAGCTGGCAAGTAACAACTAGTGGAGTGCTCCAGGGATCAATGCTGAGGTCTTAACCATTTACCATCTATAAAAGTGATTTTGTGTAGACTAATGAGTTCAACTTAAATTTGAAAATAACATCAAGACAGATAAGAAAGTAAAATGTAAAAAGAAGATAGTGAGGTTGCAAAGGGATATGGAGATTAATTAAATGACAGGAAATTTGGCAGGGGAATATGATCTGGTGGAAGAACAGAAAAGCGGTATACTATTTAAGTGGGGAGATTGTGGAACTTCAGAGATGCAGAGGGATCTGAGTTTCTTAGTATATAAACTACATAAAGTTAATATGCAAATACAGCAGGGAATTAGGAAGGCAAATAGGCAGTTGCATTTATTGCAAGAGGAATGGATAGAAGAGTAGAGAAATTTTACTGCAACTTTCTTTGGTGAGAATATATCTGGAGTATTGTGTCTAACTTTGAAAAAGTATATAACTTTATTGCATACTGTTTCCAAAAATAAAGTTCATTCCTGAGATGAATGGCTTCTTTTATGAAGAGTTTGAGTGGCTTGGTCTGATGCTAATTGGAGGTTGAAGAATTAAAACAAAAATGGACTTCTTGAAACATATAGGATCCTGAAGGGACCTGATGGGGATTTTGTGGCATAATGGTAGCATCCCTATCTGTGAACCAGGAGACCTGGGTTCAAGGTCCCATCTGCTCCAGATGTGTAAAAACATCTCTGCACAGATTGATTAGAAAAATACCCTAAAAAGAAAAACGACCTCGGCTGAAATGATGTCTCTTCTTTTTGGGGTGACTAGAACGGGGGTGTAATTTATGAAAGAGATCAAAAGATTCTTTTTCTCTCACAGGGTCATTACTATGTGAAATGCTATTCATCAAAAATCAAAAAGTAATGTTTCACATCAATGATCCTTCTTCACAAGACCCATTTTTGATGCTATAGTTCTTAATATTTCACCTTGCATGTTCAGCTGTGAGAGGGGTATTTGCTTTGCATCTTAGATCTGAACTTTGCTTAGGAAACATCAACAATTGTTGTTATTAATTTTGATGAAACATTTAATGGTTTATATTAATGTTCTGATTTTGATGTCTTTTCGGTGACCTCTGAAATGACAACAAGCTAGAATAAAACTAGGTTAGCAATTGCTTGCTGACACAATCTGTTGACCCACTGAAGCACTGTTGGCATCTGTGGAAACGTGTCCCAGATTTAATGAGTGCCTTCAGGAGAGAAAAGGAGAAAATTTGATAAGGAAGCTATTTCCAAAAAGCAGTTTATCTTTAAAAATAAAGTTGCTCTGATGTGTCTCAATAGATTGTACAAAATCAAACCAAAAATAATGGGACATCACTGGGATATTCAAAAAAATTAAAGGTTGTATTATCTTGAGTTTTTTTAAGATCAGGAACTGATGCAAACTGTGACGATATTAATCTATTAATGATGCAAATGTGATACACATTGTAATCAAATATGCAGATACAGGCTCATAGGCATACACATTTGCAGAATGAACATAACTGCTAGTCAAAGGATGTTATGAAAATCATTGCAGCAATAAACTGGGTCATTCTGAACTGAGGTGAAATATATGAATTTAGCTGCTTTATATGTAGCTATGTTTGGCCACATCTTTTCATATCTTTAAAGGGGGACAAGCCCCATGAGATGTAGTACTATTTATATTGTTCAAGCTTTAACTGCTGTACTGCATGGTGAAGAAATTCAAGTTCTTTTCTACAAAATTTAGCACCAACTAGTTTTCTTATGTTACTGGGACTAGCAAATCTAGTTCAATACAGATAGATAATTTTTGTAATGAAAACAGTTGATTATTTTGCATATTTTTTAATTTTTAATTTTCCCATCTTGCTCTTCATTTCCTAAAGATGGAAGCAAGGTTACTGTCTCAGAAGAATAACAATACATAGTTTAACAGACAGTTAGCTTAATATGAGTATTTTAAATGACAGAGTGAGACAAGGAGCAGCTAATTTATTTTACAGCACATGTAAGTTGTTAAGTGAAAAAACACTATAGCACTTTATCAATTCCTTGCTTTCGATACGTTGGAAATTTCAGGCTATCTTCAAAGGAGAAGGAACTGTGAAAATAATCTATCTAATCCTACCCGATGCTGAAATATTGAACACTCATTCATACATAGATCAATTACTTCAAAATAAGTTAGAGGCTCAGAGTGTTCTGAGATATCAAACAGCAGCTTTCACTAGGCATGCATTATACATAAGTTGGTCTAACATACCAAGGAACATCTCCTCTTCCACTGATCTGGACAGTGATTGCATTTATTTTGGAATTTCAGTCAATCATACAGTTTACTTTAGCCCGCATATTTACATCTCAGAAGATATCGATCGCCCTATCTCAATAAACTTAAAAAAAACTCAAATCATATCTGCTCCAAAAGATGAGGAATAGCTACATCATTAGTGTCAGAAATATGCTGTTGATAACTTGCCCTTCTTCTCAAACTCTTTTCTCACTTCATGTCTTTCAAAATAAGCTATCAAAACTCTAATTCAAATTTTAAAAATCGCCTTATTAAATAACTTATAGAAACATTTTAAATTATGATGAACCAAGGGTTCCACAGCTTGAAATTTAAACTCTGTCTGAAAGATTGATACTCCAATTTAAAATCTTCTGCTTTGTTTAAATTCTCTTCAGCTTTTCCTTGAATAGGCACTCATGTTAATTCACTTTTAAAATTACCTAAATAGATCTGCTCAAATATGTGAAATGAAAATAAGATTCAGATATGGATATTCACTGTAAGAATATAAATTTGAACTGAAACAGGAAAGTGAGGGGGGGTAGCGAGGGGGAAGGACAAAAATAGAAAGCAAAACAAAAAAGAAAGCATCAGGGTTTCAACATACTTAAAGCTGCACATTCATTCGTAAAAGCCTACAGCCTATTGTGCTATAAGTTTTCTATGGGCTAAATGTACGACTTTCTCAATGATTGGTTTGAAGACAGGATCGCTTATCATGTGTTTTGATGTCACCCTGAGTTTAGGTTCAAGACATACAGGTCAAGGAGAAAGAAAAGTCAGGAACTGACTTCAGGCTTAGATTTCAAGTAACATTCTTTATTATATATGAAAACGAAATACTGCTTGATGATACTGCTCACAGATATAACAGATTACGACTCAACAATTTGGAGTTACCATTGTCCCAAGCTGATCTGGATGAGTGATAAACTACAAAAGTAAAAGGTCACAAGCTAGGAATCCTGCAACAAGTAAATTACGTCCTGATCCTCCAAAGCCTGTCCACCATCTATAAGTGTAAGAAATCACATATATCTTACACTGAGGCTTCCTCTGGAGGTTCCTAGCATCACAGATACCAGTTTTCAGCCAATTCAATCTATACCAAGTGATATCAAGAAACTGGATACCACAAAAGCTATGGGATTTGACAACATTCCACTAACATAGTGAAGACTTGTGCTCCAGAACTTACCGCTCCCCTAGACAAGTTGTTCCATACAGTTACAGCACTGGCATCTAACCAACAATCTGCAAAATTGACCAGATATGTCCTATATACATAAAGCAGGACAAATCCCCCAAGTTAGCCAATTACTGTCCATCAGTAAAGTGATGGAAGGTGTCATCAACAGTGTTATCAAGCAGCATGCACTCAGCAATAACCTGCTCACAGATGCTGAGTTTGGATTCTGCCAGGGTCAATTACAGCCTTGGGTCAAACATGGACAAAAGAGCTGAACTCCAGAGGTCAGGGGAGAGTGACAGCCCTTGACATTCAAGTCCACATTTGACCGAGTGTGGCATCAAGGAGGTCTAGTAAATGGAGTCAATGGGTATCAGGCAGCAATGTTTCCACTGGCTTCAGTCAAACTTGGCACTTAGGAAGATGGTTATGATAGTTAGAAGTCACTCATCTTACCTCCAGGACAACTCTTTAGGAGTTTGTCAGTGTAGTGTCCTAGGCTCAACCATCTTCAGCTGCTTCATCAATTACCTTCCCTCCATCATAAGGTCAAACGTGATGATGTTCATTGATGATTGCAAAACGTTCAACACCATTTGCAACTCATCAGATGCTGAAGCAGTCCATGTTCAAATGCAGCATGATCTGGACAACATCCAAGCTTGGTTTACAAATGGCAAGTAACATACATACTGTACAAATGCCTGGCAATGACCATCCCTAATTCGAGACAGTCTAACCACTGCCCCTTGATATTCAATCATGTTATCATCATTGAATCCTCCACTATTTACATTCTTGGGTTACCATTGACCAAAAATTCAGAGGCTACAAGAGCAGGTCAGAGGTTAGTAATATGGTCGCAAGTAGTTCACTACCTGACTTCCCATCTATAAGGCACAAGTCAGGAATGTGATGGATTACTCCACTTGCCTGGAGGAGTACAGCTCCAACAATGCTGAAGAAGCTTGACGCTATCCAGGAAAAAGCAGCTTGTTTGTTTGCCAGCACATCTTTAAGCATCTACTCCCTCTATCACTGACACTCAGTAGTAGCAGTGTGTGCTATCCACAAGATGCACTGCAGAAATTCAACAATCCTTCAAAAGTTCCTTCCAAACACACAACAACATCCGACTAGACAGTTAAATCAGAACAACACCACCTGTAAGTTCCCCTCCAAGCCATCCACCATCCTAGAGTCATAGAGTCATAGAGATGTATAGCATGGAAACAGACCCTTCAGTCCAACCGGTCCATGTCAACTAGATATCTCAACCCAGTCTAGTCCCACCTGCCAGCATCTGGCCCATATCCCTCCAAACCCTTCCTATTCATATACATATTGCATATTGTTGCAATTGTACCAGCCTCCACCATATCCTCTGGCAGCTCATTCCATACAAGTACCACCTTCTGTGTGAAAATGTTGTCCCTTAGGTCTCTTTTATATTGTTCCACTCTCACCCTAAACTTATGCCCTCTAGTTCTAGACTCCCCGACCCCAGGGAAAAGACTTTGTCTATTTATCCTATCCATGTCCCCCATAATTTTGTAAACTTCTATAAGGTCACCCCTCAGCCTCTGATGCTCCAGGGAAAACAGCCAGAACCTGTTCAGCCTCTCCTTATAGCTCAAATCCTCCAACCCTGGTAGACTTGGAAATGTATCACCATTCCTTCACGATCTCAGGTTCAAAATCCTTTAAATCCCAATCTAAGAGCATTGCAGGTCGAGCTCAACTTGTAACACTCAAAGCATTATGCAAACTTCTGGTCAATTTTCAATCTAAAATCCTCATGATGAGGTCTCCTATTTTCTAATTTATCTGAACTAACTCCTTCATATAGAAGAAACCATTTCATTGATCAAACTACAACCAGGAATTCTTAAAACTGAAAAACTACAAGTTTTTCAAGCTGTGTGGTGTTTTATCTAAGTTCAAAAAAAAATTCTTGACCTTATCAAGCAGAAAGCAAATGAATATTCTCCAATGTTTACTTTGCCTGCTCATAAAACTCTCTCCCAAAGGAAACATATTTCCATGATCATACCTGGAACTCCCTCTTCCATTCTGGTTTAACAAAAATATGCCAGAGATAATGACAAGTTAATCATGAAACTCCCTTATAAATACAGCCAAAACCCCATATGCCACTATTTCAAAACCCAAGCTCTAAAATAGATGATATTTAAAAAAATATATATAAATCACATTCCTTGAATCACACAACTGAAATAGAAGTTGGATTGCTAAAGCAGGAACACCAGAAAAACTTTGCAAATTAAAAATCAAGTGTTGCACATTGTTGAGCTGCCACATTTGATGTGGCAATTTAGAAATGGTAAAGGCAAGAATTCAACACTGAATAACAATGAGAATCTTTTCAGTAAAGGTAAGTTGACCTGACAATAAAATTATGTTGAACTGCAGAGTGTTTAAAAGCTGTAAGTGCCAAAAAAAGCAGAGTGGAAGAAACATCCAGACATACAGACACAAACAGCCGTCTCGCCCCCTCTCTATTACACTGTGTGGCTAAAAGATAGAAAAACCAAGAAAGTTTAAACAAATAATTCATACAAGAAAAGACATGGGTTCACCAGATTAAGAATCAAATCAAAGAGCAACAGTCACTCTACAGACAACAGTGTATCATCCTCTCACAATCAGAAGGACTGAGAAAAATAACTTTCTGCCTTCTCCACCATCACATTTTTGTGTTCATGGTTTGAACTTTAGATCTTTGGAATATTGCGAACCCATTCTATATTTTTAACTATCCATAGAATGCGTTAATCATTTACCTTTAACTGTGGTTTGAGTGTAAGTATCCATATTTGGAGATCTAAACAAATAAAGTTTAATTTGAATAAAATAGAAATTATTTAGAGTCTTAGAGGCATAGAGACGTACAGCACAGAAAGATAACCTTCAGTCCAACTTGACCATTAGATAGCCTAAATTAATTTTGTCCACTTGCCAGCAATTGACCCACATCCCTCTAAACCCTTCTTATTCATGTATCCATCCAAATGCTTTTTAAATGCTGTAATTGTACCAGCATCCACAAGTTCCTCTGGAAGATCATTCCATACATGCACCACCCTCTGCATGAAACAGTTGCCTTGTAAATATCCCTTTTAAATTTTTCCCCTCTTAACTAAACCAATGCCCTTAAGTTCTGGACTCCCCCAACCCAGGGAAAAGACCTATTTATCCTATCCATGCCCCTCAAGTTTTTATAAACATCGATAAGGTCACCCCTTAGCCTCCAATGCTCCTGGGAAAACAGCCCCAGTCTATTCAGTCTGTCCCTATAGCTCAAACCATACAACCCTGGCAATATCCTTGTCAATCTTTTCTGAACTCTTTCAAGTTTCACAACAGCCTTCTGAAAGGAGGGAGAACAGAATTGCACACAATATTCCAAAAGTGGCCGAACCAATGTCCTGTATAGCCATAACATGACCTCCCAACTCCTGTACTCAATGCTCTGGCCAATAAAGAAAAGCCTACAAAACACCTTCTTCACGATCCTACCAATCTGAGATCCACTTTCGAGGAAATATGAATCTGTACTCCAAGGTCTGTTTGTTCAGCAACACTTCCCAGGACCTTGCCATTAAATATTTAAGTCCTACCCTGATTTGCTTTTCCAAAATGCAGCTATTATCTGAAGTAAACTCTATCTGTCACTCCTCAGGCCATTGGCCCATCTGATCAATATCACATTGTACGCTGAGGTAACCTTCCTCTCTGTTCACTACACCTCCAATGTTGGTGTCATCTACAAACTTACTCACTATACATCCTAAGTTCACATCCAGATCATTCATATAAATCTGTGACTATTGATAATACAAATATCTCAGCAAGGGGCCCAGCAATCACTTCCCTAGCTTGCCACAGAGTTCTAGGGTACACATGATCAGGTCCTGGGGATTTATCCATGTTTATGTATTTTAAGACATCCAGCACATTCTCCTCTGTAATATGAACTTTTTTCAAGATGTCACCATATATTTCCACACATTCAGTATTTTCCATGTCCTTTTCCACAGTAAACACTGATGCAAAATACTTATTTAATATCTCCCCCATCTCCAATGGTCCGTGTATAGTCAGCCTTGCTGATCTTTGAGGAATTCTATTCCCTCCCTCGTCAGCCTTTTTTCCTAAATGTATTTATAAAATGCCTTTGGATTCTCCTTAATCCTATTTGCCAAAGCCAGCTCATGTCCCTCTTTGCCTTCTTTCCTGATTTCCCTCTTTAGTATACTTCTGCTGCTTTTATACTCTTCTAAGGATTCAACTGATCTCTGCTGTCTATATCTGACATATGCTTCTTTCTTCTTCTTGATCAAAACCTCAATTTCTCCAGTCATCCAGCATTCCCTACACCTACCGGCCTTCCCTTTCACCCTAACAGGAATATACTTTCTCTGGACTCTCATTGTTTCATTTCTGAAGGCTTCCCATTTTCCAGCCGTTCCTTTACATTCAAACATTCACACCAATCAACTTTTGAAAGTTCTTGCCTAATATTGTCAAACTTAGTCTTCCTCCAATTTAGAACATTAACTTTTAGATCCGGTCTACCTTTTCCATCACTATTTTAAATCTAATAGAATTATGGTTGTTGGTCCAAAGTGCCCCCCTCCCCCCCACTCCCACTGACAACTCAGTCACCTGCCCGGCCTTATTTCCCAAGAGGCGGTCAAATTTTGCACCTTCTCTAGTAGGTACATCCACATACTGAATCAGAAAATTTTCTTGTACACACTTAACAAATTTCTCTCCATCTAAACCTTTAACACCAAGGCATTCCTACTGTTCTAATTAAAGTTAAGTGTGTTAGAAAATACTATTTTTCCCATTCCTGCAGAAACCTGGGATGAATTGTTTTTATCCTGAGTAGTCAGTCAAGCCAATTGGGATTTTTTGATCTAATTGAGATTTTACATCGATTTTATAACAGCTTGTGAAACAAATGAGGCATGGTTATCAGTGTACTCTTACCAGTTAATTTACAACACAAGGCACAAGTCAAGAATGCGATGGAATATACTCGCCACTTACCTGAATGAGTGCAGCTCCAACAACAATCAAGAAGCCTGATGCTATCTAGAACAAAGTAGGTCACTTTATTGACACCACATCCACAAATGCTCACTCTCTCTATAATGCTCATTGGCAGCAATGTGTACCAGCTACAAGAAGCACTGCCGAAATTCACCAAGGCTCCTTTAGATAACACCTTCCAAGTCTATGACCACTTTGATCTCAAATGACAAAAGGAGCACCAGCACCACCTGCAATCTCTTCTTAAAGTCATTCTCTATCCTGACTCAGAAAAAATGTCACCATTCCTTCAGTGTCAGTGGGTCAAAAATCTATAATTCTCTTCCTAATGATATTGTGGGTATACCTACAGCAAATAAACTAGTGCTTCAAGGCAGCAGCTTGTCACCACCTTCCCCAGGGCATTTAGGAATGGTTAATAAATACTGGCCCAGCCAACAAAACCAACAACCCTTGAAGGAAATGATAAGGATGCCTTTGACTTGATCCACCTGTTTTGATATGTAGATCACAACAAAAAAATCTATGACCAGCTATAGAAACATTTGATGAAGAGTTAATTTCTCTGGTCTGGCTTCCAATATCTGATAGATTTAATCAATCTGGCTGAAGGAACTAAATGTAATGTAATTACAGGAGTTTATGTGAATTATAAGGTGATCATATATTTTCTGCTTGGTTATTAATGCTGGATACCATTGTGAGTTATCCTACAAAGAAATAAAGAAGTGCACGCAAGTGTTGATTTTTTTTTTACATCAAGAAGCTTATTCATTTGTACCATTGACGTGTTTTTCAAGGTTCTGTTCCAAGGTATACATGCATGTTGTGTTGGGGAATGATTTGATTTATTGTTTGCTGTGAGGATCAGACTGTGGCACATCATTGAGAAATGACCTTTCCTGCTGCAATGTGACAGAAAGCTGGACAGTTTTGTCTTCACTGTGGGAATTTGGAACCATTCCTGTGACAAGATACTGTAGCATTGGATTGTTTATAATTTGACTTTGATGTTATTACATGTAGTACATTGTTCAGATGAAAGGTTTGACTCCTCTGATCTGATGGCTTATTGTGCTTCAAGTACTCAACACCCCTCATAGAGTGTTCCTTATAAAATAGTACCTTTTGTAATGTAATACTTCTTGTACAGTTTCCAGACTCTGTAACCACCTCTGTAGCACTGAGGTAAGGAAATATTTCTTCACTGAAAGGGTGGTGAACTTATAGAACTGCCCATCACTGAAGGCTGCTGAAGCCGTCTCACTAAAGGTATTCCAGAAATCAAGAGATACATTTTTAGATTTTAAAGTCATCCAGAAATATGGGGGGAAAGAAGGAATATGACATTGAGATAGAGGATTAGCCATAAGCTTATTGCCCAATGGACCAGGTGTGAAGGGCCAAACTGCCTACTCGTGTTCTAGGTTTCGATGTAAACTTTATTGTGCTGTGCAGAACTCAGAGCATGCACTGACAAGATTTTCTCCTGCAGCTTTCACAAACTTATCTGGAGAGCCCATCACTGGTACATCTTCTCACCAGGTCGAGGAAGAAACACCCCAGTTCATTGGCACTCCGAGGACGGCACGGTGGCACAGTGGTTAGCACTGCTGCCTCACAGCGCCAGAGACCTGGGTTCAATTCCCGCCTCAGGCGACTCTCTGTGTGGAGTTTGCACGTCCTCCCCGTGTCTGCGTGGGTTTCCTCCGGGTGCTCCGGTTTCCTCCCACAGTCCAAAGATGTGCAGGTCAGGTGAATTGGCCATGCTAAATTGCCCGTAGTGTTAGGTAAGGGGTAAATGTATGGGTGGGTTGCGCTTCGGCGGGTCGGTGTGGACTTGTTGGGCCGAAGGGCCTGTTTCCACACTGTAAGTAATCTAATCTAATCTAATCTAATCTAATTGCAAAAGACCATGCACCACCTCAGCCTCTGGCCTATGCATTACAATGCCCATTGTTACTATCTACTGCCTTCCCTTGAAATTGGGGTAGTGGTAACTTGCCAACTCCACTCATCCGACAGTGCCTATGCCCTACATCATGTATCAGATAGCACCTTTATATTTGGAGTTGCCTCCCTTCACGATCATTATCCCCTTTGCATCCCAGTAATGGATCAATTTCCCCATAACGGAAGTTTCCATTTTCCTCATTCCAGCATCATAAAGGGATGTTCACTGCCCAAATATCCAGGGCTGATCATAGACCACTTTTTGGACCAATTTGTGAGAACTGAGGACAACCCAGCCCTTGACAGATGTCTCTACAGCTTCCAGGCTAACTTACCTGTAACACTCCAACTGGTTGGACCTGACTTGCGGGACTGACCGTGACCTTTACCTGTTCTGAAGGATAATGAATCCCAAACCCTGGTAGGACCAAGAGACTGACTGACTGTGGCCAAATTCTGGACTGAGATCAAACACGCCCTTAATTGTCTGTGGGAGCAACCCATGACTAATCATACTCCCCCTTCATTCAACTACTCCTTCTTTAGCCTTTGAGAACAGCCACTTGGTTGGGTATATTTACTGAAACGAGCTGAAAATGTGTTGCTGGAGAAGCGCAGCAGGTCAGGCAGCATCCAGGGAACAGGAGAATCGACGTTTCGGGCATAAGCCCTTGCCCGAAACATCGATTCTCCTGTTCCCTGGATGCTGCCTGACCTGCTGTGCTTCTCCAGCAACACATTTTCAGCTCTGATCTCCAGCATCTGCAGACCTCACTTTCTCCTCTATATTTACTGAAAGCTATTGCAACTAACTGGAGGTGTGATATTTATCTATGTATGGTGCCATGCACTAACATATCTGCCATCTTTGCTGTTCATTCCTGGCATCCATGACAGGCTGCCTGGCTTTCTGTCTGCACAAAAAGACAAGACTGAGACCCTGTGAACGTGTAAATTCTCAATGAAGGAACAATGTGCTGAAAGGTAAGGGAAAAACAATGATCCTATGGGCATTCAAGGAAGCATAAAGTGAATGAGTGTTAAGAAAACAAGATAAAATCTAAGAAATATATCTTGTGCAGGCGCATGGGCGTGTTTGGCATGTCCATGTGCACAGAGTGACCTGGCAGGAGCAGTGATATGTCCAGCGTCGGTGAGCTCCAAAGTGCAGCAGTCAAATGCTTTAGCATCTTGTGATGAAATCTATGATGAATTTTTTATTCATCACTCAAACAAATAATACTAATCACATTTAACTGTTGTTACCATTGTACCTTTTTGTACTTCACCCATTTATCCAATTTCAAGTCAGTCATACAGCATAGAAATAGGCCCTTTGGCCCACCATCTCTATGCTGACTAACAAACACCAAACAATATTAATTCCATATAATTGCACATGGTCCTCAGCCTATTATGCCTTGGCATTTCAAGTGCTTATTGAGATGTTTCTTAAAAGTTGCAGGAGTACCTACCACCCTCTCAGACAATTTGTTTCATGTTTCTCCCACCCTCCATGTAAACATATTTTTCCTCAGATCCGCTGTAAACCATTTACTCCTCACCCTATGTCCTCTAGTCTCAGAAACAACAGCCATGAAGAAAGGTTCTCACGATCTACCCTATCTCTGGCTCTCATAATTTTGTATGTATCAATAAGATCCTCCTTCAGCCCCTCTGCTGCTCCAAGGAAAACAAACCGAGCTTCTTGGTTTCTCCTCATAACCGAGACTTTTATCCCCAGGCACCATCCTCACTGTGCCCTCTCACAGTGTCCTTCCATATGTTTGGCAACCAGAACTGCACACAGTATAATGTCTGTGACCTAATCAATGCTCTATAAAGTTGCAACAATACTCCCTGTTCATATGTTCTATGCCCTGAAAACAAGCATCCCATCGGCCTTCTTCACCACCCTATCTAGCTATACTGACATCTTCAGAGGTCAATGGGCTGGTACACCAAGGAACCTTTCTTGCTCAATACTCCATAGAGACCTAACATTCATTGTGTAAATCCTCTTATTATATCTCCCAAAATGCATCTCACATTTATTATTGCTGTGTCCAATTTACCTGCTGATCATTATCAGAGTGTAGTCAAAGACCATCTTCTTCATGACCAACAACACTCAATTCTTGTTTCATCTGCAAACTTATTCAAATTGTTCATGGATATAACAAATTGCAAGAGTCCCAGAACTAGTCTCTGTGGTACACCACTGGTCACAGGCTTCCAATCACAAAATCGATTCTCCACTATCACCATCTGCCTCCTATTTGAACATCCATTTTGGATCGAGTTTGCCAACTTATCTTCGGTCCCTTTTGGACCGGTCTTTCATGTGGGACTTTGTCAAAGGCTTACTTAAATCCATGTAAACTACATCAACTGCACTACCCTCATCAATATATTTAGCCATCTCTTCAAAAAAACACAATTAGTCAAAAAGGATTTCCCTCTGACAAATCCATGCTGATTATCCTTGACCAATCCCTGTGTTTTCAAGTATTGATTAATCCTGTCCCTCAGAAATTGCTCTAGTAGGTTCCCTACCACTGACATCAGACTAACTGGTCTGCCGCTATCTGGCCTATCCTTGCTGCCCTTCTTGAATAAAGGAACCACATTAGCTAACCCCTAGTCATCTGGCACTTTACCTGTGGTCAGTGAAGTATTAAATATCTCCACCAGGGTCCCAGTAATCTCCTCCAATGCCTCCCAGAGCAGTTTGGGATGCATCCCATCAAGCCTTAGGGATTTATTCACCTTTATGCTCCCTAAAACATCCAATATCCCTTCCTTATTAATCTTACTATGCTCTTGAAGCGAAATTTCAAGTTACACTGCTTTTTGCCTTTGTGAATACAGATGGGAAATATTCATTTAGGATCTCATTCACATCCAATGAATCCACATGCAGATTGCCCCTCTAGTCTCTCTCACAGGGCCCAATCTGCCTGGTAATCTTCTTGCTCTTATTATACGTATAAAATATCTTGAGCTTCTCCTTAATCCAACCTCATAGAATCATAGAAATGTACAGCATGGAAATATACCCTTTGGAAAGATAATTTCTTTAAGTATCCCTTTATGTTCTCTATACTCCTGGAGGGCCTTCCCTGATTTTAATGTTTTATACCTAACGTTCTTCCTTTTTCTTCATTAAAATGCTCACTCAATGAACAATTTAACCACTTAACCAGCTTCATGCCCTCAGATTAGTTCCAGCACTGCCCCATCTCTAGTTGGACTATCTATGTACTGGTATAAAAATTCCACCCTGTCTAATTTTTTTCACCCTAAGGCCATCCCAGTTAATATAGGACCAAGTTACTGCAGATTCTGGAATCTGTAATGATTCTGTACTGAAAGCAATAAATGCTGGAGATCACAGCAGGTCAAGCAGAATCCGTAGAGAGAGAGAGCAAGCTAACTTTTTGAATCTATGATTTGGAGATGCCGATGTTGGATTGAGGTGTACTAAGTTAAAAATTGCACAACACCAGGTTATAGTCCAACAGGTTTAACTACCACCTGATGAAGGAGTGGTGCTCCGAAAGCTAGTGTGCTTCCAATTAAACCTGTTGGACCATAACCTGGTGTTGTGTGGTTTTTAATTTCAAGTCTAGATGACCCTTTTTTTAAAATTTCTAAGCTCTACCCAGATGGCCTCATTTTAAGAGCCTTCTAGGATTTCCTCCCTTGTTATTGAAGAGATAATCTCTTTTATCAGTAATGCAATGTCACTACCTGTGTTACATTCCCCACCCAGAGGCCTAAAACATCTATAGCCTGGAATGCTGAGCCGTCAGTCCTACCAGCCCTTCAGCCATGTCTCAGTGATTGCGACAATATCAAATCTCATGTACTGATCAATTTAAGTCCATTGCCTTTGTAGTCAGGCTCCTTGCATTAAAAAAAATACAATTTATTTTTCTGGTCCTCCCATGTGCCTTATCATTCCCGTGTCTTCTTCACCTGCTAGACTGTTCTAGTATTCCTTCTATATCTGACTGAACCTTGGTTCTGGGTCTACACCTACTGTGCCCAATTCCCCCTGCCAAATTAGTTGAAAAACTCCCGAACAGCACAAGCAAACCTCCCTCAAAGATATTTAACCCATTCCAGTTTAGGTACAACCCACCCAGCTTTTACTGATCTCACCTACCACAGAAATTGTCCCAACCATCTAAAAAAATAAAAGCCATCCCTCCTATACTATCCCTTTTAGCCTGTTCCTATACTCAGTAGTGCATGGCTCTGGACGTAATCTAGAAATTGCGATTTTAGAAGTCCTCCCTTTAATTTACTAGTGAACTCTCTCAATTCCTGTTGCAGGACCTCATTTTGTTCTTTTTACCCATGCCAATGACATTGTTTTGTACCACAACTGCTAGCTGTTCATCCTCCGGCTTCAGAATGCCTTGTAGCCACTCTAAGACACTCCTGACCATGGCACCAGAGAGCATTCTTGATGAAGAGCTTTTGCCCGAAACATCGATTTTCCTGCTTCCCAGATGCTGCCTGACCTGCTGTGCTTTTCCAGCACCACTCTAACATTGATTCTAATCTCCAGCATCTGCAGTACCCACCTCCGCCTGGCACTAGGGAAGCAACATACCATTTTAATTCCAGATGTGGATGCAGAAATTCTATAGGAATCTCTTCCTGCTTTCGTAGCACATTTACACTGTTTTACATGATCAGAGCTCCTGTTGCATTTCTAATAAAGTAATTCAACTAGAATAAGAGCTTTAAGAAATTTCTTGTTAATGTTTTTTGCCTCAACCACTAACACTGAAAGTAAATGCTATAAAATCCTATTAGCATTTTCATTTTTTTTTGTTAGAATGAGCAGAATGCAGGAAATGTTTAGTCATTACCTTTATTGTTACAATATTTTATCCTGTTATTTACCTAATAAGCACACAAAAACTCTACACTGTCATAGCAGTTTCTGCCTGGTGTCTTATTTCACTTTATGTTTCTGGCACAAGATATATACAAAAGCATTCCACCTTAGCATTATTTCATATTGGTGGTATTTGAGACAATTTTTGCTTCTATTATCCTTTATTTCTTTTACTATTTTTAACCTATGTCCAAATGTTAAGTTTAAACTTGATGTTTGCATTTCTTTCTTGTTTCCCACCTTTTTTATTTCTGCAGAGGTCCCCTTTCATTAGACATATTTATAATCTCCATTCTCATTTGATCATCTTGATTTGCATCATATTGTCCTATGATGTTTGTTCAGGAAATTTATATGGATGACCATATAATGTATAGCTTTGCATCATTTAAATCATGAACAGAGACATTTACTTTTTCTCAAATGAAATAAAGTTCAACTGTAATTCTCTTTTTATAAGTGCATTAAAGCCTACATTATGATTATAGAATAAACTCTAATCATGTACTTGAATAAAGAATTTTCAGAGGAAAAAAACAAGTATAGAATGCAATTTTTGTTCTTTTAAAATGTTCTTTATTTATACTGCATTAATTCTGGCTTCAAGAATTACACACTAGCCAACAGTAGTTTATATTTACATGCAGAAATTTACTGCAGAAAATTTAGTCAAAATATTTCTAATGGTCCAACTCATTTAAGATCAATATTAATATCCACCATTTGCTTATTCCAACATTAACAATCTTTAAAATAGTGGACATGAAACACTATGTGTTGATGTCCACTCACTTCTTGCATTTTATAGCATTTGAAAAATGTGCATATTGTGAAGAAAGAAAAAAGGCTACCTTTTCAACTTAAGGCTGATGAAAAATAATGCAAAAAAATTAAATCTCGCTCCCACCACACCCCCCGAACAAAAGCTTAATCCTACTCATTACTTTAACTGAATAAAGCAAAACACAAAACAATTAGTTTCTCTATCAAGTGTGCATTGAATACTTCCATTGATATTTACATTATTGTTTAAACACTTTAGCTTGTACCATGAAGCTGCTTGAGCATTCGCATTACATTTAAATACAAATTAGAAGTTAAAAATGTCAATAAGAAATCTGCTTATATTTACAAGAGTTCATCCCCAGGTGATGGGCATCAACAGATGAACATTATATACAGTTGATAAAATATATATGATGAAGGGTGTTTCTACACATGAAGGCTGTATTAAAGGGGAATGTTTATGAAGTCCAAAGTCCTATAAATGTGTAATTCTTATCTCCCTTCTTCAAGTGTTCAAGAGTATTAGCTGTGAATAACATTCTACTATAAAGTATTGTCATGAGTCAATAACTGTTCTGCAGAGATCTGCAGCTTGACGTTTCATTTTCTTTAAAAAGTTCTATATGTTACAGCATTCCTCTGAACCAGTGTTATTATTGGTCTCTTTTCAAACTAGTTGGAAACTATCTAAAGCAGCTCCTTGTCAAGCTTTGCTTCCAACAGAGAACGAGATGAAAGTTGCCAGTTAGTTCAGAGAGACTTGGTGTCAGCTACAGAATGTGATTCTGAAACATGTCCATTGCCTGCTGGTGACAGAATTCATATACTTCAATGAAATATAACATATGATGCTCTTCAAAGGAGCTCTCTAGCTGTTGATTGTTTTCCAACAGAAAAAGGCTGCTTATAATAAACAACATGGGATACTTTATGGATTGCAAGCACTTTACAATTAAAGAACTTCATGTTATATTAACACCCATCTTTAAATTCATTCTTGATCGCTAATTTGCAACATTTTTACAGTTTGGTCAGCTTTGATATATGTTTGCATTGTTTTATAGATTTAATGTATCTGTTCCAAAAGATACACATCTGAAAAAATAATTAAGAATTTTAACCTAGATAGTTAATGTAGCAAGAGGAACCTAAGATTTTATAAGTAACTCCTGACATATTTATAGATAAAGCAATGTGTTAAAAGTTTTGCCTACTAAAATCCGAATATTTTCAAATGATTTGAATAGATATGTACTCACTTTTAAGTATTACAATTAATCTGATCTGACATTGATTCTATGTTTGTTTTCTTGCACTCCAGGATGTGATACAAATTCAAAATCAGAATGCAAATTATGAAATTTAGTGCAGAAAGGAATATATCCAATCCTGTAACGAATAAATCAGGAAACAAAAATCTAGTTGTAATACAGGTGCCCAACCTTCACTTGATGATTTAAGAGACAAAAAAAAACTGAAATCTGGGCAGAAAATGACAACATATATAATCTTGTAGATATTTATGCACATGAGCCTATGCTTGTAATTACTTTGATACTTAATTTCATGTTAAATGAATGTCTTTGACTGATTTTTCTTATGTAGTTGAGTTATACCAAACTTAAAATGAACTAAATTTGAACTTTTATGACATCAAAAAGTGAAGGTTTTAACTTCCCTAGGTTAGGAAAGAAAGGAAGAAAATTTAATTCTATCTCTTAAGTGTAGCAATAGAATTACTGTGTATAGGAGGCCCTCATTCAAGGTAGTCCTATAATCATAGAATCATAATCATAGAATCCCTACAGTTTCTTGTCTTAGTTGTGTTTCACTTCAACATCGATAAGTTCTTGGGCCCGTAATCTGATGGAGCATTGCAAAATTCATTTTGATATTCTTTCCCTGACCAAATTAACAACATTTTTGGTGTGACCTCTCCTACTTTCTGATATGGAGTTGCTCTCTAGACTTCTGACTGTTGACATTTCTCCATTGTCTGAGATCTGCACTGATCTCATTGATCTCCAGCCTACCTGCTTAGCTTGTAGCTTGTTCCTGGCTACATTGTGGTGAAGTCTGGCTGGTGTTTTTTTGGGAGTTTGTGGAACCCTTTGCTGACCACTGCTTCCCCTGAGGTCTGCTCTGATGCAATGGGAATAATCCGCTTGACTGGCTGTGGGGCTTGGCCTTGTTCCCTTCCACCTGGTTGGTGGAGTTTCTGTCATGGTTTAGTATAGTGATTGCTCCACCTGCCTCCTTCTCTCTCTCTGAGGTGACAGCTTGAATCATGGGCCTCCTGTGCCAGAGTGCAGCCAGCATAGTAATGCTGGAGATTTGCTGAATTTGATTAGGTTTGAAGAACAGATTGCAATGGCTGCTGAGTCACCAGGGACCAGGGGCTGAGAGGTTGTTGGCCCTTGATCAGCTGGGAGGAGTGACTCTGCCATGAATGTATGGATTCTGGAAGTGTTGGCAATTGATAGGACACCCCATGGTCTGTTGAGGATGTGCTGTCAAGCACCGGGTGCAATGTGAACAGGATAGTTTGGTAGAGGGCAGTATGGAGCCTCTAGAATGGAATAGTGTGTCAGGCTCCACTGAGAGGGTTAGGGAGCAGAACACATTCTAGGTAGAATGTTATTTCCTTTACAATTTAAAAGATATTTATGATGCTAAATTCTGAGATTGTTAAAGTACTTCAATATAGAGTATAATATTTGATTTCTTTTCTCCTAAAGAACCTAACCAGTTTTAACATTTCTATGAAAATCAATGATTTATTTAATGTTGGTTCACTTGAGTTTGCAATTTTTAGGAATCAAATTCAAAATGATAACAAAAAACAAAGTCAAGATTTCCCAAAAGAAAAATCAATAGTATTATTTAGCAGCAGATAGCTGATTATCTAAAATGTTTCAAAGGATTCTCCTGTCAATTTTTAAAAATAAAATTGTGGTGAATAATCAGCTGCTTTACCGGAATGATACACTGAAACAGGCAAATTAGCCAAGTCAGTAACGAAACATCTAGGTGATCTTGAATAAGTAGTCTGAAAACCCCAATGTATGGACAACTTTTAAAGTTATTTAGTTAGGTCCATTATTTCTAATATTAACATCATGGAAGAGATGAAAAAATGTGTAAACATTTGAAAATGATGATAAAATACAAAAATGGGTGTTAGGATGGAGATGAGGTATGCTTCTTCAGGAAATACTGAATCATTTTAATTCTCACATTTCTGATTTTATATAAAAAATGATTTCCAATCCCTGAAAAACAGTTCACAACATACTTGAAAAAGATCATTTTAACTTTCATGGCCAAGATGTCTATCCCATTGTAAACGCATGACACAGAAATCAGGCAATTTTAGGTGGAAAGGCAGTGCCATTGACAATTACTATTACATTACCATCCATGTGGGGAAGATAAAAGTGATCCCTTTAAATTTTATTTAATCAATTGACATTGAAACAAAATGAGGGATGGGACGAACAACTATGCATAGCCACATTATAGATGCACCTAAAAAAAACTGAATACATTCCTTTAAAAGGTGTGACCATATAAAGTGATTAGAGCAACTTTTAACCTTACCATCAACTTGCCTGAGGCGAAACCAGACATCTAACAACCTGGTTTCATATCTGATCACAATGTGATCTTCCAGCCATATGTTCACACCATTACTGAGGCTACTTCTGTTATATTACCTGAGCTGCCCTTGCTTCAGCTTAACTGCTGTCTGTCTATGGCCCCATCCTTTCTTTCTCTTAGTTACAACCCCAACATTCAAGATCTTTGCACTCTGAATCAAGGATCCCTGAATTTAGTGATTATGCCTTCAGCTTCAAGAACCACAATTCTGGAATTCCTTCCTCATATCATTCACTTTATATCTCACTTCTCCCCTGTGATGAAACTCTTTGTAACAAATTTCTTTGACTAGTCTTTTGGTCATTGAGCCCAACAACTTCATTTTTATGGCTTGGTTTCAAACCTTTGTCAATAATACACATTAATATGCCAAGGATGCAAATAAATCCAAATTGTTGTTGTTGTCTTAATGAGAAAGCATATCCAGGGTCATCAAAATCTTTGACATCTTTAGGAATATTGACAACATGGATTGTTCACTAGATCCCTGAAAAAAAAAGATTGAAATGAAGTAAAATTATAATTTTTATATTCTATTCAGGTTTGTACCTTTAAATATGATTCTCCAAAGAGCATATTTACATATGAAGTTTGAATTAAGAACTGGAATAGGTCAGTCAGCCTCTTATAGCAGTTCATCATTCCAAAAAGATCTTGGTTGATCTGATTGTGGCCTCAACTCAACTAAGTTGCCCTATCACTGCCTTGTAGTTAAGAATCTATCTACTTCTGCCTTAAAAACATTGAATAACCTTGCCTCCACAGCTCAGTAGAGGAACAGAGTTCCACAGACTTACAATTCTCTGACAGAGAGAAAAAAAAAACTTCTCAACTCTTTAAATGTGAAACCTCTTATTTTTAATCCATGTCCCCTAGTTTTAGTCAATCCTACATTTTTTAAGCACCCACCCTGTTGAGCCCCTCCTGATGGTAACTGTTTAAATAAGGTTAGCTCTCATCCATGTAAACAGGACTAACTGGTTCTTTCAAGATAACACCATCATCCCAGGAATTAGTTGAATGAACCTTTTCTGAATAGGTTTGTATACAATAATATATTATACAAGCGAAACATTGTACACAGTATTCTAGATGTAGTCTCAACAGTGCCCAGTACACAGGAGTAAAACTTCTCAACATTTCCATTCCATTCTCCATGCAATACATGACAATCTTTCATTTGCTTCCAAATTACTTGCTGTCCCAACATACAAACTTGTGATTCATGTACCAGAATATCTAGATTTCTGTGTACCTCCATTCAGAAACCTTTTCCATTTAAAGGATTTAATGGTTTCTTATTCTTCTTGCCAAAGTGAAGACGTTCACATCTCTTCCCTTTATACTCCATCTGTCAAAGTTTTGCCTATTTATTCAATTTATGCATACCTCCTCAGATTCCTTATAGCTCTTTCAAAATGTAACTGCCCTACCTAAATTTCATATCTTTTCCCTCTATCTACCAAGTATAATAGTCTCAATTAACATGCTTAGGATTAGTTAAGTGACCGTCAGAATGTTAGCATTGATAGCAGTGCATGTTTTCACCAAATTCTAGTTGCTGATGAAGTATTGTCAACCAAATTATTGTTTACATCTATGCCTAATTTTAACGGTACTGACAACTGGAAAATGTATCTCATTCATGGGGAAATAAATCAACCGCCACTGCCACCCCTCCAACTAGGACATGAAAGATTTGTTTCTTTCTTTAAGCCATTATGATTGCAGTAAATTTGTCACATACAGTACACTGACTAAGGCAATGGTATTTGATCTATCCACAGTAGCAAATTTGCTAAGTACAAATTGAACACATACCTGCATTAGGCAGTTTCTGACACAGAACAAAAACTACTTGCCAAATTGTGAATTAATGCAAGAGGCAAATATCTCAGATTAAAGCAATCCAACTGCATTTTTGACACTGGAAATATTTCCAAACAGTATTTGAGTAGCAAGTTCTTTTGGCTTTAATTAACAAAATAACTTGCATGGAATATTTGGGTATTTTAAACTTAATTAATCATATTGTGATGTTCCATTTTTGAATGAAGAGTAGTTTTTTTTTACAAACTAGCATTTGCAAAGCCTAAAGAATGTGTTGCATTTGAAGTAAATATATTCTACGAGCAGGTAATGCAGCTTTCCATGCTAGTGCAATTCACATTTTGCCTCATCAATGTTAGCGCAATTTTAGCTTCTGTGTTTATTTTATTTTCTTGCTAACCATATCGAGTTTACTGAGTGTAAAAATTAGAACTGTGTTGGATGCACACATCCTAAAGTTCAAACATATTACTGGTATTTACATGAAGTACATGGCTGTCTCAACATAGCAAGATGTTTCTTTTTATGTTTGTTTAAAGCTCTTTTATACACTTGAAAACCTGTCAGAAGCTACCTAAATCCAATCTATTTTAGTCCTGATAATTTCAAAGAAAACAAAAGCATTCCTTATGTAAACATTTATAAAGTATTGAAATCAAATCAAAAATTTGCATGAATCTGCACCATAACCAAAAATACAAATCACAACCTACCCACAACTATGTATATTTACAGATTATTGTAAAACACAATACAATCTGAATAACTGTAATAATGTGTTGAGAAGTTTCATCAAGACACACAACGCCTGAATAGCTGGCTCCATTTGGAAATAGGAAACTTCAATGAAAATGAAAGAATATATCTAGTTATAAGCTTCCCAGACTTGTATCACTGGAGAATTATTAAAATCTCTCAATCAAGTATACAAGAAAAAAGGTCCAGCTGAGAGGAATAGGTACATATGGAGAGCTAGGAACAACATGTGGGCCTGAAAGGTATCCTTTTGCTCTGCAACCAATTTAAATTGTTGAAAGAAGGACATTCATTCTACCAATGTATATGCTAGGACCAAACTCAATCTGGTATTGGGAACCTGATGCCCAGAGCATTTCTGGGTCACCAACCCTTGCCATCTTTCAAAGCAGATTAATTACTTGGATTGGAGTCAAGTTTGATGGGTAATTAGAGGCTATAAGTATGTCAGGAGGGGGATCTCATTCTAGAGGCCAATACTGAAAAACAAATAGTGGTATTTCTGAGTTTGTCACTACCTTGCAGAATAAAGGTGGCAGGAGATTATAGGGTAAGAAAAAAGGTACTAGATTCACTCTGTGAGAATTATCCATTTTTTCCCCCAAAATATTTTTTTTATTTAACAGGAGCTAGCTTAATGTTTCCTGGCATTATGTTTGACAGGTATACAATAAAGGCATTGGGCTGTTTTGTTTTCCCAATCTGTGTTTTTTGAAAATAACCTTCTGGTTCTCCCAGCCTGATTAGCATTTCCACAAGGAACTACTTGGACACTTAACTAGAGGCCAATATCATCTCTGTCCCATCTGGAGGCATTGGGATACTGACACATCATCTGAGAGCATTATTTTCAATTCCATACCCAATCCCGATTTCATCTCAATAGAAATCAAATCTAGTGTGTGATAGCTGCACCACTCTGTCCTTATTTAGAAATGGTTACTTCAGATTCTAATTTAGATCACGATGGAGAAAAGAGACATGTTTTGATACTATTAAGCTCACTATTCCAACATGAAATGGTATGTTCAATCTCATTATCGCTTTGTATAAAATAATCTTGACTACAAAAACGTACTTCACTGAATAATGTCCTCTTGAATGCTATTTATCTTACGAATTTACATTTTTGATACTGTTCTTATAGAGTAGTATACAGATTGGACAATTAATTTACATTTCATACTTAAGCTATGATATGATTTATCACCTAGCATTTCCAACACAATATATGACATTACCTTTATTTAAGACACATCTGCAACTTAAAAATGAAACTGAACTGAAAGTGTCTGCTTTAGATCTATTCTATAATAATTAATATTACCTTAAAAGGGTATCATCACTTCAAAAAAAAGTTTAATGTTCACCTTTGTCTTAAATATATTTCCCTATTGTCATAATTCAGTCTGCAAGTATACTTACCACATTATATAAAACCACTTCAGGGAAAAGCAGAATAATGATTATAACTAGATTAGGGACTGTAGTATCTGATACTTTGGAATAAGTACAAAAGATGTGCTAATAAAACAATGAACAATATAAATGAGTTGACCAATTACAAATCACTAAAATAAGAGGGTGATGTGATTCTAAATTGGATAGAATTTTACCATCCGCTTCACGACTCTGATGTTGGACCAAATGAGAAACTGAATGTGCATTTTGCTGGCAGTGGAACTTGTTGCAACACCAGCAGACATCTCCTAATTGACCACTTCTTTGTTCAATGGGCAGGATATAGATGCTGTTGGCTCATTAAAGGATGGGCAGCTCCAAAGCACCGACAGCTCTAATGGAAAAGGTAAACATTGTTGAAAAACACTGAAGATCTAGAAACCATCCCAAGATGGAAGCTTTCTTGCAGGGATAAGTACAAATTTAAAGGTAGGTCTCTTCAACAGACCACTGATATTACCCATTAAATTTCCCCGCCTTCCGTCCTCTTCAGTCTCCAATGTTAATGGCCTCCTAGGTGGCTGAAGGGAGATCACCTCCATGAAGCTGGAAGTTTCTCCACAGAGTAGGACCCTGGAAAATTGTCCTTAATTTTAATTAGTTAAAATTGTTGCCTATTTCCATTCAGTGGGCTGCTGATCCACATTCACTCCCACCACTGGGTAACTTCCCTGAAAGTGGAACTGCACTAGAAAGCTGTCTCAAGGTCACTCCCTGCTATCTCTTCCATCTCTCAGCCCACCATCCCAAGGCCAGGGAAGTTCTGCCCCTTGTCTCTGGCAGGCGTACAGAATATTGATGGGCCGTAAGTGTCCTCATTGTTAAATAGTGCAAAATAGAATAGCAAAAAAAAATGTTCTTCTATTGATCATTAAGGTCGGTACAATTCAGAATGTTTGTACCAAATTGCATGAATACATATGTGAAAGCAGAGCTTTTTTTTGTCTGTTTTCCCTGGATCCTGACTTACAAAGTCAATGGTAATCTTCACATGAAAGATATAAGCACATTTTTATATATACATTTGACAAAAAGTGAAACAACTACTAGTTATCACAATGAAGATTCCTATGTTTTAAGACCAGTTATCAATTCACCAGCTCCAAAAAGCTTGCAACACTTATCATTTACCAATTGGTCACAATAGTTTTGTCATTTACTATTCTTTGTTCCTTAGTATACATGAAGAATGCGTGGGGTCAGCTCTTCATTCTATCCTCGACAAAAATATTTCCATGTTATTCTAAATTTGTCAATGATGTAATTTTCACAAATGCAAAGTGCATGATCTTTAACATGATTGATACTGCCACTTGAAACACTCTATATGCAAATATAAGATGGCTGTGGGAATTGGATTTGAGGTAATTTTTACAAGATCTACAAGAAACAAATGTGGCATTGCAATTCTAGTTCAAAAATTGTTTTGCCAGTTTACTTTAACTTTGGGTCATTGTGAGTTCAGAGAAACAGTGATATTATTTTGTTTATGTTAATAGCAGCTCTTAATCAACCTGCATGAAATATTATCCCTCAGCTTTTAGTACGGAAGCTGGTTTGACAAACTAATATTGGCTCTTTAAGATACTTAAAATCATAGTAATACATTATTAAAATTACTACTTAATCATTAACTGAAAACTCAAAAGGAATGATTTTCTTCTCAAGTGTGAGATTATAACTTAGTAACATCGTCAATTGATCCATTCCAATTCAAATCTTTTAAACTAATATAATATTCAATGTGATATCAACATTGACTGGTCTGCTGCATATACATTAAAGCAAGATAAAAAGTGACCTCTGACATTTAAGTATGCAAGAGGCAACGATAAGCAATAAAGAAAGAGTTTCAATTAACATAAATAAAGCAATGAAAAGTTCCAATACAGCCAGCCATTAAGGAGTTAAAGTGCATGCAAAATTTGTCCTGAACAATCTCAGTTTTAAAACGATGGTTCCACTTTGTTGCAAAACAAAAAAAAAAGTGTGGAAAGACACTGTCTGTGCACATTCTTCAGCTTAATTCACATAATACAGCCAGTAGATCACATTGAAGAATCCAAAAACAAGAGGAAATATCATCCGTGACCACTTATCAATGGCATTCACATCAGTCAAATCAGGAATGTTAATTTTCAGCTGGGAAGCACGCCTTCGTAGCCTGCTCTTCTTTTGGGCCACGTGTCTTTCCAAGGCGCTTCTTCCAAAGTTGTGCCTTGACAATCCTGCCTTCCTATACTGAATTCCAGAGCTGTCATACGGCATCATGGTGCTTCTGGGATCAGTGATACCCATTGTCATCTCAGCAGCACTCATTTCATTCTTAATCTCAAGTGTGCTCAGGAGAATGTTTTCATGTGGATCCATCTAAAAATGAAAAAGAATTACAACTCTCTCTAAGGTAAGGTAACAAGCATGTTATACATTCTTCAACAATAAAACACTTTCTTTAAATTTCACAAGACTTTTCAATTGCGTAAAAATTTTTCAGTGCAGCTTTAATCTGGGTCCAAGCTTAATATTTTTAAGAAATTTCCCATGGCATGTCATTACGGTAATTTTGGACCGAACCAGTCCTGCTATATGGCTGAAATGACCTCTATGAAGTTGGAAATCACCTGTAAAGCAGTAAAAGTATAGCCTCAAAAGGAATACTGAAAGTACCAGTCTCTAACTTAGGCACAGCTGGACCTCTTCAATTTCAATGTTTAAGCTCTTTTACAGCCTGTCAGTTTCACACAGAGTGAAGAAGCATTCCCACCTGTTTACTCGTCTGCCTGACTAAGCTGTTGACAACACAGAAAATAAGTGTATTGTCTGTTAAAGCCAGAGTGGTTAACTATAGTAGTTAGTAATTGTCTGTTTGCATACAACAACTATTTGCCCAGCAGTTTTAAGAGAGTTACTTATTTCTCCACAAACCCATTGGGAAAACATGGATGCAAAAGGGATAATGTCAGAATCAGGACCCAATGACACTTTTTTAGTAGACTTAACTTTCTACAGAGACTGAAACCTTCCTGTTAAAATTTCCTCAATCAAGTATTTTGACTTGACATGCAAGCTGAATTGGAAATGTGACCTCTGCAGTAGACATAAAGTGAGAACATAGACAAACTCAAGGAAAGACAGAGAAAGGAAAAATACCAAACGGGAAATGATAAGCTGGAACAGATAGGCAAATTCTAGTCAGACCAGATCGGCTTTTCTTTGTGCTTATTTCGCTGGGGGCTATCAACAACAGAAAAAATGCATTCAACCACCACCGGTTACCTACTGGCCTGGTATATCATTTATCATTTATCATCAAGTCAAGAGGTTCAGTGAGGAAAGCATGCCAGGAGCATGAATATTGTAATGATCCCAGCTATGATAATACAGGATAAGTCAGTTATCAGGGTGAAATCTAGCTTGATAGACATAAGTTTGATTTTTGTGGTTTGTTTACCATGGTGATCAGTCACTGAACATACTCACAAACTACCAATGTACTTTTAACAAAAGATATACAAAAGAGAGAAAAAAAGCATAAACTATTTTACACCATACTGGACCTATTTCAATAAATCTCTTCGTAAATATCAGAAAAAAGATTCTTTATTTTACTTTCAACAACAACCTTACAAAAACAAACGTCAGAAGGATCATCCTGTTTCTACTTGAAGTTCCTTGTTCAGTAGGCACTTTTTTTGACATGCTTCTGCATTCATTTGATGTTATCTGCTTTAGCTAAAGAATCTTGAAACCCTTAAGATAATATAGCTCATTCTCCTTAATATGTTCCTTTAAATGGATGCATTCAGCAGCCTTTTAGGAGGCCTGCACCCTGACATCTTAAAGTATTCTGTTTCTGGAGCTTTTATCTTTCTAAAGTCTAAGTCACTCAGCATTTCATTTCTTCTGCTGAGACTATTTTGGGAACTGGTAGTCTGCACCACATCGGTACAGCTTTTTCTCCATGAAAAAAAGTCTGTACACAGATGGCTCTATTTCTCTTTCTAAAATGAAATTTGTTTCTGTTCCCCTCCTTGTTCATTAGGATATCTTGTTGCTAGGCAATAGCTCAACTTCTAAACTTGTTTTCTGAAGTACTAAAATATCTGCCTCAGGGTGTTATTTTAAAATCTCTTTTAAGTAAATGTAAACAAATCGCCACTCATGGAAGTCAAAATGAAGCTAAACTGTCTCCCCTTCCTAATACACACAATATAGAAATGTGAATCAAACCTAACGTTTCTAAATATAATAGTACGACACTTTTGAACAAAATATCTGCTGAAAATGAGGCATCAACACAGTACGACAAGTACACAGGACAATGTAAATGTTAAGCAGCAGGAGTACAATGCATACGACCAAGAAAGGAATTCCTGCAACCAATTGATCAAAGCAAACCACAACAATTATGCTGCAACCCATCATGAATGTGAGTAGACAGTTGAATTAACTAACCAGAGGAGGAAGATGTATCCTCAATACAGAGGGACCTGGCACGTCAGTGCAAAGGATGAGGCTAAAGTATTTGTTACTAGCTTGAGCAATAAGGGCAGAGTGGATGATCCACTTTGGCCTTGTTATATGATCCCCAACATCATAGATGTGAATCATCGGTTGACTTCAATTCACTCCATGTTAAAGAAATGGCAGAAGGCACTGTATATAGCAAAGGCTATGAGCCCTGACAGCTTGTCAGCTGTAGCACTGAGGTTCTTGAGAACCAGCCAAGCCTTTCCAGTATATCTGCAGCACTGGGAAGTACTTGAGAATATAGTAAATGTTATCTAATATGTAGGCTCCATAAAAAAAGAGGACACATCAAATCTGACCAATTACTGCTTCATCAGTCTATGCCCAATCATCAGTAAAGTCCATGAAGGTTGTCTTTGACAGTGGTATCAGGGAGTATACACACAGCATTAATCTGCCCACTGATGCAGCCTTGTTCTAAACATGAACAAAACATCAGAGCTAAAGTGAGAGCGACTCTTGATAACAAATTAGCATTTGATTGAGTGTGGCATCAAAAAATGTAATTGAAGTCTGTGCCAATTACGGGGAACTATATCTAGCACAAATGAAGATAGCTATGGTCTCTAATGGCAAATGAGAGTTCAAAACTGAGAAGTATATTTTCAAAGTGAGAGGAGGCAGGTTTTAAAAAGGAAATGAGGAGCAACCTTTTGCATAGTGAGTGGTGAGTGTTTGGAATGAACTGCCAGAGGAAGTGGTGGATGCAGGTACAGTTACAATGTTTAAAAGACATTTGGATAAGTATATGAATAGGAAAAGTTTGGAGGGATATGGGACAAATGCAGGCAGGTGGGATTAGTTTAGCTTGGGAACATGGTCGATGTGGATTAGTTGGACCAAAAGGTCTGTTCCCGTGCAGAATGACTCTATGACTATGAATAATCTCAGCCTCAAGATATTTTTAAAAACCCATTTACTACATTTAACTTCCTTTAACCTTTAAATAAAAGCCCCACTGCACAGACTTCATAAGTACTTGGAGCTGATTTGTGTGAAATCAGACATGCAGCACAAATTCTTTAAAGACGAATCTTAGGCCTTGTCAGCAGAGAGAATGAAGTAAGAATTTCATACTTTTTTTATATTGTGGACAGCTTTTACAAAAGTTTAAAGGCCACAAACTTAAATTCTTTGACAGTGCACAGTTCTGTTGATAGCTTGACAGTTCCAATGACTTTATCTAATTTTTACATGGATTCATGTCTACATATGACAATCTCAGGCACTTGACTTCTCCTGACCAATAGATGTATCTAAAAGGTGTTCTACCTCTTTAAGATTCCCTTTATCAATCAAAAGAACTTTGGCCATATTGGATTTCTCTGAAAGATCTAAAACTCAGAAGTCACTTCTTGGACAGTGCAGTCATGAAAATTGGATCTGATTTTTAAGTTGTAACTGACACCATGAACCACAAATAAGCAATGTACAATCAGGCCTCCATCCTCTAACGGAAATGGTGGATGTCATGCTCGGGTTGCAGGAGTTATGGAATTGGACCTCTGTCTCTATTTTGGCTAAGGTCTGTCTTTATCCAAATTCAAGATACAAGGTCAGGTGTGAAGACATTACTCTCGACTGCAGAGTGTTCTATATGAATGGCAGCTGCACATACACTGAAGCAGTCCATGCCCTTATGGAGCAAGGTCTGGACAATGTTACGATTTGGGTAAATAAGTTACAAGTGACAACATTTGTACCTAGTGGGAGCCAGACAATGACCGACAACGTAAGAGAATATAACCATCCTGTGATATTTGATGGCATTATCACAATCTATTGCCAAGATCTGACATGCAAGACTTTTGTTTTCAATTTTTGACAAACAGGTGAATATATGGAAGTATTTAATCACCATCTTTTAGAAAGTTAAATTTTGAATGACTAGAAAGAGACGAAACATAATTAGTATTACTGTGCAACTGCATTAATCACATTGCCCTTTGAAATACTTCGACACCCACTTTTTAAAGAAACTACCTTGGCTTCTGCTCTTGTCTTCTCATTGTTAGCTTTTGCTGCTTTCTCTGCAATCTTCTTTTGACGTTGTGGTCCTCTTCCAAAAAAGATGTAGTTAACCAGGGCATACTCCAACAGGGCCAAAAACACAAACACAAAGCAGCACATCAAGTACATGTCAATGGCTTTAACATAGGGGATCTTTGGAAGTGTCTCCCGCAGATGGGTGTTGATTGTGGTCATTGTAAGTACCGTAGTAATACCTGCAAAGGATTAAACAATTAACCTGAATGTGTGGTCATCAATATTTATACATTAATATTTTCATATCAGACATTAACATTTAAAATGACATAAAACTAAGAATAAAGTAATTTAAGTTGTTTAATCATTCATTCATTTATATGATCTATAGAAATGTGGTTTAAATAATGTATTAAAAATGTTGATATCAAGAAAGACAGAATATTATGTCCAATATAAATTTACTCTTTGTAAATTTTCCAATAGTTTTTTTAAACCAGTCAAAAATGAATTGTATCAGGTAGTTTAACATGAGTTTATTGTTTATTACATGTTGATAACATACCCTTTGTGTCTGTGAAATGGAAATCACCATTTCTATGGATATAAAGGTGAATTTAAAAATGTATCGATAAAAGTATATTTAGTACAAGGCTGTGAAATAGCTAACATAAATTCACCAGTGTGACTACTGCAAGATGATACAATCAATATCTGAAGTAATTCTTGATGCGGACTATTCACAATTTTGTTTTTTAGTTATGGTCGAATGAAATGACAAGCACATTATTTGACCGAAACTGTCTCCTTTAAAAACAAAATTTATGATAATGTTCAATGTTTGTACTGAATAAAATGTCGCAGAATGCAATTGCAGTTGGATTTTTAAAAAAAATTCTAACATAGTCAGAGTTCCCTGTATGCCCTAAGTGCTTTGAATTGTTATCTGAGAAAGAAAATGTATCCTGGGTTGGATGTAAATAAGACTATTAGAAATCAGTCTCTTCTGATTATGTTACTGAATGAAATGTTATCATCAAAAATAACAAAAGTGGTTGAAGTTTCACTCATAAAATTATCTGGAATATCCAAACGAGAAAAGAAACACTAAAATGACATCTTGGCAGTACATTTCTGAAACATTCACACCAGAAAATTAAGATATTTAAATAATCAAACATTTCTATTTAAATGTATACTTAGAATATAAAATGGATGTTCTTTTTCAGCAGATTGTTATTACAGAAGTTTATTCCAGAACATTTTGAGGTCTGGGTTAGGAAGTGATCACACAAAATAAATGGTTAATTTCAGCTAATGATGTCTTCAGACTGTGGTTTGCACAATTTGAGATCATAAATTTTTGATACATATTAGTTACAAAGTGAAATACACCAAGCAGAGAAAAAAAAAGTAAGGGTTGTACAAGGAATAAATAATAGCATGCTAACTTGTACGTATTTGTAAAGCCATACCTAAAGCAACTCGTGCAGCAGATGCATCATAATTAATCCAGAAAGACACCCAAGAGAGGATGGTGATCAAAATGGAGGGCATGTACGTTTGCAGAATGAAGTAACCAATATTTCGTTTAAGCTTGAAACTGAGTGACAGCCTGGGGTAAGAACCTGGGAAAAAATAGTATACAAATATTTTAACTTCTATCAGTGAGCTGAATATTAAGTGTGAGATAAATACAAATAAAACATTCCCAATGAACCAAAAGCACACAAATTTCTAACATCTTGATATTCTTAAAGCTTCTCAAATTAGAAACCACATCGTCTTTAAGTTATTTCTAAAAATGATGAATACCAGAGGGCTTGGCTTCCTTTAAAGCTGTTTCAGTAACTGGATTTTATGGCCTTCAACTGGACTTGTTTAAATGAGTGAGGTTGGGGAGAGTTGGAGGTCAGGGGGAAGCTACAATGGAGAGAAAGCATGGAAAATATGCCAGATCTTAGCCAATGTCTTTCCTACCCAACTCCAATCTGCTCCCAATAATACAGTATGGTGAGTAAGCCAGCTACTCCTCTATTCCTGTGGGTTATCATTGATCAGAAAATGAAATGGAGCAGCTGTATAAATACTGTGGCTACAAGAGCAGGTCAGAGGCTGGGAGCCTCCATACATCACCAATACAGGGTGGCAGCATTATGTATCACCTGCAAGACACACCGCAACCAACTCAATGAGTCACCTTTGACAGTGTATAGACCAGTGACTGAAAAAATTAGAGTTGAATTTAACTGTTCACACAAAGTGAGAAATAATTGGCAGTACATCAGTTGCCAATTTTACACTTACTCAATTATTCTTTCCATTGAAGTCTTAAAAACTGCTTTTACATTAATTGGACAACACTCAGGTGGAGCGATTGCTCATAATTTATCTGTAACAGATTGTTTTAGAACTCAGCATTTTTTTTGTTCATGTTGGGAATGGAGAGAGAGAGAGAGCGAGATAGAATCATGGTGCTGGAGATCAAGAATGGCTTTGGCAGTTCTGTTCCCCCAAGACCCCACAAATATAATTTCAAACTGAATTTTACTCAGCCTCTTTGTTTCTACTGCCCATGAAACAATTGGAGAGCTCCCTGACCAATTTTATTAATATCTAAAATTTCTCTATTATATTGTAATAATTTCAGATAAACAGATCAATACTTTCACAAAAGTAGTACAGGGGTCATTCAAGTTGGGGGAGTAGTGAAGAATGTAGTACAGTAGTTGGGAACAGAATGATTAGGAGATCACCATTGTTCTCCTCAACTGAGGAATAAGAGGTCTAATGGCTACCTTCTTTAACCAATGCCATTGTTATGGATGTTATTAGGGTTCGATAGCAATTTGGAATGGGAGAGGAAGAATCCATATATGTTCCATATGGATGCCAAAAGTATAAGGCAGAACTAAGAGAGATTCTGCTAAGCGAGTATAAATAACTAGGGGCTCAACTTTAAAAAAAAAAGTTTTGGATTTTGAGTTGAGCCATAAATAAATTGGCAAGCTGTAAATAAGATCAGGAAGTTGAATATGTGACCAAAGATCGCTGTGGGAAAAATGGACCTCAAATCATGAGGCATGGGCATTGTAGTGGGAAACAGAGCTAAGTGATCCCATAACAATAGATTGAAACTCTGCAGTTTCATACATTCAGTTGTGAATGATGGTGGACAATTTAAACAACTCATTGGAGGAAGAGGCTCCACAAATATTCCTATCCTCAATGATGGAAGAACCCAGCATACCAGTGCAAAAGGTAAGGTTGAAGCAATAGCAGCAACCTTCAGCCAGAAGTGCCAAGTGGATGATCCATCTTGGCCTCCTCCAGTGGTCCCCAGCATTACAGATACCAGCTTTCAGCCAATTTGATTCACTTTATATGATATCAAGAAATTGTTGGAGACACTCGATACTACAAAGACTATGGGCTCTGACATGAAGTTGTGTGCCCCAGAACTTACCTCACCTCTACGCAATCTGCTCCAATACACTTACAACACTCACATTTACCCAACAATGTGGTAAATAGCCCAGTTTTGTCCTGTCCACAAAAAAGCAGAACAAACGCAACCCAGCCAATTACTGTCCCATCTGTCTACTCTCAATCATCAGTAAAGCAATGGAAAGTATCAACAACAGTACTATCAAGCAACACCTGTTCAGCAAAAACCTGCACACTGTTGTCCAGTTTGGATTCCACCAGAACTGCTCAGCTCCTGACCTCATTACAGCCTTGGTTCAAACACAGACAAAACAGCTGAATTCTAGAAATATAGTGAGCATGACAGCAGTTAACTGGGCCTACTTGACCAAGTGTGACATCAAGGAGCCAGGGCAAAACTGGAATCATTGGAAAACTCTTCACTGTTTGGAATCATACCTGGCACATAGGAAGGTAGTTGTAGCCGTTGGAGGTCAGTTATCTCAGCTCCAGAATATCTCTGTAGAATTGCTCAGGGTAATGTCATAGGCTCAACCATCTTCAGCTGTTTCATCAATTACCTTCCCTCTATCATAAGTGGGAATGTTTGCTGACGACTATGCAATGTTTAACACCATTTGCGACTCCTCAGACACTGAAGCAGTCCATGTTCAAATGTATCAAGACCTGAAGCAATATTCAGGCTTGGGCTGATAAGTGGCAAGGAACATTCATGTCACAAAAATACCAGGTAATGACCATTACCAATAATAAACAATCTAACCACCACCCCTTGACATTCAAAGGTTTTACTATTTCCCACTAACAATATTCTGGTGACTACCTTTGACCAAAAACTCAGCTGGACTGCAATATAAATATAGTAGCTACAGGGCAGGTCAGAGACTAAGAATACTCCAATGAGTAACTCACCGTCTGACTCCTCATAGATTGTTCACCATCTATAATGCACAAGTCATGAATGTGGTGAAACACTATCTACTTGCCTGGTGAGCACAGCTCCAACAACACTCCAGAAGCTTGACATCATCCAGCACAATGCAACCAGCTTTACTGGCACCACTTCCAAAACAGTCAGTCACTCCACCACTGACACTTAGTAGCAGCAGTATGTACTATTCACAAAATGCACTACAGCAATTCACCAAAGATCCTTAGCACTTTCGAAACCCATGATCATCTAGAAGTCAAGGCCAGCAGATACATGGAAACATACCACTTTAAGTTTCCCTCCAAGTCATACACAATCCTGACTTGGAAAATGTTGCCATTCCTTGACTGTCGCTGGGCCAGAATTCTGGAATTCCCTCTCTAAAGACATTGTGTACCTACCTATAACAAATGGGCTGCAGTGGTTCAAGACAGTTCACCACCAGCTTCTCAAGGGCAACATGGGCCAGCAATAAATGCTAGCCAGCCAGCGATGCCCGCATCAAATAAGTGAATTAAAAACACTGTTCTTGTGGTCTTCCTTAAACCACATTAGGATCAATGCTCTACTTGGCTTTATGTCTTTAGTCAACTGTAATGAGTCTGGAAAAAATATTTGTGGTGTCAGATTGGTTTAACACATGATTTTGTGATGAGGAATTTGTTATTCATACATACATACAAATTCTTCATCAGATACCTGTAGAGAAAACAACATTCTTGGAAATTAGGTGATAGTCAACGATAGAAAACTGTGGCAACTCAATCTTCTCCACTCCAGTTACTGCTCGAGGAGCTCCACGCCAGTAGAATTCAATGTCATCTGTCGTGTATCCATCTGGAAGAAAATATCGTTGGTCATGTGTGATCCTTAACAAAGTTAGACATTTTAAGCCACAATTAAGATCAAACTTCTACAAATAGTATTGAATATAATATTTGCTATCTGAAGCCAGATATTGAAGATGCTACAATTTTAAAGGATTACAGCATGTTTTAAGAGATGTGTACCGCTACAATTTCTAGATTACTGGTAGTAAGTTTGCAGGACAAATAGCTCAGGGAAAATGTTAACACTTCTTTCCATCACTCACAATGAGCATAGGAATATTGGTAAAGTGACTATGTTTGAACAAAAAGGTAACTTGTCCCTTTTTAGCTTGATTATATCTATTTTGAAATTGGTGAAAAATCAGTTTTACAATGGCAGGTCTGCAATTATGATTTTTAAATTAATCTTCATTCCTTAGATTTTATCATCAATTTAAATTTAAAGACTGTGAGCTGTATTTCCCAAGTCTTAGTAAACCTACAGGTAAAGGGAACTGTTAATGGCAGGTTAGTACTTGTTCAATGCTACTTGTGATCCAGGAATATTCCCCAAAAGCAAATCTGTCATGATCTCTTTTTTTCCTATTATCTGCTGATTACTCTTACAACTGTCATTCTCTCCATCAATTATGATCTGTGATATGAGACTCCCAATAATTTTTTTGATTGTTAACACTGCGCTGGTGGTCTCTGAACAACTCTGCTATTATGCAGAGTACACTTTACCATTTAACAACTATTTAAACTTCAATTTGAATAGCTGTCAGGGTGCAAATGCATTTACTTTTAATGTGGCCCTGTTATTAGATTTGGCAGGACCACTGCACTAACAATGTTTCCTTACACTAATAATTTACCCTGCTCCCACCTTGCAAATATTCCACCCTTAATATCTTATTTATTAGTCTACTATCTCAGCGGAGCTCAACACCATTAAAATACTGTGGTAAATGTAGAATCTTATCTATTGTCACCGTCAACATCCCCAAAACAGTGAGATATTCAAAGTTTGTGCGAAGATTTGTAGCTCGGGTGCTCGTTGTTGTGGTTCTGTTCGCCGAGCTGGAAGTTTTTGTTGTAAACGTTTCGTCCCCTGGCTAGGCGACATCATCAGTGCTTGGGAGCCTCCTGCGAAGCGCTTCTTTGATGTTTCTTCCGGTGTTTATAGTGGTCTGTCCCTGCTGCTTCCGGTTGTCAGTTTCAGCTGTCCGCTGTAGTGGTTGGTATATTGGGTACAGGTCTTTGTGTTTGTTGATGGAGTTTGTGGATGAATGCCATGCCTCTAGGAATTCCCTGGCTGTTCTCTGTCTGGCTTGCCCTATGATAGTAGTGTTGTCCCAGTCGAATTCATGTTGCTTGTTGTCTGCGTGTGTGGCTACTAAGGATAGCTGGTCGTGTCGTTTCGTGGCTAGTTGATGTTCATGTATGCGGATTGTTAGCTGTCTTCCTGTTTGTCCTATATAGTGTTTAGTGCAGTCCTTGCATGGTATTTTGTACACTACGTTCGTCTTGCTCATGTTGGGTATCGACCTGGACCCAATATACCAACCACTACAGCGGACAGCTGAAACTGACAACCGGACGCGGCAGGGACAGACCACTATAAACACCGGAGGAAACATCAAAGAAGCGCTTCGCAGGAGGCTCCCAAGCACTGATGATGTCGCCTAGCCAGGGGACGAAACGTTTGCAACAAAAACTTCCAGCTCGGCAAACAGAACCACAACAACAGTGAGATATATGTGAATTGGGCAAAAAATGTGCATGGATCTATTTTTGAGGTGCTTAATCACTTGTGCAAAGAGCATAAATCAAACGCACTTGAATAAATGAGCAGGTTACTACTGTTGGTCTCAATCTTGATTTGCAACTTATCATATTGTAGCCTTAAATTTACACCGTTTAAGATGTGTTTAAAACACAGCCTTCAAAAAGAGATGCACTTCAACTATAGGCAATTGAATGTAGCAGAAGCAGAAAAATCAAGAGTCAATTTTCCAACATTGCAACAAAACTCCATAAAACCAAAGATGTAGAAGCAGAAGAAGACCATTCAGCTCATCGAGTCTACTCCACTGTTCAATCAGGTCATGGCTGGTCTGATAATTCTTAAATTCCCTTTCCTGCCTTTTTCCTATGAACCGTGAATTCTTTATTGATTAAAAATATCTATCTAAGCCTGGAATACACAGGATGACCCAGCTCTGACAGCCCTCTGTGGTAAAGAATTTCACAGATTCACTGCCCTTTGAGAGAAGAAATTCTTTTTTTTTTCAATGTGCAATCCTTCATTCTGAGATTATGTCTTCTGAAGCTAGACTCTCCCATTCTTTCAATATCTACTACACCCCTTAAGAAACTTGTACTTTTCAAAAACGTTGTCTCTCATTCTTCTAAATTCCAGTAAGTACAGGACCAACATAGTCAACTTCTTCTCACAAGACAGTCCCTTCATACCTGGTAGCAGTCCAGTGAAGCTTTTCTGGACTGCAATCCTTAGTAAGAAACCAAAAACAGTTTGCAGTCAAGAGTAGTGATAACATCTTTCTGTCCTGCAATCAGATATCCTGGCAAAATGCTGGCCAATAATAATGGAGAATGTTTGTGCCAGGAGCATCATTGCATAGGCCTGGCATTATTAGGAAGAACTTTAATAATATAACAAGGGTTGCTAAGAATTTTTACTTCAATTTCACACCATTCTCTGTGTGACCCTTAGTGAGTAATCACTACCCACTACCCTTTTGTACTTCAAGTACCAGCATTCCCAAAACATTCATTCATATATTATGCTCCCTATACAACATACTGCAACTCTTCTCCTTATTAGTAGTATCTTCACCTCCTCAGACCAATGGAACCACCACTGCCATTTTTCTTGATATGCATTTTTTCAAACCATTAAATGAACATTAACACACACCCTTCTTTCTTGAAGAAACATTGTATTCACAGGTACACAAGTGACTTGGCTAACATTAATATATTAATTATAAAGAGCATGCTTCTAGTAATGTGCTATGCTTCAATTAATTCTGAGGTAAGATGAACTATGTGTCTAGTACTTTTATACTCTCAATAACAGTGATGATATTGTGAGTATGCCTCTTAAAAGTATAATCACATAATGATTGTGACCCAAAACATCAATGCCCTTTGTCAGCACCATGTTTTGTGATGAATCCTCACCACTGCTCATTGTGTATTACAAAGTAATTGGACTCTTGGACACCATACTGTAGATTTGCTGCCACAAGCCTCCTTTTAAGTTGTGTCTGTTTTATCTAAAATAAAGGTGATGGCCTATTGGTATCATTCAGAGACGTGGGTAATGTCTTGGGCATGTAGGTTCAAATCCTGCCATGGCAGATGGTGGAGTTTGAATTCAATAATTTAAAAAAATCTGGTATTAAGATTTAAATGATGACCTTGAAATTGTTGCTAAGTTTTCCAAATAAAAAGCTAGTTCACTAATGGCCTTCAGGGAAGGGAAATCTGCCACCCTTACCTGATCTGGCCTACATGTGACTCCAGACCCACAGCAATGTGGTGGGCTTTCAAACACCCTCTACGTAATTAGGAACAGCAATAAACATTGGTCTGGCCAGTGATATCCACATCCCATTAATAATTTTTTTTAAAAAAGGAAACACCATGACAGCACTCTTTCAAGAAAAATGTTCTTGTCTTAAAATGCAAGGAATTACATGGTAGCAGTCAGGTACAAATTACATTAGTATGATATTGGTATTTTTAATGAGAATATGACACAATCTCTTTGTGATCCAGAGCTGTACTCCTCACCCAAGACTAATGGCATTATTACATAGGTGGAGTTTAATGCATTCCTTAGCATTAGCTCTTTGAGAATCAAAAATGTTACACAATATCATCCATGCTCCATGAGTGGACATCATGGCCGTCAGTCATAGAGGTATATAGCATGAAAGCAGGCCCTTCGGCCTAACTCATTCATGCCGACTGGGTTTCCTAAAATGAACTAGTCTCATTTGCCTATGTTTGGCCCATGTCCCTCTAAACCTTTCCAATATATGTACATATCCAAACATCTTCTACGTGTTGTAACTGCACCACCTCTACCACTTCTTGTGGCAGTTCGTTCCACATATGCATCACTCAGTGTGAAAAAGGTACCCCTCAGACTTTTTAAAAATATTTCCCCATACCTTAAACCTATGATCTCTAGTTTTGGACTCTCTTATCTTAGGGAAATTCACCTGATACATGCCCCTCAAAATTTGATAAACATAAGCTTCATATGTTTTAGAGGGAAAAACACCCAACCTAATCAGCTTTTCCTTATAACTCAAGTCTTCTAGTCTCAGTAATATCCCTGGAAATCATTTTTGCCCCTTTTCCTATTTTAATAACATCCTTCCTAGAGCAGAGCGACCAGAATTGTATGTAGTCCTCCAAATGTGGCCTTAGCAATGTCTCATACAGCTATAACATGACATGCCAACTCCTACACGCAATGCTCTGACCAGTACAGTTAAAAATCACGCAACACTAGCTAATAGTCCAATAGGATTGTTTAGGAGTAATAACTTTCAGAGCACTGCTCCTTTAAGGCAACTAGCATCTGATGAAGGAGCAGCACTTTGAAAGCTAGTACTTCCAAACAAACTTGTTGGTCTATAAGCTGGTGTTAGGTGATTTTTCACTTTATCAACCCCAGTCCAACACTGGCACCTCCACATCATGGCTGACCAATAAAGGCAAGCATGCCAAATGCCGCCTTCACTATGCTGATTGTAGGTGGCAGAAATGCTGTGAAAATGTGTCAGGATCAAACAATGTTTCTTGTACATAAATAGATGACAGAAGTCTATGGAAATGAGAGGCAAATGAAATGATCTTGAGGACAATGTCAGGTGAAAAGTGTGATAATTGCAGCAAAAACAGGTTGAATTAAGCATCTGAGAATAAAGATGAATTATGGGGAATGCTTGTTGCTGCGGCACCTGAGGTAGTATAGAGCTAAAGATACTGTAACAGAGACGGAAGTTCCATTGAAGTCAGGTCCTGGGTGTAATGCTCCCCAACATTCATTTATTCCAATGTTGCTCACCACTGCTGTTAAACAAATTGCCATCAGTAAGGGTGAAAGCTTTCCTCTCTTGGTTATGTCTGCACCAACATCTGCAAAACAACAATGTTTTTGCTTTTTCATCACTTCATTAATGGGAAATCAGCAAACAGCTGCCACCTGCATCTTCTCTTTCTCACCTATTCAATCAGTGGGAGGCCAATTAAAATCACAGAATGATGATGACAAATTATGTGCATACCTTCCCAGCTAAAGTTTCTGATGTTGACCATGCCATCATACATAACTTATTTGCAAAGTGGAAATGAGAGAAATCTAGTTCCCACTCATTTTTGTTCTTTATGGCTAACTTATGATTCCTGGGGCTGTGAGGCAGCAACAAGCATTCCCCCATAATTCATCTTTATTCTCAGATGCTTAATTCAACCTGTTTTTGCTGCAATTATCACACTTTTCACTTGACATTGTCCTCAAGATCATTTCATTTGCCTCTCATTTCCACAAATATATGGGAAAGAAAATCTCTGTAATGCCATCTGAACTCATTGCTGAGTTCAAACATCCCATTTTCACTCAACCTAGAGTCTTATAGTGCAATAGGTACAAATTTTAAAAATAGACATCAATGATGTGACATTGTAAAGACTACAACTTGTTGTTATTAATTTTTGATTGTTGACTAAAATGGGGGAAAAAAATTAAAACCAAGGAATGTGTAAGGAAATGCCGCATTTTTAAAGACAAGCTACTGGAATTCACTGTGAGTTGTGTTTACACTTTTGGCAAACAGTGGGGGAGGGGAGATAATAAGACACAGCACTTTGGCGTGTGCACAAAATGAGATTTGTCCAGCAACAGATTGCTGACTGGTTTGTGCAATTGTGATCAGTTGAGCATGCAAGAAGCCATCAACCTCATGACAATTCTCTAGCTCATGGGCATGTGAACAATTTGGGTGTTTACAATAGGGGGAGAGAAATCTCTGATCTACTAAAGAAACAGGTCCAGTGTCTCTCTGCCTCCAAGCAAAGTCAATTGAAGCCTGAAGAAAACTACTTTTTTTTCTGACAAGTTGATGTGAGTTGTGGCCTTTAACCACTAACTAAGAGACTTTGTAATTAGTGTACCAGTTGCCTAATGCCATTTTCTAAGAAATGTAAGAGTCTGAAGAAAAAGATCAGAGGACAGACTGTCTTTGGAAGCAAAAGGAATTTCTCATCAATCCTGTGAACTGTCTTGTCCCAGTGAATTTTCCTCTGTCCATAACATCACTTTTTTTTGTCTCTGTCTGTTTGTATGTGTGTAGAAGTTTTAAAAAAGGGATATAAAGTTTTAACCAGCAAGTTTATATGTTGATATGATTTGGAGGAGTTGATGTTGGACTGGGGTGAACAAAGTTAAAAAATCACACAACACCAGCTTGTGGTCCAAAAGGTTTATTTGGAGACACTAGCTTTCGAAGCGTTGTTTCTTCATCAGGTGGTGTTGATAGTTTGTAGATTTGTTTACCTGTAGATGGAACTAGTTTATTTATAATAAGCAATCGTTCTTGTTAAGTACAGGAGCCTGGTCACAGTTTTCTGCTAACGTGATTCCAAACATAAAAATTGCAGATTTTGTGCATTTTGATTAATTATTTAACTTTTGCAGCAACCCTAAGAAATCCAGAGTCAATGCACTTTCCCAAGTAAATCATAATTATGTCCGATCTAATATTTGTAATCTGCAAATTGTTTCATAATCATAACTAACCATGACCAGTTCTCTCTTTACGAACAGCTGTAGATTGGTGATTAGCCTTTACCTTCAGCAGGTTATTTATACAAATGAGGTGAAACCTATGTTAGATACGAGTAATATGATACTGAAGCATCCCACCAGTTTTTATTACAAGTCCTGGTATCAACATATATTCATTACAATCACAGACACTTTTTATCTCATACTAAGCAATTTAAACTGCAGCATGCTCCCCTCAGCACATAATGCTGCAAGACAGAAGACTCACTAAGATGGAGACTGAGACCTTTATGCCATCATGTACAATCATAGTCTCTTAATAGTATAATGAATTCTTGCTGTGAGATATAACACAACAATAAACACTTTTGAAGGTCTCTTGAGGTATATAAAATTGAAACTGTAAAGTTACTTGAGTGCCCTGCATTCTAAAAATTGCCAGGTTGGTAAATTGCAAAATCTCTTGGCTTACCTTCCTTGGGTCTGAAAATTCAAGTAATTGAAAATGCTGTATTCTGACTGTGTTTGAACAGTAATCATTCAGACTCTATTGAGAATATTATGAACTTTTGGAACATTTGTCGGTATTGTAAGTGTTTATTGGTTTGAGCTAAAATAGTGATTCATTACCAATTTTGCAATAGAATCAAGAAAACTTGCTTGACTGTTGCTGAATCTATGGCAGAATGACAACTCAACAGAATTTCCTTATACTGAAATAGGGAACTGCACCCAAGCATAATTTACAGCTCCTTCACAGTAATTAAACAAACTTGTTTAAGACTTATTTCAATTAACAGAATATGCCCTATTATTCAAACATTTAAACATACATGTGCTCAACTGTATCAACAAATGAATATACATTACAGAACTCTCTTAAATAGAAAAGCAAAGCCCTCCTATATCTCTCCATTATTTGTTGGACATTATCTTGAAAATCTGCCGAGTCGATTTGAGGGATTAAACTCATGACTTCTTGTAACAATATGGAGCAGGTTGTATCACTGAGTCACATGACTAATGTTAGTTCAACTCCAGTACACTTCTAAAATCATTTTGTTATGACAATATTGGCTTCAGAATCAGACAATAATATTTATGTAATTTCTATGTGATGAAATCCACAGATACTAGATTATGATCCAGACTGACTGGTCTTTGCCTTTTAGCAATTTAGCAATAAAGAATGGAATTTCTCTGCATCCAGCAGAAGAATTCTTAAATATAAAAGAGTTTCACTTTTTTTAAACACCCGATTAATAGATTTTGTTTTCTCAAATGTATTATTAATTCTAATTTGTGTAAATTGCTGAGTTAATTAATGTCAAAGGAAATTTAGATACCTAATCCAGTTAGGTAATGCAACAATTACATGCATTAATTAAATTTAGACACAAATTTAGAAAATAACCCAGCAAACATACCAAATACTATGTGAATAGTTCAAATAATTTAAGGTTCCAAATTGACAATGATAATTCTAACATTAGTTAACACTTAGTTTATTTTGTTAATATGAACATAACTTTAAAGTTATAAATAATTGATCTGTTTTTTGGTACAGGTAGGGTTATAAGTAAAACAATTTGTGTTTTAACACCATGAGTATCACATTATATATGTAATAGCACCACATTGTACTGGCATTGAGAAAGACAGGTGACCACTGAGTTCACTATGTCTAACAACTTGGGAGTTGAAGTGTCTCTTTCCAATACTGAAGAATCCACATGACAATCTGGAAATCACCAGATGGTTTGATGCTGAACCAGAATGACCATGTTTTTAAAGATAGCAGATGGGATGAATAATTGGAAGAGATTCAACTTCACACAAACACATGTACAGATTCATATCACCCTTATTTCATAACTGATATGATGAGGGTGAAATTAGTAATCAAACAACACCATTAGAGTTTGAGACAACTACACAAAGATGTTTTCCCATTACACCTTCTTACTACATGCATGAGGTAAAATATAGGATCAGTAACCCAATGATGTAGCTGAATGGTGTAAATTAGTACATTTTTATTTTAATAATTTATTAGAATCCAAACATGAAATAAATCTGAAGGTAGATATCTCAATCAGGTTTGAGCAGTCTGGGCTACACAGCAAATTAGATTTTCAGTTTAATTAGGAGAATGCACAGAACTAGAATCACCTGCTGCAGAGAAAATTGCCTACTGTGGAAAGTTTAAAAAGATTGACACCAGTTCAAAAGAGTGCAGATTTAAGTTTCTCTTTAGAGATGATGAGACCCAAAAAAAATGTTTGACTATGAATAGATAACGTCCTTATTTTGATGTACTCATCATCCTTTCTTCATTAAAGCAATATCTAAACACTCAAAAGCATTTTCATTCACAGTCATTTGAGGCAATTAATTAATGTATTTGCTCAAAGGCAGGTAGGGAGCTTGGAAGTCTGAAAAGCAAATTCTGTTCCTTCCACCCATGACCCTCCCTCTCCTGTCACCAGTGCCTCACGCCATGACAATCTTAGACTTAGAGTTGACATTGTACTAGCAGCAGCACTCATTTCCTTGGTGGTGCTGCTGAACAATTAAGAACTGCCAATCTCTTTGGCTCTTGGCTCTTAGGACTTTTGCCCCAGGTCCTTAATGCTGAAACAAGACATGCAAACAAAGGAAAATGTGCTCCTTGCTTCAGGAACCGGGACCTAAAGTTGCTAGTAGTGGAGCTGATGGAGAGAAAAGCAGTTTTTTTACCTTCAGACTGCCAAACAGGGCATACTGTATTTTGCTTTCTGGTCATGTTGATAACAGTTGGAGACCATAGTGTGACTGGCAGTCCTGGATGGCAATGTCTGAAATGTTGTACAGAAATGCTTTTTAAATTTGTCACCAATACCATGAATGCGAAATGTCAGGACAGAGGTGCGCACTACTGACTCCACTGCAAGAAGAGAGTTCGGAGGTAGCTGCTTGTGTAATTACTACAAACAAAACAGGCCCACAACTGTGCTAAGAAGTCCAAGTGGTGGTGGTGGGGGGCGGAGCAATCAACCTAGTAAGCTTCATTGTGTCATGCTACGCTGCTCTGTTATGTACTACAGTGGTGACTCTACCTTAATCTCCACAAATGTTTCTCCTTATTTGACAACTTATTCCCTCTCTTTTCTTATTTCGGCACTAGTGGCACATAACATACCTTTATGAGGAAGTGCTGAGTTCTGGAGACCCTTGGCTTCAAATTCACCTTTCAGGAAGGAGCCTCTGAACCAAGGCCTTCACTTTCCCTCTCCACCAACTTAGAGTACCGATCAACCTGAACATTTTTCTAGATTGGAAAGAAATCTGATAAACACAATTCTGATATGTATCTGCAGCTGGACATCCAAGGTCTTTGGCACTCAAAGACTGTGAGAGATCAGGCATGTGCTCAGCCCCTGGCAGAAGACAATCCCATGATTTCAGTCATTAATGACATTGTCAAAATGCACAAAGTCTGAATCTAGCTCATGTGTACTGTAAATGGGTTTCAATTAGATTATCACTTTTGTTTTGCACTGAACAATGCTGTCATGCTTCCATGGATGGCTTGCATCATCAGTGGTTTGGTTCTTATCTATATCTTCATCCTCAAAAGATTGCTGTAATCCCCCAATTCTTCTGCAATCAGGATATTTTCCCTTTCTTGGCTACTATTTTAAGGACACAATGCCACAATGATGCTGCACACCTAACCTGGACTATATTCAAAGGTTTTGTTGGAAGCGACCCAAGCATCAAAACTACATTTTAAGGAGGCCTCGACTCTGTCCAACAAAAATACAGGCTTGCATATCACAGACTATGTCTTTATTTACTTACAGTTCAATGTGCAAATTAGGTATCTTTCAGCCTTAGCCATGGAATATATTTATAAAATGAAAAACCTTGGATGATGTTTTTGAAGTATGTTTGTTGGGTTAGATTTGTTTTGCTGAATGACAGAGAGGCAATTAGTGAGCACAATATAGTTGCCATGAATGTTTGAGGCCATAATGCTTATGTGCATTCCTCGACAATGTTGGTGAAGTGCAAATGAAACAAGACTGCATTATTGAATCATTGCAGTCATAATTAACCTCCGATTCCAAATTTTGTTTTGGTTCCTAAAGAGAAAACAGTAACCTATTTTGTATATTTTAGAGTCATAGAGATGTACAGCATGGAAACAGACCTTTCGATCCAACTCATTCATGCCAACCAGATAGCCAAAAGTAATCTAGTCTCATTTGCCAGCACTTGGCCCATATCCCTCTAAACCCTTCCTATTCAAATACCCATTCAGATACCTTTTAAATGCTGTAATTGCACCAGCCTCCATTACTTCCTCTGACAGCTCATTCCATCAATGCACCATCCTCTGTGTGAAAAAGTTGCCCCTTAGGTTCTTTTAAAATCTTTCCCCTCTCACCCCAAACCTATGCCCTCTAGTTCAGGACTCCCCCATCTCAAGAAAAATACCCTTTCTATTTACCCTATCCAACTCCCTCATGCTTTTATACAGCTCTATAATGTCACTCCTCGGCCTCCTATGCTCCAGGGAAAACAGCCCCACCCTATTTAACTTCTCGCTATAGCTCAAACTCTCCAACCCTGGCAACATCCTTGTAAATCTTTTCTGAGTCCTTTTGCATGCATCAGACATTGTTTGCAGTTGTTGTGTAGCTGAGGTTCGATCTAATAACACTAGTTTCCAAATTTGTGTTAAGAGTGAGTTGCAGGCTCTACTTGAAATGCAAGATGATCCATCCATCCTTCATGTGCTGTTGTCTCTGTGCCTACTATGACCTATTAACCCCCCACCTCCCCCTTGATTTTCTGTTCAGCCCTTTTATTAAACGACTATTGTCCACAATTTACAACCAAGAACCAATGTCATTGCAAACTACCATGCTCCTGTTGGCTCTATACTCCCACCATGTAGAGAATGGAGTTATTGTGACTTATGACAACCATTCCTGCCCCCTCCCCATCTAAATTGCACCTCCTTTAACTGTAATCATGCCCTAAGTGATCCAGTGCAATGAGCCCCATCCTTAGACTTTAGTTGTTCAGGACTCTAGCTGTTCACAATATACATTAACAATTTGGATGAAGTAATTGAACAAACAGGAAGCAAAGGGTTGGAGTAAACAGGTCCTTTATACAGCGGCAGACACGGATGAGTGGGGTAGTGCAGGGTTCATGCTGGGACCCAGCTGTTCACAATATACATTAATGATTTGGACATAGGAATTGAATGCAATATCTCCAAATTTGCAGAAAATGCTAAGTTGGGTGGCATTGCGTGCTGCAGGATGGATGCACAGAGGCTGCAGGGTGACTTGGATACGCTGGCTGAGTAGGCAAATACTTGGCAAATGTAATATAATGTGAATAACTATGACGTTATCCACTTGGGTGGCAAAAACTGGAAGGAAGATTATTATCTGAATGGTGGCATTTTAGGAAAAGGTGAAGTGCAACAAAACCCGGGTGTCATGGTGAAACAGTCGATGAAGGTCAGCATGCAGGTGCAGCAGATGAATGAGTAAAGTTAATGGTAGGCTGGCCTTCATAGTGAGATGATTTGAGTACAGGAGTAGGGTTGTCTTGCTACAGTTATACAGTGCCTTGGTGAGGCCACACCTTGAGTATTGTGTGCAGTTTTGATCTACTAGTCTGAGGAAGGACATTCTATCAATTGAGGGAATTCAGCAAAGGTTCACCAGACGGAGTCCTGGGATGGCAGGACTGACATATGAAGAAAGATTGGATCAACTAAGCTTGTACTCCCTGGGATCTTATAGAAACACATAAAATCCTGATGGGACAGGACAGACTGGATCTGGGAAGAATGTTCCCAATGTTGGCAAAGTCCAGAACTAGGGGTCACCGTTTAAGAATAATAGATAATCCATTTGGGACTAGGATGAGGAAGAATTTCTTCACTCAGAGCTATGAAATTGTGGAATTGTCCACCACAGAAAGCTGTTTGAGCCAGTTTGTCAGATATATTCAAGAAGGAGCTGGACTTGGTCCTTGTAGCTAAAGAAATCAAGATTAGATTAGATTATATTAAACAGGCCCTTCGGCCCAACAAGTCCACACCGACCCGCCGAAGCGAAACCCACCCATACCCCTACATTTACCCCTTTACCTAACACTACAGGCAATTTAGTATGGCCAATTCACCTGGCCCTGCACATCTTTTGGACTGTGGGAGGAAACCGGAGCACCCGGAGGAAACCCACGCAGACACGGGGAGAACGTGCAAACTCCACACAGTCAGTCGCCTGAGGTGGGAATTGAACCCAGGTCTCTGGCGCTGTGAGGCAGCAGTGCTAACCACTGTGCCACCGTGCCGCCCACAAATCAAGGGGTATGGAGAGAAAACCAAAGTGGAATACTGAAATTTCATGACCAGCCATGAACATATTGAATGGTGGTGCAGGCTCGAAGGGTCAATTTTCTTGCACCTTATAGGGGTGACCTTATAGAGGGGCATGGATAGAATAAATAGACAAGATCTTTTCCCTGGGGTAGGGGAATCCAGAATTAGAGGGCATAGGTTTAGGGGGTGAGAAGGAAAAAATATAAAAGACACCCAAAGGGCAACTTTTTCACACAGAGGATGGTGCGTGTATGGAATGAGCTGCCAGAGGAAGTAGTGGAGGCTAGTACAATTACAGCATTTAAAAGGTATCCGGATGGGTATATGGATAGGAAGGGTTTAGAGGGATATGGGCCAAGTGCTGGCAAATGAGACTAGATTGGGTTAGGATATTGGTCGCCATGGACGAATTGGACTGAAGGGTCTGTTTCCATGCTGTACATCTCTTTGACTCTATGACGTATTTTCATTGTTTCTATGTTCACATGGACTGTTCAATACTAAGCCCGAAGCTCTATAACCATCACTGAAAAAGATCTTACGATTAATTGTGGCCCATCCCTTACCACTAACACCACCCAGCATTACTGACTTGGCAGGACACTCCCAACTCAGGCACAACTCAGATTGATATGTCTAAAGCACCCACCTAACTCACATACCTGCATTGCCAGACTGGTTTTCGTTGATCTACAGAACTGATCAGTCACAAGAATCTGAAAAGACAGAGATCCCTGGACTCTGGTCAAATCAAGTGTGTGATAGCCATGGTCAACCCTTGGACAAGAATCAAATGATTGACTTTGACGGTACCTCTGCTGTAGTTCCCACTGACCCAATAAGGGCAGCTCACCTTTGACTTTGCCATTGCTTGAAACACATGCACTGTATTTGCTGTATAAGTTGTTTGTTCATACTGCAGGTATAATGTTGATATAATCCAGTACCATACAGCAAGATGTCCACTCATTTGATGATTCACTGCTCCTCACTGTTACAAGATATATGCCTTTCCCTCTGCATTAAAAATAAATGAACGTCTCAAAGGCTGACAGCCTGTAACTGAGCACTGAAGACCTTGTTTACTAAAAATCAATGCAAGCTGAGAGAATTGTCACAGTCATGCTGCAAAAGGGAAATATTCCAAAACTTTGGTTGAGGTAAATTCGTTCTGACCAGAAGGATTGCAAAGACTGAGGCTTGATTTTATAACCATTGCAATATATTTTCCTTGGTTCCTCTCTTTTAAAGACTAGAATACTGAATGGACTCACAAACTCTTAAAATTCACCTGTACCCATGTTTTTGTTTTTGCTGCTGTTTACCTATTATTTACCTATCTATGCTACTTAACTCTGTGATCTGCCTGTAGTGCTCACAAGACAAAACTTTTCACTGTGCCTCAGTACACACAACAATAAATTCAATTCAATTCAGAAGCATTCATGGGGAATATGTTGATTTAGAGGTTAATTCTTTAGAGTTTTTCAAGTGCTTCCATAAGTATTTTGCATAATGTTGCAAAATGACTAATATGTGTTCAAGGCTCTGAAGTGTTGCTTAATCATTGGGAAAGGGGAGGTATTGAAAGCACACAAAAAATGAAAACTTCAACTCTGAATTTACTTTTAGTAGATTGTGTTTTCAAATCTAAACTAGTAGTCTCAGACTATGTTTCATCCAGCACTTGATTCCTTATTAAGATAGTCTTCAAAAATAATACCTGTTCACAATTGTGTTCCTCTTTACTGAATGTTTTTTCATTGTTAATCTATTCCATCTTGGAAACTGCAGGCAAATTTAAAGTTTCATATACTACTCACAACCCTGAGGCTATATTTGTAACCTTAATGTCTCTTGCAACTATTCAGTTGTCGCATCATTGAGTCAGCCCAGGATGTCAGCTATGGTCAGTTAGTTGTTTGGTGCAAGGATCTGTGTTCTAGCAATCTGGAGATTTGGGCAATGGTCAGTCCTGCACATCATGTTCAACCAGTCCAAGGACTGCAGGTAAGGAATTTGGAGAGCAACGGAGACATCAGTCTGGGGACTGTGCTGTGATCAATTAAGGCTGTCCTCAAAACTCAGTCTGAAGATTGGGCCACAACCTGCCATGAGGGATTGGCAGTTAATGAAAAGAAGGCCTATCAGGTGCAATCCATTCAGTGCAGTGGAAAATGAGAAATTTATGCTTAGGGATGGCCTGCATTATGCTGTGATGCTGAGAGGAAAATGACAGCAAAGGGGACAGGGAAGCAACTTCAATATAAGCGTAGAATCTGATTCAGCTTATGAGACAATAGACAATAGGTGCAGGAGTAGGCCATTCTGCCCTTCGAGCCTGCACCACCATTCAATATGATCATGGCTGATTATCCTCAATCAATATCCTGTTCCTGCCTTATCTCCATAACCCTTGATTCCACTATCCTTGAGAGCTCTATCCAACTCTTTCTTAAATGAATCCAGAGACTGGGCCTCCACTGCCCTCTGGGCAGAGCATTCCCACACAGCCACCACTCTCTGAGTGAAGACGTTTCTCCTCATCTCTGTCCTAAATGGTCTACCCCGTATTTTTAAGCTGTGTCCTCTGGTTCAGCACTCACCCATCAGCGGAAACATGTTTCCTGCCTCCAGAGGGTCCAATCCTTTAATAATCT
>NC_057723.1:24396812-24401645 GCF_004010195.1 Chiloscyllium plagiosum | reverse complement strand
GTCCCAGTTCTGATCCCTGCGGTACCCCACTGGTCAGTGCCTGCCATTCCGAAATGGAGCCGTTTATCCCTACTCTTTGTATCCTATCAGCCAACCAACTTTCAATCCAAGTTAGTACTTTGCCCCCAATACCATGTGCCCTAATTTTGCTCACTAACCTCCTATGTGGGACTTTATCAAAAGCTTTCTGAAAGTCCAGGAACACTACATCTACTGGATCTCCCTCGTCCATCTTCAGAGTTACATCCTCAAAAAATTCCAGAAGATTAGTCAAGCATGATTTCCCCTTCATAAATCCATGCTGACTCTGACCTATCCTGTTACTACTATCCAGATATGTCGTAATTTCATCCTTTATAATGGATACTGAGGGAGAGGGTTGTTGTGCAAGTCACCTTTACCCAAGCTTCAATGGGAGAGTACCGTACAGCCATAGTAGGCATGCCAATGTGGTAAGCCAAGGGCTGGGGGTAACCGGGGATATAGACCATCATAGGATTGGATGGAAATGAAGAAAGCTGGAGAGCAACACAAAGCAGGTGGGGGAGAATCTTGACTATCAGGTGGAGCATGAAATTTACTCATAGGAGGATGAACTGCATAACATATCATCTTACATCAAACCTTAACTGCGCAACGAAGTTGAAAAATGGTTGTCAACACATTTGCAGTGGCTACCATATTGTTGGGTTTGTGGCGTGTATACATTTGTATTCTGAAACTGAGTTTGGATGGCTATTGAGCATTGGCTGTCACCCATCCTTGAAAGATTGTGTGCTCCCATGTTAAGCATATAGAATGAATCGTTGCCTCCAGAGAAATGTGCATTCATGAATGATCCTGCAATTATGTATACAAGTGACTCTAATTGTGGGACAAGACTGTAGGCAAGGTCCAATTGCAAAAGGCTTCATTTAACCTTTACCTCAGAGATCTCCTCATTAACATGTAACTTATTGGCTGCACTCATGATTGAAGGATCCTGAACATCAAAGATGAGCAATGCCTCAACAATATAACTTTTATACTCCCCAGAATGCATAACGAAGCTGGTCAACTCTGACATGGTCAGTCAGATCTTGTCCACCCCATCCAACACTGGCACCTAAACATCAACTCTGACATGGTAACCACAAAACCACGCCTTGTGTCTGACGCACTGTCATTTCAGCTGTGAGAATTTAAAGTTCATATGTGTGAAAGTTTATTTACAACGATGTGTCACCCAAGATCTTTGAGTGCTTTTTTCCTCAACCTCTCATTCTGTTTATGTACAGTCCTGGAATCTGCAGCTGAAGTAGAGGCAGCCTGCTCTGCAGTGGGTCCTGTTGGTTTCGAAAATTTATGCAGAAAACCCTGGGGAGGTTTGTGGCTAGAAGGCAGCTGCAGAGACAGTCCTGCCCAGAGACAGGCTCACCTTCTTTGGCTGCAACTTCTACAGGTTTAGAACTTACAGGCATGGTGGTTGTGGTGGTGGTGGTGTTGGAAAGGATTCGTACCTCTGAAATGTTTGAAGAAGGCACTTCTCAGATGTCCTATGTGGTTCCTCCTGCACCTGAGTGCCTACTGATACCGCTCAGTCTCCTTCAGAGAAAAGGGCTCCTGGAGGGAGGCCAAGGTCTGTTGACCCCATCTTGACTTGATGCTGATGCTAAGCAGCAAGGGCTAAATTGACAGTGTGTAGTTGCTAACCTGTCCATAGAGACAGTCAGACACATGCACAACAGAGCCAGCTTGATGGTGATAACATTGGTTGACTCCATCAATCTTTGATTCAGTTTAATGAGTTTCTCTGAGAAATCTGCCCGCTGTTCCTGTGACTGTATATTTTGGATGAAGTTATTAATGGCTGGCATCATGGGTTCATCATGACATGCTCATCAGATTGTGCAAATAAATCTAATCTAGGTAGAGAACCACTGAGGTGCAAGTGTCTGAGATGATGGAGGGTGCAGGACACAACATTGTAGGTGTATCCTTTGAGGGATATGTGATTTCTTTCTCAGAGGTGGAGGAGGAGCTGACAGACAGAAGGGCTAGCCTTTTCAGGGCAGCAGCTGTGTGTTTGCCTCTGCCACTGGTCCCTGCACAAGAAAAGAGGCCATTAGTTGTGCAAAAGTGTTAGAAGTTGGCCATCTTAAGAATAAATTAATAGTGAGGGTAATTGGATAGCAGCGCAGCAAAGCACAATTAATCTTACTGAATTGCCTCAACATGAAGGTCTTGGTTTCTCCATGAGTGATCTCAAACCTTTCCAGCTATCTGAAGATCTTCTCATAGGTATGAGGAGCCAAATGACAGTTGCTATCTTGACCCTCTCTGTCATTTTCTTCTGCAATAAGATAAAAAGAAGAATTGATTGACATGAAATTGAATAAAAGAAAATATTATTGGTGGTACAGGAGCATTGGAGGTGGTGAGGTGGCCCAGGTGATTGAATAGGAAGTGCAAGGGCGGGTAATGTTATTAGTTTAGGAGGATAATGGAGCCATTGAGTAGAGTTGCTGCTTGTAATATTGAAATCTGTAGATCTATTAGCCTTTGTGATGTTACTGAGCAGTGACAGAGTTAGAATAAGTGTGAAAAAGCGGAGGAGATCAACAACTTTCTCCCGGCATGGTTGTGCACTCATTTTGGTGTACAAAATGACACTGATCTGGAACACTATCTTGGATTAGGACTGGCTGGATCAAGATGCCTGGTCTCTTTTATCAGTCCACACCAAAGAGGGTAGCTCTCTTCTCCATTACTGCTTTCACCAGCAGCTCCAGGTGCCTTCTGCTGAAGCAGGGTGCGAACTTCCCTTTCTTGTCCATTCCCAAAATGGTCCAACAGCATTTTTCAGACCAGATCCTGGTTTGCAGTGTTTGAAGTAGTACACAGCAGAGATTTAAATATGGTGCCAGAGTGTTCTGGCAGTGGTGAGCACTCTTACCTCTGTTGCTGAATGGTTACCTTCCTTTGAGATTTGCTTCCTAGGTAGGGGAAGTGATCAGTAACTTTTGAAATTCAATTGCCCAATGGTGTTGGGAACACCTTTTCTGACCAGCTGTTATTATTTTAGTCTTCTAAATGACTAATACTTGGATTAGCTTTCATACTGCTACTCTCAAGATTGGATGTTATGACCTGGAGTGGGTGGAATTCTTTGACCAGCAAGGTCATACTGTCCGTGAAATCCTCCATCAACCAATGGTGTTGCCACAGGGAAAACTCATAGAAATTTATAAAATGTCAACATGATGAGACAGGATAAACACAGGAAGGACATTTCTGATGACCAGCATGTTCAGAACCAGGAGTCACAGTTTAAGGATATAGGGTAGACCATTTAGCCTAAGATTGGGAGAAATTTCTTTAGTCTGTATTGTGCTTATGGAAATCTCTACCACAAAAAGTGGTTGAAGTTAAATATTTTCAAGAAGGAATTAGATATAGTTCTTACAACTAATGAGATCAAAGAATATGGAGAGAAAGAAAGAACATGGTACTGAGTTGGATTATTAACCATGATCAAATTGAATTGTAGAGTTGCCTTGAAAGGCTGAATGGCCTACTCCTGCTCCAATTTTGTTTTCGTTTCTATGAATGTTATATAGCTACATTCCTTATGGGATAGTGAAAAGCCTATTAAATGTGTGAGTGACAAGAAGAGTGTGGAAACAAATTCTGGAAAGAAAATCTCGAATGAGTGGATGAAAATTACCAAGTATTAGATTATTTCACAAAATCTAATGCATATAATCCCAAAAAATTATTAGGAGTCCTTGAGGAGGACATTTTGTAATCTAATGCCTTTTACATGAAGATCTTTCATTTGATTTGTTTTGAAGTTTTTGTTGCTCAGACATATTTTCTTAATTTAAACCTAAGAAATTTATCTGGGGCTTTCCTGGTGCTTCATTTATGCTCCCATAAATTGGAAATGATTGAACCTGTGGCTTTGGATAAGCAGCTACATTTTGTAAGGTTTAGCTTTGCAGATAAATGCTTATAAAAATGTTACATAGGTTTATCTGAAAAATACAACCAATTCAATTCAGTCCACAAGACAGTTGACAGTACTGAATGTGGCAAAAAGCTTTGGAGCCTGACAACATACCAGCAAAATAACTGAAGACTCCAAAACTTGCTGTGCCACTAGCCAAGCTGATCCAGCACATCTACAACACTGGTAGCAAAGTGGAACATTGCCAAAGTATTTCCCATACAGAAAAAAATAGGACAAATCCAATCTGGCCAATTATCACCCCATCAGTCTACTATTGATCATCAGTAAAGTTCTAGAAGGAGTTGTCAATAGTGCTATCAAGCAGTGTTTGTTTGCTTGCCTAGCAATAATCTGCTCACTAATTCTCAGCTTTGAATTCCACTAGAACTACTCAGCTTCTGACCTCGTCACGGGTTTCGTTCAAATATGGCTAAAACAACTGAAATCCAGAGGTGAAAGTGGGAGTGGATTTCATAGTCAGCATGAGCATGAAGAGTAACATATGAGATCATTCTCAGTGATAAGTAGGAGGAAGAACATCCAACCAGAACGGCTGAGTTGTTACTCATTTACATTTTGGGAGTGGACTTTGCTTCTCGGCCTTTTGGCTCGTAATATGTGTAGTTCCTTAGGACCAGAGGAAGAGATTCTGCTCGAGTGCTGTCGGATCGACGCAGCGGACGTGTGCGGGCGGGGGAGAAACCACGGGGATCGTGTTGCGAGTCGTCGGAGCTGCTGGAGACCATCGCTGGATCGTGATTGGACGTTGGAGGATCGTTTGGTTGTGCTGACCTGCTCTTGGTTGATCTTTATGCTGGCTTCGGCCTAACATCAATTCAAGT
>NC_057723.1:24339802-24396312 GCF_004010195.1 Chiloscyllium plagiosum | reverse complement strand
GATACCAGACAATAAGATTTCTCACGGCCAGACTGTGCAACAGTTTCTTCCCTCAAACCATCAGGCTCCTTGACAAAGTACAATCGGACTTTTTTCTCATCTGAAATTCTTATGTATTGCTGCTAGATAAATGTCCATTATTCATCATTCTTCTGTTACACTGGAACCTGTGTGTTTTGCACTTCTTATGCACTTTATGCTGAGTACGATTGTATAGTTTGTGCCGTCTATGTAGAACCCTTAGTACTGGAGGAACTCTGTCTCCTTTTTACTACATCAGCTGTACATGGTAGAACTGGCCAATAAAAGCTACTCTACTCTACTCTACTCTAAAAGAGGAGGGGAGGTGGTTAGTACTTGGAACTCTGACATTATTACAGAGTTGGCTGGAAGAGGGAAAGGACTTTTTTTTATTTCAAAAATATACTTTATTCATAAAATAATTTGATGGACTGTACAGTTGGTCATGCCATACTTATGTAAACATGTACATACAGAGATCAGAATTTATCATTTTTATACAGGTCTGTACATTTTTTGATCATATGCCCATATAATTAGCTGAGGCGTCAGCAGAGCCCAAATGACTGCATGGGCCCCCTGTTCTTCGTAAGGCAGGCAGACTTTACACAGTGGTCTTTCCCCACTGCGCCTTGGCGGCAACTGCCCCAAGCTTCAGCGCGTCCCTCAACAAGTAGTCCTGGATCTTGGAATGTGCCAGTCTGCATCACTCAGTCGGGGTCAACTCATTCAGCTGGAAGATCAGCAGGTTTCGGACCACCCAGAGAGCGTCCTTCACCGAGCTGATGATCCTCCAGGCACAGTTGATGTTCGTCTCGGTGTGTGTCCCGGGGAACAGGCCGTAGAGCACGGAGTCCCGCGTCATGGCGCTGCTCGGGACGAACCTCGACAAACACCACTGCATTCCTCTGCGTAGGCACATTCCAGAAGAGGTGTGTGACAGTCTCGTTCCCTCCCCGCAGCCGCTTCGAGGGCAGCGTGCGGTGCGGCTGAGAGTCCGGGCGTGCATAAAGGATCTCACAGGCAGAGCCCTTCTCACCACCAGCCAAGCCATGTTCTGGTGCTTGTTGGAAAGTTCTGGCGATGAGGCATTCTGCCAAATGGCTTTGACAGTCTGCTCAGGGAACCGCTCGATAGGATCCGTCCTCTCCTTTTCCCGAAGGGTCTCAAGGACACTACGTGCTGACCACTTCCTGATGGACTTGTGGTCAAAGGTGTTTTTCTTCATAAACTTCTCCACGAAGGACAGGTGATACGGAACGGTCCAACTACTCGGACTGGCAGCTCAATGTCCCAGGATTTACATGTTCCATGTGTGACAGTAAGGAAGGTAAAAGGGGTGGGGGAGTTGCATTACTGGTATAGCTGCAGTGAGGGAGGATACGTCAGAAGACTTGTGAAGCGAGGCATTATGGGCAGAACTCAGGAAGAGGAAAGGTGAAGTCACAATGCTGGGGGTATACCACACGCCTTCCAACAGTCAGCGGGAGATAGAGGACAGAATATGTAGACAGATTTTGAAAACAGCAGGGTTGTTGTGTTGGGTGATTTTAACTTCCCCATTATAGACTAGGATTCACTACGTTCTAGGGTCTTGGATGGAGCTGAATTTTTGAGGAGGGATTCTTGACACAATATGTAAACAGTCCAACCAGGGAAGGGGTTATACTGGAGTTGGTTTTGGGAAATGAGCCTGGCCAGGTTTCAGTGGGGAAGCATTTCAGGAGTAGTGACCATAATACTGAGTTTTTAAGATATTCATGGATAGGGATAACAGCAGTTCTCTGGCGAATGTGTTAAATTGGGGAAAGGCAAACTATAATAATATTCGGCAGGTACCGCATTCGAGGTGGCTGTTTGAGGGTAAATCTACATCGGACATGTGGGCGTATTTCAGGAGTTCAGGAGTGGCAGATTCCTGCGAAAATGAAGGACAGGTATGGCAAGTTATGAGAACCTTGGATGACCAGCAATATTATGACCTTGGTCAGAAAGAAAAAGGAAGCATACGTAAGGTTTCGGAGGATGGGAACTGATTAAGCCCTTGAAGTATATAAGGAAAATAGGAAAGATGGATCTCAGTTTGTTCGCTGAGCTGGAAGGTTCATTTTCAGACATTTCATCACCACACTAGGTAACATCATCAGTGAGCCTCCAATGAAGCACTGGTGTTATGGTCCACTTTCTGTTTGTGTTTAGGTTTCCTTGGCTTGGTGGTGTCATTTCCTGTGTTGGTGATATCATTTCCTGTTCTTTTTCTCAGAGGGTGATAGATAGGATCGAGATGTTTGTTGAGAGACTTCCAGTTGGAATGCCAAGCTTCAAGGAATTCTTGTGCGTGTCTCTGTTTGGCTTGTCCTAAGATGGATGTGTTGTCCCAGTCAAAGTGGTGTCCTTCCTCATCTGTATGTAAGGATACCAGTGATAGTGGGTCATGTCTTTTTGTGGCTAGTTGATGTTCATGTATTCTGGTGGCTACTTTTCTGTCTGTTTGTCCAATGTATTGTTTGTTGCAGTTCTTGCAAGGTATTTTGTAAATTACATTCATTTTGCTTGTTGTCTGTATAGGTCATTTAAGTTCATTAGCTGCTGTTTTAGTGAGCTTGTGGGCTACCATGATGCCAAGAGGTCTGAGCAGTCTGCAGTCATTTCAGAGTTGTCTTTGATGTAAGGGAGAGTGGCTAGAGTTCCTGGGCATGTTTTGTCTGCTTGTTGAGTTTGTTGCTGAGAAATCACGGTGTGTTCATTGGGTACCGTACCCGTTCTTTTTGAATACGCTGTATAGGTCGTTTTCTTCTGCTCTTTGTAGTTCCTCAGGGCTGCAGTGTGTCGTGGCTCATTGAAATAACATTCTAATGCAGTTTTGTTTGTGGGTGTTGGGATGTTTGCTTCTGTAGTTCAGTGTTTGGTCCATAAGTGTTGTTTTCCTGTAGATGCTGGTTTGAAGTTCCCCATTGACCGTTCGCTCTACTGTGACATCTAGGAATGGCAGTTTGTTGTGGTTTTCATCCTCTTTTGTGAATTTTATGCCTGTAAGGATATTATTGATGGTCTTGAGGGTTTCCTCTAATTTGTTTCATTTAGTGATGACAAAGGTGTCATCCATGTAGCGGACCCAAAATTTGGGGTGGATGGTTGGCAAGCTGTTTGTTCTTAGCAGAGGCAGTAATGCAGAGACTCTAACAAATAGCTCTTTGTTCTTTGATACTTTTTGGAATGGAGGGCTGTGGCTAGTGGTATTCCACAGGGATCAGTGCTGGGACCTCTGCTGTTTGTGGTCTACATAAATGATTTGGAGGAAAGCGTAACTAGTCTAATTAATAAGTTTGCAGACGATACAGAGATTGGTAGAGTTGTGGATAGTGAGGAGGATTGTCAGAGGATACAGCAGGATCTAGATCAGTTGGAGGCATTGGCAGAAAAATGGCAGATAGAGTTTAATTCGGACAAATGTGAGGTAGTGCATTTTGGAAAGTCAATTACAGCTGAAGTTATACAGTGAATGGTAGAACCCTTCAGAGTATTGATATACAGAGGGATCTGGGTGTGCAGGTCCACAGATCACTGAAGGTGGCAGCATAGGTAGATAAGGTAATAAAAAAGGCTTATGGCGTGTTTGCCTTCATTGGAAGGGGCATTGGCATAAGGATAGACAAGTTATGTTGCAGCTTTACAGAACTTTAGTTAGGCCATGCTTGGAATATTGCTGCAGTTCTGGTCACCAAACTATCATAAGGATGTGGATGCTTTGGAGAGAGTACAGTAAACGTTTACCAAATGTTGCCAGGTATGGAGGATTTTAGCTATGATGAAAGGTTGGTTAGTATGGGTTTGTTTTCACTGGAATGCAGGAAGTTAAGGGGCTACCTAATAGAAGTTTATAATGGCATGGATCGAGTGGAAGGTATGAGACTTTTTCCAAGGGTGGAGGGGCCAATTACTATGGGGCACAGGTACAGGCTGAGGTTTAAAAGTGACGTGCGAGGTAAGTTTTTCACACAAAAGGTGATGAGCGTCTGGAACATGTTGCCAGAGGAGGTGGTTGAAGCATTCACAATACCAGCATTCAAGAAGCATTTGGACCAATACGTGAATAGGAAGGGAAGAGAGGGCTGTGGATCCGGTATGTGAAGACAGTTTTTTAATATGGAAGGGCAAGATGTGGTGGCGCAGGCTTCGAAGGCTGAACAGTCTGCTCCTGTGCTGTTTGGTGCATTTTTCTTTGAAAGGGACTGCCCTCGACAGAATGGTTGCATGGACAAATGCTCATATTTCTGGATAGGTATCAATGTTGTAGGTGCACTTAAACAGGTTTGCTTGGTCTGTGGGATTTGGGGAAGTTTGTCCTGCAGCTTACATCGTCAATATTGTAGCTGAAGTATTGTCAGCACCCATAGCCTGTGCAGTACCTATTGTCTACAGCTACATCTTAATATCACTTGGAATGAACTGTATTGCAGAATAACTGGAAGATGATGCAAGTACATCAGCCTTATCTTTTGTGCTGATATGCTGGGCTCCTCTATTGTTGAGGATGGGAATACTTGTGGACACTTCATCTCTTATTAGCTGTTTAATTGTCCATTACCATTCATGTAACTCTTATGACAGAATGTCACAGGACTGCAGAGCTTAGATCTGATTGTTGTTTAAGGGATTGTTTCTATTTTTTGGAAAGCAAGTAATCTTGTGTTGTAACTTCACCAAGGTGACACCTCATTTTTAGATATGTCTGATGCTGCATCTGGGATGCTCTCCTGCACTTTTCATTGAACCAGGTTTGCTCTCTTGGTTCAATGATAATGGTAGAGTAGAGTCATGAGACTATAGATTGCAGTTGGGTACAATTCTGCTGATACTGTTGGCCCAAAGGTCCTCATCGATGTTCAGATTTGAGTTACTAGATCTGTTCAAAGTCTGTCCCATTTAACATTGTGGTCATGCCACACAATGTGATTGAGGGTATCCTCAATGTGAAGACAGGACTTTGTCTCCACCAGACTTTATAGTACACACTCTGAGTGACGTCATTACAGACACTGCAACAGGTAGACTGGCAAAGTAAAGTAGATCTGTCCCTTGCTGGCTCCTTTACCACTTAACACAAATCTAGACTAGGAGCTATGTCACTGCTAAGCCACTCTTGCAATGGACTTTGAAGTCCCCCATAGTAAAGTCTGTGCCCTTAAGCGCAAGCACAATCTGAAATTCTCTCATTTTTTGATCTCACTTCCCTGGAGGATCCAACTAGGTCAGTAAGAATACTGAATAGTGCTGTGTTATGCACTACTCGTTCTCAATACCTGTTCCCACATTCATGCCTAGGTGTTTCTTTGATGTTTGTTCAAAAAAAGTGTTTTAAATATAGTCAATTAACTTATCCTCCACATTACTTCATCAATTGGTTTGCCTAGTTGATAAGATTAAAGTCTCCAATGATTATTGCCCACGCTTGATATTTACTCCTTTGATTTGCTGTTATATACCCTGTCCAATGCTCTAAATAATGGAGGGAATCAATGAATTTACAGCCACCAGTGCTTTTTATCACTACAAAGTTTTGTCACATTCAAGAAAAAAAAGGAGATCTTGAGGTCCCGATAGAAACATTACATCAAAGAGGTGTTTCCAACAGTGATCGGGTCTTTTGTTATCAGTGATTAAACAGGCATCATCTCCAAATGACTGACCTCCCGTCCTCTCTCTCTGCCCACACTTTCCCTGGAGTTCTGCAGAGGGGTTTTCCCTAAACCCCCCCGCCCTTCCCCAGATAATTTCTCCAACAATGTCTGTACAGGGCAGAGGTGGAACCTGTCAAAGAGTTGCAGTAAAAGTTTTGTGTGCATGCGCGCTATTTGAAGACTTACCCCACAAAGGCAGCAGGAGTCTTGTTGTTGGTGTACAGTCTGGCTTCACCAGAGAGGGGATGAGGGCAGTGCTGGATGGGGATGGGGGCGCAGGTGGGGACAGTGTTGGACAGGGATGGGGGATGGTGGGGAGCAGGGTCAGTGGAATGGGAGCGGTGTCATGCGCGCTGTGTGCTGCTGCAGTCTCTTGAACGGGGAGCAGACTTTAAAAACTTCGAGCCCCAGAGGAAAGGCATTTAATCGATTAACAGAATAATCAATTATCCAAATGAAATAGTGCCCACCCATCTCATTTGGATAATCGAGGTTCCCCGTTAACAATTTCAACTAGCTATCAAGACGAGTTCTGAGCTTTCATCTTTGCATTTATTCTTTATTAGATCTCTATTCTGACTATTATTCTATACAACATAGGTATATGTAAATAAGCCAATGGAAACAAGAAAAAAGATTTTTGTTGCTAAATGAGATTTTTCCTTCAGTTTACTCAGTCATAGAGTAATACAACATCTTCAGTCCAACTCATCCATGACAACTAGGTTTCCCAAACTAAGATTAGTCCCAATTGTCTGCATTTGGCCCATATCCCTCTAAAACTTTCTTATTCATGTACATGTCCACATGTCTTTTAAATGTTGTAACTATACCTGCACCTACCACTTTCTCTAGCAGCTCATTCCATATATGCACCACGCTTTGTGTGGAAAAAGTTGCCCCTCAGGTTCCCTTCAAAACTTACTTTTCTCACCTTAAAACTAGTTTTGAACTCCCTTACCCCAGGGAAAAGACCTTTGCTATCCACCTTATCTATGTCCCTCATGATTTAAAAAAACCTCTACAAGATTAGCCCTCAACCTCTTATGTTCCAGGGAAAAAAGACCAAGCCTATCCAGCCTCTCTGTATAACTCAAACCTTCTAGTCCTGATAACATCCATGTAAATCTTTTCTGTATCCTTTGCAATTTAATAATATCCTTCCTTCTTCAGGGCAACCAGAACTGTATTCTATACCCCAAAAGTGGCCTCACCAATGTTCTATACAGCCCTAACATGACATCCAATGACATCCCTCTGAGCAATGAAGGCAAGCATGCGAAACCTTATTCAGCATCTTGTCTAATTGTGAGGCCACTTTCAAGGAACTACATACCTGAACCCCTAAGTTGCTCTGTTTGACAACACTTCCCAGAGCTCTACTATTAACTGCTAAGATATTCCCTTAAAATGCAGCACCTTGCATTTATCCAAATTAATATCCCATATGCCACTCTTCAGCCCATTGATCCAGCTGATCAAGATCCTTTTGTACTCTTAGATAACCTTCTTCACTGTCCAATATAACCACTAATTTTGGTGTCATCCACAAATTTACTAACCATTATTTTTATATTCTCATCCAAATTGTTTATATAAATGACAAACAACAGTATGCCCAAGACCAGTCCCTGCGAAACTCTCAAGTCTGAAAAGCAACACTTTCTCCTATTGATACACCAATTTTCTAACTAGTTGGTTAGCTCTCACTGGATCCCATGTGATCTAACTTTACTAACCATTCTATGGAACCTTGTTGAAGGCCTTGCTAAAGTTCATGCAGACAATGTCTACCACTCTGCCCTCATCTATTTTGTTGGTCACATTATCTTACAAACAGCCTTCGCCAATCAACTTTTGAAAGTTCCGGTCTAATCCCAAGAAAACACTCATTTATTTATCAGAAACAGAGTTGCTAAATGATACCTTTAAACAAACATGAATTAATTTTTCATGCTTCATTGACTTGTTAATAAGTTGAGTGCTTGTGCTGAGACTCAGGAGTGAGGTGAATGAATATAATACTTACAACTCTCTATTTCAAGTGTGCAGTTCTGTTGATCAAGTGGATATCTTCGCAAGTCCATCATGCAAGCAGCTGTTGTGGTAATTCTGCAAAGTAAATGATAATTTAGTAGCCAAGCATGATATGCTGTTTCATTGGACACTCTTTTAAAAAAAACTAAAGTCTTTGTGAGGGGTGTGAGCTTCAAATTCACAGACATCTCAGCTTTCAGAACATTAGCTTTGATATCCTCAAAATAGTTGTAGGACATGGGTTTAAGGTTGTAACACATTTGTAATTTTGGTTATTCACTGGCAAGGTTCAGTAAACTAAATTTTATTGATCCTGAACTCTGCATGATGTGTCAGCCTTAGCTCAGTGATAACAATCTCACCTCCAAGTCATGGGTTAAGTCCTACTTCAAAGTCTTAAGTTCTAATATATTTGCCTGACATTGTGCATGAGCATTTTGGCATTTTCACTTCTTTAGCTGCGAGCCATTATTTGGAGTATTTTATAATCAAACAAGAAGATTTCAGCTTTTCCTATTTTGTTTACATCCATGCTGCATTTTGGGTACAAATCAAGAACAAAATAATATCTTAAAATGGAGACTTCTGCTTCTCAACATTGTTAACTCGTTATGTTTTTGAGTTGTTTATTATTAACATTGGTAAAACCCTGAACTTAATGTATTACTTATTTGCTATTTCCCATGCACTGAAAATGTCTTGAATGTCTTAAGGGTATAAGAGCCATGGTTAAGGAAACAAAATTGTGTTAATGAAGGAGACCCTCAAATAGGTTTCTGAATATGAGAAGAAAGGTGGCAAATGATAGAAATTGCACTGAGAATATTGGAGGCTAAGAGTGTAATGGCTGAAAGTGCAACTATGAAAGGCAGGAGGTGGCTATGGTGATAAGGTAATGGGAGACATGGAAAAATTTGAAAACATCAATGAGAATTATAGAATCAACTTTCTTAATGTTGCAGCTTGTTATGAGTTGTACCACTCTTGAATGAATTGGAGATGAGAAATACAGTGCCTAATTCTGACAAAGAAAGGGAAACTGTGTAGGGTAGCAAGAAAATTGTGCACTGCTACATATTGGCATTTCCAACAGTTGATATGGACGGTCTTAAATATACTGAATAACTTGGCTTCCAAGTCCTCTGTAGCAGTGAGTTCCACAGATTAACCACTTGCGGACTGAAGAAATTCCTTCTCTACTCAATTCTAAAGGGTCATCCCTTTATCTGAGACTGTGTTTTCAGAATCAAGAATGTAGGCCGAACACAAAGCAATCCTTACATTTTGGGGCCAAATGTATAGATAGTGTTATTGAGTATCTTTGCAACATTAAGCTCAATGCATGTATATTATCTATGGGCAGCAGAGCATAACATCAAAAAAAAACTAGTAAATTGGTTACCTTGTCCCAGACCAAAGGCTAAAAGCAGAGAGCTGAAAGAGTTAACCAATGATAAAATGATTTCAGTTAGAAGTAAAAGGCAAAGCCAGGAATGTGCAGAGTAATTGACAGAAAACAGAAGACAGCCTAGGCTATATATTAAACAAAGATATAGGAGGCCTTATGTGGATGTCAACAATGCTTGATGCATGTACTGTGGGGAATAAGTAAACTAACACTAGGAAAATATGTTTAACATTGACCAAATTAAATTGAGTGCATGACTTAAAGTATACGCAACAAATACCTGTCCATGGAAGTTTTCCAGATTTCAGACTTAAGAGTGTGTTTTAAAGCTGGCTTTCCTTGCATAAAGGATCATAACTTGTATCTGAGTCTCATGCCAAGTTGAACCACAACAATGACAATCACTGAGTCCCACATTATCAAATCCTTGGAGTTACCTTTGCCAGAAACTGAACTGAAGCAGCCACATAAACACTGTATTATAAGAATAGGGAATTCTGAAATAAGTGAGTCAGCATCTGACTCCTCAAAGTCTACCCACTATCTACAAGTCACAAGTCAGGCATGTGATAAAATATACCCTTCAACTGCCTATATGAATGCAATTGCAATAATACTAGTGAGGTTTTGACACCATCCATAACATATTAGCCTGCACCTTTGGCAACCCAAGAAGATAGATCTACTCCAACTCTAACAACTATCTTCTCAAGGGTGTTAACATAGAGCATAGAACAGTACAGCACAGAACAGGCCCTTCAGCCTACGATGTTGTGCCGACCATTGATCCTCATGTAAGGTAAACCTAATGTATGAACCCTCAAATTTCTGTGACCATATGCATGTCCAGCAGTCTCTTAAATATCCCCAATGACCTCGCTTCCACAACTGCTGCTGGCAACGCATTCCATGATCCCACAACCCTCTGTGTAAAGAACCCGTCTCTGACATCCCCTCTATACTTTCTGCCAAACAGCTTAAAACTATTACCCCTCGTGTCAACAATTTCTGCCCTGGGAAAAAGTCTCTGGCTATCAACTCTATCTATGCCTCTCATTATCTTGTACACCTCAATTACCTCTCTTCCTTCTTTTTTCCAATGAAAAAAGTCCGAGCTCAGTCAACCTCTCTTTGTAAGATAAGCCCTTCATTCCAGGCAGCATCCTGGTAAACCTCCTCTGAACCCTTTCCAAAGCATCCACATCTTTCCTATAATAGGGCGACCAGAACTGGACACAGTATTCCAAGTGCGGTCTAACCAAAGTTTTATAGAGCTGCAACAAGACCTCACGGCTCTTAAACTCAATCCCTCTGTTAATGAAAGCCACAACACCATATGCTTTCTTAACAACCCTGTTCACTTGGGTTGCAATTTTAAGGGATCTATGTACCTGCACACCAAGATCCCGCTGTTCCTCCACACTGCCAAGAATCCTGTCTTTAATCCTGTACTCAACTTTCAAGTTCGACCTTCCAAAATGCATCACTTACATTTATCCAGGTTGAACTCCATCTGCCACCTCTCAGCCCATCTCTGCATCCTGTCAATGTCACGCTGCAGCCTACAACAGTCCTCTATACTGTCAACGACACCTCCAACGTTTGTGTCGTCTGCAAACTTGCTAACCCATCCTTCAATCTCCTCATCCAAGTCATTAATAAAAATTACAAAGAGTAGAGGCCCAAGAACAGAGCCCTGTGGAACACCACTCACCACTGACTTCCAGGCAGAATACTTTCCTTCCACTATCACTCGCTGTCTTCTGTCGACCAGCCAATTCTGTATCCAGACAGCTAAATTTCCCTGTATCCCATTCCTCCTGACCTTCTGAACGAGCCTACCATGGGGAACCTTATCAAATGCCTTGCTGAACTCCATATACACCACATCCACCGCTTGACCCTCATCAACCTGTCTAGTAACATCCTCAAAGAACTCAATAAGATTTGTGAGGCACGACCTGCCCCTCACAAAGCCATGCTGATTGCATTTAATCAAGCCATGCTCTTTCAGATGGTCATAAATCCTATCCCTCAGAATCCTTTCTAACACCTTGCAGACGACAGACGTGAGATTGGTCTGTAATTTCCCTATTTCCTTTTTTGAAGAGAGGCAAGGAATTATATGGTTTTATTTTTCTGTATTTTTGATCTGGACAGAAATAGGAAAAGGGAGGTTTTAAGACCAAGGCTTGTGTAGAGATTGCTGCACTTTTTAAAAGCAAGTTACTAAAACTTTATTGTAAGTTGTGTTTAAACTACTGCTTTGTTCACGCATGGGGGAGGCTTGTTGCAGATGGGCAGATATTGGAGGTGTGTACAAGCTGAAATTTCCCCAGCAACAAGCTGATTAGTTTATGAGTTATGACCAACTGTGGATGACAAAGGCCAACTACCTGCCAGCAACCAACTGATTGGCTCCTGGATATCTGAACAGCTTGTGTATGTCAATGATATATTGCCAAAAATCTTTGGATACTGGAAAGGATATGATTCTCTGTAGTATGATCTTCTCTCACTACACCTGATGAAGGAGCAGTGCTCCAAAAGCTAGTGTTTTCAAATGAACCCATTGGACTATAACCTGGTGTTGTGTGATTTTTGGCATAATTTTAAAGTAAGAGAAGAAAAGTTTAAAAGTGATCTGAGGGGCAGCTGTTTCATACAGAGGGCAATTGTTATGTAGAATGAACTGCCAGAGGAAGTGGTAGATGCGGGTATAGTAACAACATTTAAAAGACATTTGGATAGGTACATGAATAAGAAACGTTTAAAGGGATTTGGGCCAAACCTGGACAAGTGGGACTAGATTAGTTTGGGAAACCTGGTCAGCCTGGGCAAGTTCAACTGTAGGGCCTGTTTCCATGCTGCATGACTCTATAACATCATTTCCAGTTTTACTTTCTTCAACCCATAGCACTGACATTTTTGTCCGTCTATGTCTGTCTCTGTATGCATATAGGGAGCTTTATCAAGGGTTTACGGTTTTAACGAGTGGAGTTATATGTCAAAAGTTCATTGCTGTTTACCTGTAGCTAGAATTTAAGTATTTTTAATAAATACTCATTCTTCTAAAGAATTCTCCAGAAGCCTGTTAAATTGGGTCTGAAAAGAAATTGTGGAAGTTTGCATACTTTTATAAAACTTTTAACTTATGTGATGACTCAGGAGTATAGCAGGATTTCATTTCCAGTGCATATCATAGTTGTGGGTGACAAGGGCAATTAGGAATTGGCAATAAATGCTGGCCTAGCCAGTGATGTCCACATTCTATCAATGAATCTTTTTTAAAAAATTGAAGAATAGGCTGTCAGTGTTCAAGATGATGGATAGGATGGCCTAGAGGAATCTAGGCTAGTTCTTTGATTTTCAAGGATTACCAAATGCTATATTCAGCCAAGATGTAAATTGATCTGAAGAAATTGATCAGGGTTACTTGCATTTGCAATTCTGATCCTGTACTGAGTCTTGGCTCATGCCTAAGTAAATAAGTACAGAGGAACCTCAATTATCCTAACGAAATAGACAGGCAGTATTTCGTTCAGATAACTGATTATTTGATTAACAGATTCAATGCCTCTCTCTGGGACTTGGAGTTTTCTGATGTTTCTTTTTTCCTCGCTCTGCCTGCCTTGCTCCCTCTCTCTGTCTCAGGGTTTGTTTCTAGCAGACACACACTTGTGTGTTAGGGACCTGCAGCATTGCTGAGGCCTTTCCCTGCCACTGCTTCACTTCAATGGGATTGACAGAGTGAACACTTGCTATATCTGCTCCCCATTCAGGAGACTAGGCAGCAACATAGTTCGCAGCGTGCCCCCGTCCCCGCAATGGAGATGGCAGCCGGACTGGACACCAACAACAAGACTGCTGCTGCTGCCTTTTTTTGAGGGGGGGAGGGGGAGAGAGGTGAGTCTCAGAATAGCGTACACACACACACAACGTTTTGACAAGTACCCATTCTGCCCTGTACAGGACAATCTTGGAGACATTATCTGGGGAATGGGGGTTTTGGGTACACCTTGTGTAGAACGCCAGGGAAAATGTGAGGGGAGAGAGAGAGGGCGGGCGGTCAGTCATTTGGAGACGGTGCCTGGGCTCCCATCAATGTCCATGACTGTTCTCAGCAGCATTTCAGTAAGCCGAGTTCACATTTAATCATTGTAAACAAAAGACGCGATCAGTGTTGGTAACACCTCTTTGATGTAATGTTTCTATCGGGACCTTGAGATCTTCTTCTGATAATCTGAAATTCGGATAATTGGATATTCGGATAATAGAGGTTCCTCTGTACAAATGACTGACCTCCCACCCCCTCTCTCTCCCCACACTTTCCCTGGAGGTCTACACAGTGGTGTACCTTTAAACCCCCCTTCCCCAGATAATCTCTCCAAGATTGTCCTGTACAGGGCAGAGTAGGAACTCTGTGTGTGTGTGTGTGAGAGAGAGCAAGAGAGATTTTGAGACTCATCCCCTCCAAAATGCAGCAGCAGTCTTGTTGTTGGTGTCCAGTCCGGCTGCCATTTCCATTGTGGGTGGGGGGTTGGAGGGTGGGCAGAGGTGAGGTGGTGGAGGGTATTGCAAGTGTGCTGCTGCCTAGTCTCTTGCACAGGGAGCAGACATAGCAAGTGTTTGCTCTGTCAATCCCACTGAAGTGAAGCAACGGCAGGGAGCAGCTTCAGCATGCTGCAGGTCCCTTACACACAAGTGTGTATCTGCTCAGAAACAAACCCTGAGACAGAGAGTGGGACCAAGGCAGGCCAAGCAAGGAAAAAGGAAATTTCAGAAAACTACTAGTCCCAGAGGAGAGGCATTGAACAGTTAACCGAATAATCAATTATCCGAATGAAATATTGCCTGCCCATCTCGTTTGGATAATCGAGGTTCCTCTGTAAATTGGGTATCTTCATGTGCTAGGCAATGAATGTCCAAACAAGTAGTCTTTAAAAGGATCACAGAAGAATAATTTGCACAAGTTCTTTTTTTTTAGGCTGCAATTCAAATGAGGTCCAAAGCAGAATTTATTCAGGCAGCTGGATGAGGTAGATGGATTGCATAGCTTATTTTTTGTTAGCTAAATTACATTGATATTATAAGTTTCCATTTGCACTCAATTTTGATTGCTGTTTTACTGCTTTTGAAACTAATCAGAAGGAAAATAACTGACCTACAAAACTTACCACCTGATTTTATTAACCTGATCTATTTTTCATTTCCTTCATAACCCACATCAGCATCATTTGGCTCTTCCTGAATTAGGAATTGCTTTGACTTTATGATGAAGTATCAGTTGAAGGAATCAACTCCCATAAATGAATTTTAAAAACAAAATCAAATTTTACTGTAGGGCTGAAAAGCTATGCCAAAAAATTCACCCCAGGTACTTCGATAATGTTTGTTAAGTTAAAATTAACTTATAGGCTTGGATATTGGCTGGCACCATTTTCTAGGGGTTAAACAGCCAGCTGAACACCTCAGTAGTTAGCTGAACATCTAATACATTAGGCAGAAAGCATAAATTCATTACGAACTGGCAATGAGTTGGTCACCATATTGGTGCAGGTCTAAGAAATAGATATCCAGGGCTCATGCCTGAATTAGAGTTAAGCATGTTGCAAATCATATATTGAGCCTAACATCTACATGACACTGGGTGTGCAACTGCATTGAGATAAATTGGATTTATTCAAGGCCTAATATGGTCTTTAAGCAAATACCTTGTTGATCATGGCCTTGTTGATCATGATTTCTTTAAAGTACATGTGCGTGAATAAGGAGGCCAGATGTGCAAATGTTATTCCCCTAGCTCCACATTTAAAACACACAAACTGCTGCCTTCCCACCACACCCAGGCTCCCATGAGCCTCCCTGTCTTTCTCTACCCCACCACTACAATTCCTTTACATCATATTTCTTGGATTGGCTTTTGATACTTCTTTGTCTAACTTTGCCAATATGACAAATAGCATAGTTCCTATGCATGCCAGTTATCCTATTGAATGTTTTGACACATGTTTACATGTAACTTTTACTAAGCTTGTGTGTAGACAAAATATGGTGATAAGTGTCATGGTAATGGGCACAGATGTAGTTAGAAGTAGCTTCATGAAATTAACTAACTATAACTGTAGGATATCATTCATGACAGCCTTAAAATATTACTCTCAGCTCAGTATTTAAGAAAAATATTTATAATTTCCAAGTGGAGACATTTTCATGCTTCATAACAGCAAACTGGCTGCTTACTTTTAAATATAACGTTAAAAATCACACAACACCAGGTTATAGTCCAACAGGTTTATTTAAAAGTACTAGCTTTCAGAGCACTGCTCCTTCATCAGGTAACTAGTGGGGCAGGATCATAAGACACAGAATTTATAGCAAAAGATCACAGCATCATGCAATTAAAACAACAGTCCAGAGTTTTGAATGAGATAACTGAGGAGGTTTTGGTGGCATTGGTGATTTTTCAGGAATCACTTGAGTCAGATATGGTCCCAAAGAATTGGAAAATGGTTGGTGTAAAACATCTGTGTTCAAGAACAGAGGGAGACAGAAACAGGAAACCGTAGGCCGGTTAGCCTGATCTTGGTTGTTGGTGATATTTTAGAATCCATTATTAAGGATGAGATTGTGGAGTATTTGAACGTGCATGGTATAATAGAGTTGAGTCAGCATACCTTTGTCAAGGGGAGGTCATGCCTGACAAATTGGTTAAAATTCTTTGAGGAGGTAATGAGCAAGTTAGCAAAGGGGAGCTACTGGATGTACTCTGTTTGGATTTCCAGAAGACGTTTGACAAGATGCTGCAATAGTAAAATAAGAACCCATGGTGGCAGGACCAAAGTACTGGCATTGACAGGATTGGTTGACCGGCAGAAGGCAAAGAGTAGAAATAAAAGGTCTTTTCAGGATGGCAGCTAGTGACCAGTGGAATTCCACAAGGATCAGTATTGGGACCACAACTATCTATGCTATACATTAACAATCTGAATGAAGGAACTGAGGGCATTGTTGCTAAGTTTGCAGATGATGAAAAGGATGGTAGAGCGACAGGTTGTGATGAGGAAGCAGTGAGGCTGCTGAAGAACTTAGACAGGCGAGGAGAATGGGCAAAGAAGTGGCAGATGGAATATAATGTGGAAAAGTATAAAATTATGCACTTCGGTAGGAAGAAGAAGCATAGATTATTTTCTACATGGGGAAGGCTTTGGAAATCTGAAGTATAAAGGGACTTGGGAGTCTTAGTTCAAAATACTCTTCAAGTTAACATTAGGTTCAGTTTGTAGTTAGGAAGGCAAATGCAATTTCACATTCATTTCAAGTGAACTGGTATGCAAGGGCAGAGATGTATTTCTGGGGCTGGACAAGGTTCTGGTCAGCATGCATTTGCAATGTTGTGAACTATTTTGGGCCTATATCTAATGAATGATGAGCTGGCATTGGAAGAGTTCAGAGGAGGTTTACAAGAACGATTCTGGGGATGAAGAGCTTGTCACATGAGGAGCAATTGAAGACTGTGGGCCTGTACTGTTATGGATCAGATTAAACTCTCTCAAAATAAAGGAGAAGTTAGCCTGAACCCCAACTTTTTCTTAATTTTAAAGGGAAGTGTAAAGCATTGTGTTCTGGGTGCAATTTGCTTGGGCAAACTACCAGGCTTGAAACAACACATTTTATTCTTAAATGATATTTAAAATACAAATAAAAGAAAGAATAATTAGAATAACTTTATTGAAAAACTTAACAGAACAATAGATTATTTAACTACTAAACATCAACTGTTCTAAAATAATAACATCCCATAAACACATCCTTGGCAAAAGCAAATTCAGGAAAATAGATTGTCTCACATGCAATTCTCTAGTCCAGGAGGAAAGAACATTGAGAAAATTTAGAGTGAGAACTCCAGCATTTCATTGTAGCAGGGACAGATGTATAGCAAACCTTAATAGCAAACCTTAATAGCTGCTGAAAGTTAACCAAGTTAAAACCTTGGTTCTGTGGAATCTTGACCCCACCCCTTCATGCTGTGTCTGTTGTTCCAACTTAAGAAAAAAAATCCCAAGACTTCACAAGCTGTTTGCTTTATTGGCTTGGAACAGACCACTCACCTCTGTCTTAACCTCTCTTCATTTAAAAAAAAGGACAAAAATGTATCTCTTAAGCCCACAGTATCATCATAGTACTCAGAGTTTTGAAGGATAAGTGGGGATCTAATTGAAAGTTACAGAATATTGAGAGGCCTGGATAGAATGGATGTAGATAAGAAGTTTCCACTAGAAGGAGAAATAAGAATCCAAGGGATGACTCTTCAGAATTGAGATGACTTTCTTCAGCCAGGTGTGAATTTGTGGAACTCATTGCCACAGAAGGTTTTGGAGACCAAGTCATTGAGTAATTTAAGAGAGAGGCATATGGATCGTCGATTAATAAGAGGATCAAAGATTACAGAGAGAAGGCAGGAGAATGGGTTTAAGAAACATATCAGCCATCATCGAATGGTAGAACTTGATGGGCTGAGTGGCCTAATTCTGCTCCTACATCTTATGGTCTTGTGGTCTCACATCGCTTTCCTATGCTACTGCACTATTCTTGGTGCCTTCAGTATGTAGAAATCTATTGGTCTTTAACTTGAACTGGTGTGAAGACCATGTCTTCTTCATTTTATGTTCCTTAATTGTGGGCTGAAATAAGAAAAAAACATGTTTTCAAATTAGGGTCTGAAGAAAGCAACTAAGTTGATACTTATTGTGAACGCTGTTTGCACTGTTGCAGGTTACAGCAGTAGTTGCAGGCTAACTGGAGCCAAAGAGTTATGTACAAATGGAGCTTTGGTTGGCAATAAATAGCGGATTTGGTGGGGAATGATTACTCGTTACTAATCACTAATTACTAAGTTTTAATTAGTAGAGTTATATGCTCACCATTCAGAACTGTTTACTTGCAGCTAGAATCTATTTATTTGATACAAGTAATTTTCTTTTTGATTGTATGTTTTATTGAGATCTGTCTCTTAATTAACTTTAAAAGAATAAAACATAGCTAGTTTGGAAGAGTGTTTTTCAGAGCAGTAAGAATGTGCTTTTTTTCTGGGTCTATTAAGGTGCATGGCCTTTAGTCCAGCAATGTGCTCTTCTTGTTGGATGTTGGAGAGTAGGGAGAGTTACCATGTTATTGATCATTACTTCTGCAGGAATTGGGGGACCCAGAGAGATACAGAAACCTGGTCTGTGCTTTCTGTCAATCTGGGTCAAGATGACAATTACACTGGAAAATCATTGCGTACTTGCAAAAATCATTAAGTTTTCTGTTTACTCTGGGAAATAGCAGGGCTTGATTTCCAGCCTACAATGCCAGTGGGTCATAACACAGGCTAAAAGAGCTTCAACCACCCTCAGAGATCCTTCTATTACAAGGCAAGAATAAATATTTCAAGCACTGGAACAACTGTGTTAAAAGTTACAATTTCAACAGGCAGCCAGCCCACACAGTGCAAATAGATACAAGAAATGGATTTCATCATAACAATTGCTTTGAAGAAGGATAGTTCACAATAGTGACGATGGATGGCTTTGAAAGTACAACCACCATCTTCAATGTCTACAAATAGCCTATTACAAACTATAAAGATAACATTTTCATTCATATAATTACATATATTGTAGAAACAAAGCAATAAAAGCTCATATCCAAACAAAAACAAGTACATGTAACAACAGAAGGATTCTGGGTAATCCAAGATGGAGACAGGAAAAAATTGTGGCTGTAAGAGCTACTCCTTTTTTGAAGTATTTTCAGTGTTGGAGATGATTTCTTCAAACTCTAGAAGCAGTAATTATTGGAACAGTGGGGAAAAAAAATTCAAAACAACATCACTTTAGAAAGGAGGAATACAGAGACATGGGAAGTGAACCAAATGAAGCAAAAACCTGCACTGCTGTCTGACCCAGCTGTGAATCTGCACAGCTGACTGCTCTGCTGTTTGATGTCAAGTATCTCTGGACATCGGAGTCATCTAAGAAAAATTAACAACAGCGAAATTCACAGCTGACCTTGGAGAAATCTGTGTGGGAGAGTTCACACCAGGGGAGCAGCCAAGTGGCTTTTAGAATTGTAATCTTACACATTTTTGTAACTCTACAATAATGAGTAGGGTGGATTCCTTTTTGATTGTATGTTTTATTGAGATCTGTCTCTTAATTAACTTTAAAAGAATAAAACATAGCTAGTTTGGAAGAGTGTTTTTCAGAGCAGTAAGAATGTGCTTTTTTTCTGGGTCTATTAAGGTGCATGGCCTTTAGTCCAGCAATGTGCTCTTCTTGTTGGATGTTGGAGAGTAGGGAGAGTTACCATGTTATTGATCATTACTTCTGCAGGAATTGGGGGACCCAGAGAGATAGTGAGGAAAGAGATCAGTCTGAGACAGTTGCGAAAGGGACAAAGTCAGGGCAGACAGGAACAAAGCAGAGAATGAAGTAGCACTGATAAATTGCATTTATTTCAATGCAATTTACAGGTCAGGCAGATGAACTCAGGGTATAGTGGGAACATGGGACTGGGATATCATAGCAATTACAGAGACGTGGCTCAGGGATTGTCAGGACTGGTAGCTTAATGTTCCAGGGTATAGATGCAATAGGAAGAATAGAAAGAGGGGCAAGAAAGGAGTGGGAGTGGCATTTTTGATTAGGTATAACATTACAGCTGTACTAAGGGAGGATATTCCTGGGAATATGTCCAAGCAGGTTATTTGGGTGGAACTGAGAAATAAGAAAGGGATGATTCCCTTATTGGGATTGTACAATATACCCCCAATAGCCAGCAGGAAATTGAGAAACAAATTTGTAAGGGAATCTCAGTTATGTGTAAGAATAATAGGGTTGTAATGGTAGGGGATTTTAACTTTCCAACCATAGACCCAGACTGCCATAGTGTTAAGAGCTTGGACAGAGAGGAATTTGTTAAGTGTGTACAAGAAAGTTTTCTGATTCAGTATGTAGATGTACCAACCTGAGAAGGTGCAAAACACTTGGGAAATAAGGCAGGGCAGTTAATTGAGGTGTCATGGTGGAGCACTTTGGGATGAGTGACCATAATTCTATTAGTTTTAAAACAGTGATGGAAAAGGAATAGACGATTTCTAAAAGTTTAAGTTCTCAACTGGAGGAAGGCCAATTTTAACAATATTAGACAAGAACTTTCAAAAGTTGATTGTGGATGGATTCTTGCAGGTAAAGAGATGGCTGGAAAATGGGAAGCCTTCAAAAATGAGCTACCGAGAGTTCAGAGACAGTATGTTTGTGTTAGGCTGAAGAGCAAGGCTGACAAATGTAGGGAACATTGGTTGATGAGAGAAGTTGAGGTTTTGGTCAAGAAAAAGAAGGAAGTAGATGTCAGGTACAGACACTACAAATCAAGTGCATCTCTAGAAGAGTATAAAGGCAGTAGAAGTATTCTTATTATGGAAATCAGGAGGGCAAAAAGCAGACATGGGATAGATTTAGCAAATAGGGTAAAGGAGAATCCAAAAGATTTCGACAAATAGATTCATGACAAAAGAGTAACGAGGGAGAGAATAAGACCCCTTAATGATCAACAAGACCACATATGTGTGGAATCGCAGGAGATGGGGGATATACTAAACAAGTTTTTTGCATCAGTGGAGAAGGATTTAGAAGGTAAAGAACATTGGGAAATAAACACACATCTTGAAATATGTCCATAGAACAATCCCTTCAGCCCACGATGTTGTGCCGAGGATTACTTCTAACCTAAAATAAAATAACCAAGCCTACACACCCCTCAATTCACTGCTGTCCATGTGCATTTCCAGCAGTCACTTAAATGTCCCTAATGATCTGCTTCCACCACCACCGCTGGCAACGCATTCCATGCATTCACAACTCTCTGTGTAAAGAACCTATCTCTGACGTCTCCTCAATACTTTCCTCCTAATATCTTAAACTATGACCCCTCGTGCCAGTCAATCCTGCCCTGGGGAAAAGTCTCTGGCTAGTGACTCTATCCATGCCTCTCATTACTTTGTATACCTCGATCGGGTCACCTCTCTTTCTCCTTCTCTCTCAAGAGATAAAAGTCCAAGCTCAGTCAACCTCTCTTCATAAGACAAACCCTCCAGTCCAGGCAGCATCCTGGTAAACCTTCTTTGCACCCTTGCCAAAGCCTCTGTATCTTTCCTATAAGAGGGCGACCAGAATTGGACACAATGTTCCAAGTGTGGTCTCACCAGGGTTTTGTAGACCTGCAGCAAAACCTCATGGCTCTTAAATTCAATCCCCTTGTTAATGAAAGCCAAACCACCATATGCTTTCTTAACAACCCTATCCACTTAGGTGGCAACTTTGAGGGATCTATGCACTTGAACACCAAGATCCCTCTGTTCCTCCACACTGTCAAGAATCCTGTCTTTAATCTGATAATTCAGCATTCAAGTTCAGCCTTCCAAAATGCATTACTTCGCATTTATCCAGGTTGAACTCCATTTGCCATTTCTCAGCCCAGCTCTGCATCCTGTCTATGTCATGCTGCAAACTGCAATAGCCCTCAATACTATTGACGGCATCACCAACCTTTGTGTCATTAGCAAATTTACTAACCCACCCTTCAACCTCCTCATCCAATCATTTATAAAACTACAAAGAGCAGATGTGCAAGAACAGAACCCTGTGGGACACCACTCACCAACGACCTCCAGGCAGAATACTTTCTATCTACAACCACTCTCTGCCTTCTGTCAGCCAACCAATTCTGAATCCAGACAGCCAAATCTCCCAGTATCCCATACCTCCTGATTTTATGAATGAGCCTACCATGGAGAACCTTATCAAATGCCTTGCTGAAGTCTATATACACCACATCCACTGCGCGATCTTCATCGACCTGTCTCGTCACCTCCTCAAAGAACTCAATAAGATTTGTGAGGCATGACCTGCCCCTCACAAAGCCATGCTGACTGCCTTTAATCATGCTATGCTTTTCCAAATAGTCATAAATCCTATCCCTCAGAATTCTTTCCAAAACCTTGCTGACCACAGACGCAAGACTGACAAATCTTATGAAGAGGTCATCACTCTCCACGGGAGTTTTACCAGAGGATTGGAAGGAGGCGAATGTTGTTTCTCTTTTCAAGAAGGGTAATAGGGAAATCCCTGGCAATTACAGACCAGTCAGTCTTAGGACTGAAGGCTCTGTTCTTGCGCCTCTGCTCTTTGTAGTTTTTATAAATGACTTGGATGAGGAGGTTGAGGGGTGGGTTAGTAAATTTGCTAATGACACCTCATTGATCGTATCGAGGGCTATTGCAGGCTGCAGCGCAACATAGGCAGGATGCAGAGCTGGGCTGAGAAATGGCAGATAGAGTTCAACCTGGACAAATACGAAGTGATTCATTTTGGAAGGTCGAACTCGAATGCTGAATATAGGATTAAAGACAGGATTCTTTGACAGTGTGGAGGAACAGAGGGATCTTGGTGTTCAAGTACATAGATCCCTCAAAGCTGCAACCCAAGTGGGTAGTGTTGTTAAGAAAGCTTCTGGTATTTTGGCTTTCATTAACAGGAGGATGCTACCTGGACTGGAGGACTTGCCTGATCAAGAGAGGATGACTAAGCTCGGACGTTTCTCTCTGGAGAGAAGGAGGAAGAGAGGTGACCTGATCGAGGTACACAAGGTAATGAGAGGCATGGATAGAGTCAAAAGCCAGAGACATTTCCCCAGGGCAGGATTGACTGGCATGAGGGGTCATAGTTTCAAGATAATGGGAGAAAGGTATAGAGGAGAGATCAGAGGAAGGTTCTTTACGCAAAGAGTTGTGAATGCATGGAATGTGTTGCCAGCGGTGGTGGTAGATAGCATTAGTTTAGGGAGAGAGGGGAAATATTTAAAAGGGAAGTAAGGAGCAACCTTTTTACGCAGTGGGTGCTACGCGTATGGAATGAGCTGCCACAGAAAGTGGTGGAGGCTGGTACAATGACAACATTTAAAAGGCATCTGGATGGAATTTTGCTTAGGAAGTCTTTCGAGGATTATGTGCCAAATGCTTGCAAATTCGACTAGAGTTATTTAGGATATCTGGTCAGCAGATATCTGATGGATGAATTGGACTAAAGGGTCTGTTTCCATGCTGTACATCTCTACGACTCTGCAGGACTTAAACTTCATTCTATTAAACATAATGCAGAGCCTTTTTTTTTCCCCTTTAACACCTGTTCTTTAAACTGTGGACATAACATCAACAATCATGTTTGTTTCATAATTGCTTTCAAGGTCAGCCAAATATAACAAGAGGTATCAAAGTTTTCTTTAGAAACATCTTGATCAACTTCCATTTCTATTTTGTACTATAGGGCTTCAATTTTTCTGTATAACCTCAAACTAATACTCAGGCAACTGCAAACTCTTCATATATTTTCATCCCAGCTGAAATTATTACTAGATAAATCAGATCCCAGATTGAAATCTTCCACTGAAACACAAACAAGCAGTATTGCAAATTTGACTTTAACAATAAAAAAGGTTTTCTCAAAAGAAATGAAGACAAAATAGAGTAACATATAATATGCATTTAAACATTTCGAAAAACCCAGTGAAATATAATGCTATTAATTCCTAAGTATTCCTTTATGGTACTTAAACCAGAAAAAAATTCCTTGCCTTTCACACCTAAATAGGTCAGAGCACAGGAGCATCAGTCTTAACAATTCCAGCAAGTTTGAGATTCTTCACCCTGATTTTAGTGAGAGTTAGATCTACCAGGTGGATGAGTAACTATGGCATGATGCTACAGGAAGCTATTCAAGTAGAAGGAGCACAAGGGAGGCAATTGCTTGACAACAATGTCTCTAGACTAGTAGTCCCAAACCACAGATTAATGTTCTTAGAAATATGGGTTCAAATATCATCATGACAAATAGTGAAACTTGAATGAAATTAAAAGATCCAGAATAAAAAACAAAGCTAATGGCAACCATGTAATCACTGTTGATTGCCATGTATATATAACAAAAAATTGGTTCACTAATGTCCTTAAGGGAAAGCAATCTGCCAGTTTTCTATGGTCTGCCTGAATTTGGACCCAGTGCAGAGCATCAGAGGCTGAGGGGTGACCTTATAGAGGTTTACAAAATTATGAGGGGCATGGATAGGGTAAATAGACAAAGTCTTTTCCCTGGGGTCAGGGAGCCCAGATCTAGAGGGCATAGGTTTAGTGTGAGAGGAGAAAGATATAAAAGGGACCTAAGGGGTAACTTTTTCACACAGAGGGTGGTATGTGTATGGAATGAGCTGCCAGAGGAAGTGGTGGAGGCTGGTACAATTGCAACATTTAAGAGGCATTTGGAAGGGTATATGAATAGGAAGGGCTTGGAGGGATGTGGGCCGGGTGCTGGCAGGTAGGACTAGATTGGGTTGGGATATCTGGTCGGCAAGGATGGGTTGGACCGAAGAGTCTGTTTCCATGCTGTACATCTCTATGACTCTATGACTTTATGGTAAGAAAGAACAATATAGTCAGAGAGTTTGACAATTCTTTATTGAAAACAATTGGTGAGTCTATGTATTCGTTTCCCTTTATTCATGAGGTGTCAGCATTTTTGGATAGGTCAGCATTTGTTGCCTGTTCCTAACTGGCAAGAGGGCAAGCATTAAGAGTCAATAACATTGCTCTGGGTCTAAGTCACACGTGGGCTAAACTGGTTAAGGATGAATAGATTTCCTTCCCAAAAGAAAATTAATAAACCAGATCAGTTTTTACAATAAATCAGCAGTGGTTATATGGTCACCCTTAGCCTAGTATTATTTTAAAATCATTACTGAATTCAAAGTTCACCCTCTGTTACAGTGTGATTCAAATCTGTGTCCCAGAGCAATGTCACTGCCTGCCCAAATCCAGGGCTCAGGATATCTGCTCAGGGCCGAAAAGGAACTTGTGGTGGGAGGGGTTGTATCAAGTCAACATGGTCTACATACGTACATACGTACTCCCTGGGTCAGTGCCATTCTAGCAGTTTGGAGGAATGGTCAGCAGTGCAGGAAGAAGACCAATGACCTTCTCTGATTGACTAAGAATCAGTCTCACAGAAATGTTATGATCCAAAAGGTGGCCATTTGGCCAATCAAATCGGCACCACCTCTCCAAATAAGTACCTCGTGTCAATCTCCTGCTTTCTCCCCATACCCTTGCACATTATTTCTATCAATATCGTCATCCAGTACAATCTTAAATACCTTAACTGAACCTTAATTCCAACAATTGAAAGTTCAAATGACAAGGTGGAAAGTTACTTTCTCTTTTGATCTTTTTTCAAAGATAAAATTCTGTCATCTATAAGTTGAACCATTGATCTTTTACTTGATGGTTAATCAGCTAAACATAGCCCTTTTATGAATTATTTCTATTAAGCTTCCTTGGTATTTGTGTCTTTTCCTGACAGAGAGAAAGTATGATGTTTTCTATCTGTAGGTTCTGAATGTTTCTTTTACTCTACTGCTCTTAGCACTTTCACCTTTTAACAGTTCAATCAATCTAACGGCTGTTGTCAGGCAGAATTTCTTTAATGCAAAAGATTAATTATACCAATCTGTCTTGAATTCTCTCACTGCTTCTAAAACTAACGTTGTATAGTACAGATCAACTATATTCAACGCATGATTATCAAGTTGCAAGGCATTTGTATTTCTGTTCTAGCACATTTTTTCTTTATAACCATCTTTTGCTACCCCTCACTTGTGTTATCCTACTGCTGTACATACTTAAATCAAGGCTAACACTCTCACTATTGCCCACAACATCTTCTCTCACACGTTCTCACCCACCCCAACTCCATACACTATAGACTCTGCACCAACAGTCATTGACTCACTTCGGGCACCCCACCACCATTAATAGCCATATCACCCACTTTCATCTCACTCAAACCCTCCTTTTTCCTCAGTGCAGGAGTAAGTAGGCTGTAAACTAGCAGAGCAAACTCGAAGACTGAGTGTCTATGTCTGCTCCTATGTCTTATAATAGGGCAAAAAGAAAAGAGTATGGCTTTGGGGAATCTGACACCTGGCTCTTTATCCACTATCCATGAGCAAGGACCAAGACTGGTCCTTGGCAATACTGAAACATCCACCTGCCAGCAACCAAGAAAGAAGCACTGTCTATTGCTGTGCTACATTAAGAGCCAAAAAACATACATAATTTAAATGAGTGAGCAAAGGTCTGGCAAATGGAATATAATGTGGAAACACATCAAAATGTACATTATGGCAGGAGGAATAAAAAAAACACATTTTCTAAATGGTGGGAGATTGCAGAGCTCTGAGTTGCAAAGGTGTCCAAGTGCATGAATTGCAAATGGTTAGTGTGATGGCATTGCAAGTAATTAGGAAAATATATTATCTATTATGTTGAGGGGAATCGAATAATGAAGTAGAGAGGTTAAGAAATAAACAGAACCAGAAATTACTGGAGTAACTCAACAAGTCCGGCAGCATTCGTGGGGAGATAAACAGAGCCAACACTAAGTCCAGTGACCTTTCTTCAGAACAATTCCTGTCTATTTCTCGATCCACAGATGCTGTCAGGCCTGCTGAGTTTCTGTAGCAATTTCAGTTTTAGTTTGTTTCAGAACTCCAGCATCTGCAGCTTGTTGTTTAATATTGGAGAAATTATGTTTCAGTTATACAGAAAAGTGTGTACATCAGTCACATTATCAAAGGAAGCATGGAAATGAGATCGAAGCAGACTAAGTGAAATAAGTGTTTTGCCTTTTGAGGAAAGGTGGGACAGCTTAGACTTTTATCCACTGGAGGCAACTTGATTGAAATATCATACAGTCTTGATTTGATGTAGAGATGATGTTTCCTCTTATGGGAGAAACTAGATTGGGGGTAATTGTTTAAAAATCAGATGTTGCCCTTTTAAGTCAGGTGGAATTGTCTTTCTCTGGCACAGTGTCACAAATCTTTGGAACTCTGCATGAAAAGCCAGTGGAAGTACAGTTTTTGTGTATTTTTAAGGCAGAGATAGATAATTTCTCACCAGGAATATGGATTTGAAGTTACAAACATGAGCCATGATCTTATAGACTAAAAGGGGATGAGTAAGCTACTTCTGCTTCTTGCAGCAGTTGTAGTGGCGGTGGATCTGGTAGCGGTCACAGAGACTGGGACAGGGTTGACTGCAGGGAGAGTAGGTGGTGGTGCATGGCTGCGAGTGTGGAGTGGAATATCTGGACAGAGAACCGTTTCTGGAGGCTTTGGATTCGTTGTAGGTACTGATTGTCCTATTCAGGTCCAAATTACGATGGTCTGAATGTAGTCCAGAGTCCTTGTGCGATCAGTCAGTTTTGTAGGCCGGCGCTAAGGAAGGAGATGTGGCTGCGGTCGTGAGTCTGCTTCAGGGCCGAGGTGACGACCTTGGGGGGGGGGGGGAAGGTCGCAGTGAGAGAGAGAGACTCACTCAGATCCTTGTAGAGAAAGGAGGAGGTAGGCATCCTTGGAAGAGGCTTGGCAGTAAGCTTATAATCAACTAGGAGAAAGTGAGGATTGTAGATGCTGGAGATCAGAGTCGAAGAGCATGGTGCTGGAAAAGCACAGCCCGTCAGGCAGCATCCGAGGAGCAGGATGATAATAATGAATGACTTATGCCTCATTTTCCAGCACCACACTCTTTGTATTCATATCCCTAGAACTATTCTCATAAATCTCTTCTGCACTCCCTCCAAAACTTTCAGTCCGATGTAATGTATTGTAGCCAAAACTGAAGAGAATACTCTAGCTGAAGCGGAAATAGTGCCTTACACAAGTTCAATATGACATCCTATATCTTGTACTCTATGCTCTTATCAATAATGACATTTGCCCATGTTCACTCAAGTTCTTCTGCTTCTGCACCACCTTTAGATTTGTACACTTTAATTTTTATTGTCTCTCTATGTTCTTCCTGTCAAAATGTATCACCTAATATTTCAGAAGAACACAAGAATTCCACGAGCCTGCTCTGCCATTCAATACGGTCATGGCTGATTTCATCTCAGTCTCACTACACTTTCCTGCCAGTCCCATAATCTACAACCCATGACAGATTAAAAAAACATCTGTCTGTCTTTGCCTTAATTTTACCGATGCCCTGACATCCATCATACCCTGGGCTACTGAATTCCACAGATTCATAATCCTTTGAGAGAAGTAATTTCTCCTCATCTCTGCTTTAAATCTGCTACTCCTTATCCTAAAACTATGATGTCTCTTTCTTGATTGCCCCAGAACAGAAAAATCCCTCTCTACATCTACTTTGTAGATCCCTTTTACCACCTTTGATTAATTAGATCTCCTCTTATTTTTCTAAATTTGTGAACGTATACGCCTATAATGCTCAATCTCTCTCCATATTGAACTCGCATTTGTCATCAACTTGTCTATGTTCTTTTGAAGTTCTACATCATCTCCCATATTGTTTGCAATGGTTCCAAGTTTTGTATCATCAAAAAGTAGGATATTGTGCCAAGATCTAAATTATTAATATTGCAGGAAAAGCAAGTGCTCCAACACTGACTCTTGCAGAACTTCACTACAAACATCTCACAGCCCAAAAACAGGCTCCCAAATTGCTTTGATCCTTTGCAATTTGTCTACTGGTGCAAAAGGTCCATGTGGGGTCAAGATTAGAGTGGTGCTGGAAAAGCACAGCAGGTCAGGCTGCATCCAAATAGCAGGAAAATTGACGCTTTGGGCAAAAGCCCGTCATCTGGAATGAGCAAAAGGTCAATGGCAAATGCCATCTCCCGGGCCCTGCACGGAATTCCTGGAATATGCAGATAACAAGGACACCTATGTCAGGCTTCCACTTATTGACTCTGCCTTTAACACCGTAACTCCAAACATCCAAACTCCAAACTTTTCTCTAAACTCTGACACCTAGGTCTCGGCTTCCCCCTCTGTAACTAGCTTGTTACCTGTAGTGATTATAACGAGGCCAGCCAGATGGACCTCAGAGAATATGAGTTCCCTGACTGGGGCTGTTTATGGTCTAATCAGGGAGTCCTGGTTGACAAATATCAGAGTGTCAGGAATTCTGTTCATTCTAGGAGCCATCTTTGAGCTAGCTGAGTCAGTGTCATGTACTATGTGAATATAAATAAAGTGTGACTTGATGATAGATCACCAGCTTTCACTGAATTATTTTATGACATCGACCACAATCAGTAAGAATAGGTGATAACACATCCACCACCATAATCCTCAGCACCAGTGCTCTGCAAGGCTGCATGACTGTGTGGCCAAATTCCACCCCAATTCCATTTACAAGTCTGCTGATGACTCCATCGTTGTAGGTCAAATCTCAAACAATGATGAAATAGAATATAGGAAAGAATTTAAGTGGTTAGTGAAGATATTCGAGATCATCAAGTGCCTGGGAGTGATGATCACCAACAATCTATTCTGGTTGACCCAGGTTGACGCGATGGCCAAGTACAACAATGGAGGCTAAGGAAATTGGCATGTTCACAAGGCCTCTTACCACTTTTTATAGATGCAACATAGGATACTTTCTATGTGGATCCATCTGCTCTTCCTACGATTTGAAAAAGGAATAGGAGGCAAACCTTTTACACAGAGGGTGGTTCACATGTAGAATGAACTGCCTGAGAATGTGGTTAATGCAGGTACAATTCCAAGATTTAAAAGACATTTAGAAAGATAGGTTTGAAGGGATATGGGCCAGGAGCAGGCAGGTGGGACTGGTTTAGTTTGGGAACATGTTCGACATGGGCTGATTGGACCAAACTTTTTGTGTTGTATGACTCTACAAGAAAGTACAGAGAATCATGAACACAGCCCAGTCTATCATGCAAACACCCTTCTATCCATTAACTCCAGAAAGCAACCAACATAATCAAAGACCCCTCCCAAACCAGTCATACTCTCTTCCACTCGGCAGAAGGTATAAAAGTTTGAATTTTGTATGAACAGATTTGAGAACAGCTTCTTCCCCACTGTTATCAGACTTTTGACCAGACCACTCAAATATTAATTCTGATCTCTCTGTCTGCACTTTCTCTGTAACTGTAAAACTGAATTCTGCACTCTATTCAACTATCCTGATGCACTTTTATGGTATGGCATGCAGAACAACACTTTTCACTGCATCTCTGTACATGTAACAACAAGAACTCAAACTTATTAACTATTATTCTCTGTTTCCTGTCACTCAATCAATTTTGTAACCATGCTGCCCCTGACTCTCTCATTTCATGATGTTGAACTTTGCTCACTGGTCTGTGATGCATTTGTTTTCAGTTGGAAGGTTCCTTTTTTTGGCTTAGGGGTATCATCTATAGCTGGAAGAAAGTCATTTGGATCTCAGTTTTTGATAGTCTTGGCTGAAACTGGATATGTAAGACAGTTACTTCTGAAGAAGGGAGATAGTTTAGAATTGTAAGAAGTATGTTACCTCACTGTAAGGAGTTTGAAATTTTCTGACAAAACGTGGTTGGTTCAAATCCTGAATAGGTTATTTGAAGTCTGGTTAGTCTAATCACAGTTGTAGGAAGACATAAAAAGACGACCAGTTTCTCAAGACTGGAAATTGAAACCACAGTTGGCTCCAGCTCCACAGATTTGATGAAGAAAGGAATTCTCTCTGGTGTGAGTACTGTACTAAATGCTGTTGGGATTAATCAACTTATCTTATTGTGTGCATTATATGAAAATACCTTCATTTGTTCTATTTTATTCTTTATTTCATTTGCAGAATAAACTGTTTTATTGTCAAAATCAAATCTGCAGCATTGTGTGTTTGTGCTTCAACGAAAGACCACCTCATTTAAACTAAAAGAAAATCTGTCTGGGGTCTCCATTGTTCAGTAATAAGATCAACTGAGATCATAATAAAAGGTATGCTATGGAATAGATCTTACTGCTCTTAGAATCTTTTGCACAAATGGTGCAAGGCAAGCTGAGAAGTGCCAAAAATAATACAATTTGACACAGAAACACGTCAGAGTTAACAGTAAAATCAAATAAGGGCAGGTCAGTACCCTATGCCATGCAACTGACAGCTTAGTCGATCGTGTAGTAACAAGACAGAGGGTGGATGTTGGGATGATAGGTTTTCAGAGCTTTCAATTATATACTTCATAGTTTGCACAATATATTCATTGAGAGAATGAATTTCATAAACTGAAGCAAAAGCTCAGACAGGGCATACATTCATGAATCAAGAACGTCTTTCATGTGGCAACAACTGTGAGCATGGGGCATTAAAAGACAATCTGATTAAAGATTCTATTGTAGTTGGAGTTTTGGAAGGATAATTGGATTTCTTTATGACACTAGGTGGAAGAGTGAGTTGTGAAGAGGTTACAGAGATGTTGTAGTGTGATTTTGACAGGCTGAATGGGTGGGCAAATGCATGCTAGTTGCAGTAAATATGGATAAATGTGTGGTTATCCATGTTGGTAGCAAAAATAGGAAGGCAGAAAATTATTTGGCTGCAAATTGAGAGAGGGAAATGTTCAACGAGACTTAGGTGTCGTCATGTACCAGTCGCTGAAAATAAGCATGCAGATGCAGCAGGCAATAAATAAGGCAAATTGTATGTGAGCCTCCATACCAAGAGGATTCAAGTATGGGAATAAAGGTGACTTTCTTCTATTACACAGGATCTTGATGAGGCCACATCTGGAATGCTGTATGCAATTTTGATGTCCTTATTTGAGTAAGGATGCTCTTGCTAAAGAGGGAGTGCAGTGACAGTTTAGCAAATTGATTTTTGGACGCCAAGACAATGTATGAGGAGGAATTGAGTTGGTTAGGGGTGTATTCACTAGAGTTAAGAAGAGTGAGAGTGAGATTGCATAGAAACCTATAAAACTCTAACAAATCTAGACAGATTCAGTTCAGCAAAGATGTTCCCAATAGCGGGGGCGTTGTTGAAGACAAAACTTTTTTTTTCAGGGAGGTAGATATAACTGCTGTGGTTAAAGGAATCAAGGTTTATGGTAGGAGAGTGGGATTAAGGTATTGAGTTCAATCATCAGAGATGATCAGAACGAATATCAGAGCAGATTCAAGGGTTTAAATGGTCTATTCGTCCTCCTTTCTTCTATGTTTCAATGTTAAGGTCAAAGGAAGAGTGAACAAAAGCAGTGCATTTTGTGTTTTTTTTTCAGGGTGATTTTTTTTTCTATAAACCTAAGATATTACAATATTCAAAGTTTGTGCGAAGATTTGTAGCTCGGGTGCTCATTGTTGTGGTTGTGTTCGCCGAGCTGGGAATTTGTATTGCAGACGTTTCGTCCCCTGTCTAGGTGACATCAGTGCTTGGGAGCCTCCTCTGGAGTGCTTCTGTGATCTTTTCTCCAGCATTTATAGTGGTGTAATATAAATGCCAGAGAAAAGATCACAGAAACGCTTCACAGGAGGCTCCCAAGCACTGAGGATGTCACCTAGACATATTACAATATGTTGGAGAAAACAGCGAAAAGCAAGGAAAGGACAGCAGATGCCATTGCATAATTTTGTTGGATAGGAGGGAAGAGATTGCTTCAGTTTGAAGAGTGCTCCATAAAAATAATGAGGAGTGCCATACCTGTGGGAAGGCTGGCCATTTAAACAGTAACAAGACAGAGTGTGGATGTTGAGATGAAGAAAAATCCCATAAGAGTAGTATCTAAGAGATTGAAGAACTAGACAAAAGTCAAAATCCTCAGGGAAATAAAAATATCAAAAAAGATGTCTTGGAGTGCTGTTATAGTGGTAAGTGGGCACCAAGCAAAGTTCAAATTTGACACTGGAGGATGTGCATCAGTCCTCTCAAACATAGTAGAATGTACAAATCAACAAAAAATCCAGTTATGCACAAGTCAACTCCAGTGTCCAATTAAAAGGCAGCTAACTGCAACACACAGAATTTAGAGCAAACTTTGACATCATTCAAAATCAAAAATGTTCTTTACTGAGTAGGAAAGACGACACTGATTTGAAACTTATTTTCAATGTTGAAGAAGTTGACAGCAAGAAAAATAAAAGGTGGATTTGGAACTCAATTTCCAAGGTTGTTTAGGTAGTCTGAGGAGGGTAAAAGCAGAACACTGCATAGTACGAGTAGATCCAAGTCTCTGACCCACGTTTGGAAAAAAATAAAACAAGAGATTGAGACAAATCTTTAATAAGGTGTCGGGAGAGAGAAGGGAAGAACAGCAGCAACAATGACACGAAAATCATTTGTACCATGGCAGGCCGAAACACCCAGAAAGAGAGAATGACAAAAGAGCTAACATTTCAACATTCTCTGCTGATATAAACAATGACTCTCAAATGCATTGCAAACTTGATGTGCACAGATCTTCAACACCCTGAGGGAACTTGGAATGAGATTGGTGAAAACACCACATTAGTTTATCTTGTGAAACAGAGACTTTGGAAGGTGACAAAGATGTAGATAGATACAGATATTGTATAAAATAATGAATTTGGGGAAGAATTAGAATTGCTTAGCACTTTACTACATAAATGGCAAGCTTTATCAGTAATAATGGAATAGTTCACATGATGATTTAAATTGACAAATTTGAACAGATCAGCAATTGTCTAGACCTCAAAATAAATCTAGGGTGTACTTTATTCTGAGGATATGAATAAGTACTTACTTTGAAAAGATCTTAATCATTAGCAACCCTCCTAATATTGTGCATTAAACCTCCTCCAGGACTACCCACACAACCACAGAGTAGGCATAAATGAGAATTAACAATAAGATATTGAGCAATATTTAGTATAATTTACAGCAATGACAAATAACAATTGTTGAATATAATTACAATTCTATAGATTTTTTTCCGGCAATGGCACTATAAAGAGATTTTGCTTTCTTTTGCCCAAAACAACAAGAGATTGCAACATTAATACTTTCAATTGTTATCAAGATATGGGTGTACTGCACCTTTAAGAGAGTTAAAAGCTAACAGAACTACTTGACACCAAGTGTTCTGAACAAGATATAATGTAATATTTGGTCGAACAACTCGATTAGCTGGTTGCCTGGAGATGACGAAACAAATTAGAATGAGACCAATCAATTTAAATTATACCCTGAAAAATACCAAACTCCAATCAAGTTTGAATTTTGTATATTGACAGTCTTAAAAGCCAATGACGCAATCCAATGCTTTGGGAGGGGTGGGGGTGTGGGGGGGGAATAATACCAGGGAAAATTGAACAGTTGGGAGGAGAACTGCCAAACCACCAGCATCTCTTATTATAAGAGATAAGATTTATAATCATCTAGCAAGCAACAATTTGATTTCAGATAGTCATCATGGTTTCGTCAAGGGCAGGTCGTGTCTCACAAACCTCAATGAGTTTTTTGAGAAGGTGACCAAGCATGTAGATGAGGGTAGGGCAGTTGATGTGGTATACATGGACTTCAGTAAAGCCTTTGATAAGGTTCCACATGTTAGGCTGTTGGAGAAAATGCAGAGGCATGGAATTGAGGGTGATTTAGCAGTTTGGATTAGAAACTGGCTTTCTGAAAGAAGGCAGCGAGTGGTGGTTGATGGAAAATATTTAGCCTGGAGTCTGGTTACTCGTGGTGTGCCACAAGGTTCTGTTTTGGGACCACTGCTATTTGTCATTTTTATAAATTAATTAGACGTAGGCATAGGAGGATGGATTAGTAAATTTGCAGATGGCACTAAAGTCGGTGGAGTAGTGGACAATTTGGAAGAATGTTACAGGTTGCAAGGGGACTTGGTTAAACTGCAGAATTGGGCTGAGAGATGGCAAATGGAGTTCAACGCAGCTAAATGTGAGGTGATGCACTTTGGGAAGAATAACAGGAAGGTAGAGTACTGCGTCATTGGAAAGATTCTTGGTAGTGTGGATGTGCAGAGGGATCTTGGAATCCTTTACATAGTTCCCTGAAAATTGTCACCCAGTTTGATAGTGCTATTAAGGCGGCATATGGTGTGTTAAGTTTCATTCGTACAGGGATTGAATTCCAGAGCCGCAATATCATGCTGCAACTTGGAATATTATGTACAGTTCTGGTCCCCATATTTTTGGAAGGATGTGGAAGTATTGGAAAAGGTGCAGAGGAGATTTACCTGGATATTGCCTGGTCTGGAGGGAAGGTCTTATGAGGAAAGGCTGAGAGACTTGAGTCTGTTCTCATTGGAAAAGAGACAGCTAAGAGGGGATTTGATAGAGACATACAAGATGATCAGAGGATTAGGTAGGGTAGACAGTGAAAGTCTTTTTCCTAGGATGATGATGTCAGCTTGTACGAGGGGGCATAATACAAATTGAGGGGTGATAGATTTAAGACAGATGTCAGAGGCAGGTTCTTTTCGCAGAGATTGGTAAGGGCGTGGAATGCCCTACCTGCTAATGTAGTCAACTCAGCCACATTAGGGAGATTTTAATAATCCTTTGAAAAGCACATTGATGATTTTGGGATAGTGTAAGGGGACGAGCTGAGAATAGTTCACAGGTTGGTGCAACATCGAGGGCTGAAGGGCCTGTTCCGCGCTGTATTGTTCTACGTTCTATGTTCTATCTGCAGACTGCCCAGAGAATAGCTCTCTTAAAGGTACCTTTACCGATCAGTAAACTGTGAAGTAGAAATCCCTCAGAAGAAGAATAGACGACAAAGGAAGATATAAAGAGAAGATTCAACATCTGGCTGGTTTGGAAAATTTGAATTTTGGTAAGTCTTAATCGGGGGTTTTATTGGACTAGTATTGTAGAAGGGAAGTAAAAGATAGGTTAGAGGTAGGAGTTGAAAACAGTTGTTAGTTATACTTTAAAGTATAACAGTTGTCTGTTATACTTTAAGAAATAAAATAGTTTTTGGCCTCTCAAATTTTCACAGATGACTGACAGAATAAATCTTTTCTGTGCTGCTGGTTTAAATTAACAGGTGTGTTTACTTTGTGTCATAACACAATGGAAACATAAGATTAACTGCATGTGACTCATTTTGTTCTCTTTTCTGGGCTAAAGGAGAAACATAAAAGTACATGAAAAGATATTATTGTCAATGGAATTGAATTAATGACTTCCATGTTTTCAAATTTTGATTGAAATACTGTCTCAGCAATTGTACTAATAAAATAAACTCCCTCAATAATTGTACAGACAAAATACATTTTTAATAATGTGCAAGACAAATGGAAATCAAGATCAAATTCAAATCTGGCTCGGCATCTGCAATTAAGAATGAGGACATATGGTCCTGCTGTGTAAGGTAGTATAGTTTTCATGGATGTAGAACTGTCTCTACCTTCACAAATGTTCCTTCAAGAACGTTTGCCAAAACAGCAATGCTAGGCTACTGCTGTCGTGTCCAGAGCTGCTGCTTGTAATTAAGCTACTGGCGAGCTATATGCTTTAGTGGTGACATAGTGGTTTAATGTTGAAATCGACATGTTGCAACACTGCTGGAATCTTCAGTAGGTCAAACCATCTGCTCACTGGAAGGTCAAATTGTCTCCTTGTATTTATGCCAAAGTTTTATTTCACAGACACGGTTGTGCTTGAATCATATTTGAGAGATGTTAAGACATATAGGTAAATTGCAGACGGAAACTAAGGTAACTTAAAAAAAAAGTACAAAAAGAGATAGATAATATTCTACTGTGTTTGCAGGGCAAGCTTTGCATTTTTAAAAATTATTTTTGTTTTAAAGATATATTATGACGCTATTGCCCAAATTGGAATAATATAGTTCCATTGTATCAACAGGCAAATTACACCCTCAAGTATTCAGCTGCAATAAGGGCCCAGTGCCAGCATTTCCTATAGACATTGCACACAATTTGCAGGCGGGAAATTTTAATGCAATGTGTGTGGTGTGTTATGTGAGGCACTGTTACAAATTCTTAGATCTGGTAAGGACTATTGCTGTAATCTCACAAGGCATGCAGTGAATTAGGTTATCTGTCCGTATAAAGGCTGCAACACGTGTGCAGTAGTTGCAATACCTCAGAGTCTGCAGCACAATAGATGGAGCAATGTCTGTGAAGAACACAGGTGGTAATAATGGCTTCCACCAATTTGTAACTGGACCCCATGGTCCTTGACAATAGAGATGCTTGTCTGGCAGGCCAACCACTGCACTTAGCATCTTAGTGTGTTTTTCTTTCCTTGCCAAAGTCAGTGACGAGCCAATGCAAATCAGTATTCTCTACTTGCTTTCACCATCAATGTGATGTATAAACACTAACAATATTTCCACAAGACGATGTGCTGGTACAGAGAAATACACAGATATTCCATATGTGAATATTTTCTCCGTAATTTTGACACCAAAATGATACTTATTTTGCACCATCAAGCAAATAGGTGCTTGATGTCTATCAAGCAATATGAATCAGATCACTTTTATGCCCTTAATTTAGACTGGCTATAATGCTATTGCAAACCATTATGTAGGTCTTGAATTGGGTCAGAGTCAGGGTACATAGGAAAATGACTGCTAGAAGTTGGAAAACAAATATAAAGGTATTCCCCCTAGATCCACAAGATTTATAAAATTTTAGCAGCTTATTGGTGGTTGCTGTTTAAAAACTGTTCATTAGACTGCAGAAGAAATCCACAGTGTAAAAATGCACTTGGCTCATTATTAGCCTCTGCATCAATTAATTCCTGTTAAAGCAATTACCAATGATGCATAAATAACATGCAATATCGCAGTGGATAAACTCCAGATCTAACACAGCTAAGCAGATTTTATTTTAACCATTTGGTTTTTTTCCTGTTAAGTCCAGAAGTTTTGCAGTGTGCGAACATTTTACAATAAAATATGATTCAAAATGGAGATTTTCCATTCCTGTTAAAGATATACGTGAAATATCATTCATTAAAAAGAAATGAATTCTACTGTTGTACAAATTATTCATTTGTAAAAGAAGTCATTATCAGTTGCTAACAATTGTTGAACTTTTACTTTAACCTATGTTTAATCAATTTATTAATAACTTTTTAATAGCTATACATCATACCCTTCATTTGAACAGTTATGTAATCATATTTGCCTACAATGTTCCCATTTTATTTTCACACCTGTTCTTTCATTCACCAAAATAATCAAATCAAATAATGGCATGAGTATCACTGGCTAGTCCAGTATTTATTACCCATCCCCAGTTGCCCTTGAGAAGGTGGTGGTGACCTGCCTTCTTGAACTGCAGTGGTCCACATATTGTAGCTAAATCCAGAATGCCATTAGGGAGAGAGTTCCAGAACTTTGACACACCAACACTGAAGGAACAGTGAGGTATTTCCAAGTCAGGATGATGACTGGCTTGCATAAAACTTGAAGTGGTTGTGTTGTCCTTGTCTTTCTAGATGGAAATGGCCTTGGGTTTGGAAGTGCAAAGGATCCAATCTATTTGGGGCAGCACGGTGGTTAGAACTGCTGCCTCACAGAGCCAAGGACCTGGGTTCGATTCCAGCCTCAGGTAACTGTTGTGTGGAGTTTACACGTTCTCCCTGTGTCTACATAGGTTTCCTCCTGGTGCTTTGGTTTCCTCCCACAGTCTAAAGAAGCACACGGTAGGTGGATTGGCCAAGCTAAATTGCCCATAGTGTACATGCTAGGTGGATTAGCCTTGCGAAATGCAGGAAAACAATAGCAGTTGGCATGATAAGCAGAGAGAAGGGGCGGCAAGTTCTTTGTGAGCTACTGAAGTTGGATACTGGGGGGAGACGGTCTTCAGGTGAAGAAATGCATTCTGCAGATGTCTAAGGAATCTGAGAGATTCATCCTGGCATGGGCCAGGAAAAGATGAATTAGAGTAGGTTTTGCTGATGGTAATGGATTTGGAAGTTTGAGGGAAAAAAAACCAAGGGAACATCTGGAGACAGTCACTTGATCAGTCAAAACATAAAATGTGGAAGCTGTGAACTGTTTGCTTTAGCAAATGTAATTTGCTGAAGAGTGAACGTAAGAAATAGGAGCAAGGAGAGACCATAATGGCTTTTGAGTCTAGTCTACCATTCTACATTTTCATGGTTAATCTTGGGCTTCAACTACATTCTCCTGCCTCTTTCCAATACTGCTTGATTCCCCAAAAACCCCAAAATCAGTCCAACCTTGCCTTAAGTAGGTGACAGAATTCCACAGAGTCGCAGCCTTTTGATTGAAAAAAATGTCTCCTGATCTGCATTGTAAATGACAATACTCCTTATCATGATACTGTGTCCTCTTGTTCTAGATTGTCTACGACTGAGCAATGTCCTGGGGTCTAACCTTTCATACTTGCTCATAATCTTGAATGTTTCAATGATCATATTGCTAATAGTTTGGTGTTGGCGGTCAAAACAATTCACCTTTCACATGTTAAAAATAAAAGGATGGCAGTGCACGATATCTTTTGAATGAAGACAAAAAAGTGGCCATAGTGGATGGTTTATCTAAACAAGTAATATGTTTACCTTAATGTCTGTATTAATTGTCAGAAAACAACATCTAAGTGCTCAGTGCTGGAGCAGCAAATGGTCATATCTTACAGCAGTGAGGATGAGGGGTTTCTGGATTACACCCTGCAGGGTGTGGTTGACCACGCTGCAATATTAGATGATTCAGAATGCAAAAATGTAAATAAATATTTGACCAACTCTATGTAGAGCAGCAGAGACAGGACTCAAATTGCAGGAAACTGCCAAGTCCAGGAGGTCAATAGTATTGCACAAGTAATAGGTAGATAGTAAGTAATTCAGCGAAAATCAGTCCACAGCAGTCAGAGAATTTTTGTCAGCATCTTCAGGAGTCCCAAATGATATGTTGCTTCCTTTGTGCCAAGTTGCATGGTGACATGGAACATGTTGAGAGCTCTTGAAAGGGACTGACAGCAAATGAAGTTTGTGAGATTGCATAGATAGGTTAAGGAGCTAGGCACTGGCTTGAATATTAAGATCTCAAGAGTGATAATCTCCAGAATGTTACCTTTGCTAAGGAAACGTTGAGGAAGAGATGTTAGGAAAGTCAACATTTGGCTGCAAAGCTGGTCCAACAAGGGCAAGAGTGATTTTCAGGGCATTGTAAAGATTTTTGAAGAAAACATGCCTATTCATCAAAGATACTGTCAACTAAAATGAAACAACACCTTTCAGTTCCAGCAGACACAGTAGATGGACAATTCAAGCTAATATGGAAGAAGGGTGAAGACTTAAATGAGAGACAAGAAACAAAAAAGTGTTATTAATGAGAAATGGCCTGAAATACCAACAAATTAAACAAGCAAACCAGGAAAAAGAATTGAATTTGGATTGAGTTGCATGCATGTGAATGCACAGGACTGCATCCTAGATCAGAATAGTATCAAATATCGAGCACGGAACCTTAATTTCATTCTGGCAAATGAAAATTTCAAGAAACTACCAATTCCTCCCAACCAGGGGTGGGATACTGTGGACTTTACATGATTATAATGAAGTCAGCCAGAAGGATCTCGTAGAATGAATTCCCTAATTGGGGCTTTTAACGTGGTCCCAACAAGGAGCCCTGACTGACAGATATAAACAGGGGTATCAGAGGTTCTGTTCACTCTGAAATCTGGCTCTGAGGAAGCCAGACTAGTGTCAAGTACTATGCAAAGGTAAATTGGTGATGGGTGATTTGATGATGGGATACTGACCTCTCTGGAACTATTTCAGTGACAAGAGAACAAATATGGTCTTGAAGAAATTTGCTCACAACAGTCATCTTTAAGACCATAAGACCATAAGACATAGGAGCGGAAGTAGGCCATTTGGCCCATTGAGTCCACTCCGCCATTCAATCATGACTGATGGGCATTTCAACTCCACTTACCCGCATTCTCCCCGTAGCCCTTAATTCCTTTGATTTGGGGTAAACATTTCTGGCAACATGTCGTTATTTAGAAAGCTTGACTCATTCAATCCTGCCATCAAAGGTTGGGCCCAGTGGAAAAATGCATTATTTTGTCCAGGCAAATGACATTGGGGCAGACGAAAAGTAAGGAGTAATTCTCCTGACAGCTTGTGGACTCATAGCTTTTTCATACATTAGTAGCCTAACAATTCCTGAGGCACCAGATATTAGGACCTTTCAAGAGTTGACAGATTTAGTTAAGGAATATTAGGAGCCTAAGCCTCCTCTAATCTTGAGATGCTACAGTTCTACTCAATAGTTCGAGAACTGGGGCATCTGTGTCAGGATTTTTCATGAGGTTAAGACGATGGGCAGAGGTATGTGACTTTGGTTTAACCCTTAATGAGATGCTGAAAGATATGTGGGACCAATAATATAACCATGCAAAATTGACTACTAGCTGAAGTCCAATTGGACTTCAAACAGGCACTACTGCTGACATTATCATTGGAAAATGTAGTGAGTGGAGCATATGAATTACAGGGATGCCGATGGAAATGAACACCCTCGCCAGCTGACTGAGCTTGGCGGACACCATTTAAGTGAAAGCAACAACAAAACCTCACTCAGGACTGTTATGAAGTTAAAGGTTTAAGAGAGAGTGAATGCTGTTCTGAACTGAGAGATAACAAGCACCTGTGTATATGACTACATGGCAGTCCCAGAGTGTACTGGAAAATTGAAAATATGTAACATGTGGCTATGAAATGGATACCAGAGTTGGTTGCTGTTTTGACAACAATTTGAATTTAACCAATCAGTTTAAATTGTACCCCAGGATACAAAAATCCAATAGAGTTTGAATTTATTGTTTTGCTAAAATCGAACCAATTAAACGATCCAATGTTGTGGATACAAAATGCAGGCATTTTGAAAATTGCAGAGAGAGCAACTGACATTGAGAGAGACACAAGAAATTAGGAAACATTCTCTATCAAATAAAACATATTCACAGTAAAAGAAAGAAGACAAAAAGAAAGACAAAAAGACAAAAAGAAAGAAGAAAGAAGACAACCCAGCTAGATCTTCAGCTGGAAGAAAGACACCAAAGATGACAGCCGGTGTGTGGTTTTGAAATTAAGTTGATAAAATTTTAATAAATGTCTTATTGGAACAGCATATTGTTACAGAGTTGGATACAGATAATAAGCAGTTAATAGAAAGGGGGGCTTAAAGTTGCGAATAGTTGTTGTTTAATGTTCATTTTTAGAGTTAAAAAATAAATTGATATTTTCTTTAAATAGTGGAATTTGGGAGTTCTCGGTCACTCATATTTTAACAGATTATGAGCCGAAATGAGCTTTTCTGTGTGTTTGGTTTAATTAACAGTAGGGTTCACCGCTGTGTCGTAACAGGACATATCCTGAACAGAGGGACTCTAGATAAGACCACAGCAAAATCCCAAAACGAAGCCAAGCCTTGGCCAAATGGTCAACATTTTCTTCAGGATCTGGTTGCTGCCAGTATGAGGACTCGAGATGGCAAAACAGTCCCACTAGGCCTGAACTGAATAAGAGAACTCTCACACCAGAACTTAGTCTTTCCTTGGATTGGTAAATTATTATGGAAAGTTCATATGGAACCTGGACTCCATCCTGGCACCCTTACATCTGCTATTGAAAATGGGTCACCCTTAGAAATGGTCTCATAGCCAAGATGTAGCCTTTAGAAAAATGAAGGAGTAACTATCATCTAAGAAGTCGGAACACAATGATCCCAAGCGAGATCTAGTGCTGACATGCGATGCCTCCACGTACAGTATGGAGATAGTGTTGGTTCACAGATGACCCAATGGAGAAGAACAACCAGTTGTATTTGCTTCCCGGACTTTGGCTGATACAGAGTGCAAATATGTTCAAATAGAGGAGGACGTCTTTGGTGTGAGAAAGTTTCACCAATACTTTCACGGACCTAAATTTGTAATAGTAACAGACCACAAACACTGCTAGGGCTACAGAAAGTGAACAAAGCTGTGCTGTCCATCGCTTCAGGTTGAAGTCAACAGTGGATTCTCTTTCTAAGTGCATATAATTACAAACTGGAACATCACCTGGGAGGCCAAGTTGCAAATGCAGATGCCATGAGCTGTTTTGCGCTGGCAGATACACTGCAGGTGGTGCCACCACTAGTAGAGGTAAAAACAATGACTGCAGATGCTGGAAACCAGATTCTGGATCAGTGGTGCTGGAAGAGCACAGCAATTCAGGCAGCATCCGAGGACAGGCAAAATCGACGTTTCGGGCAAAAGCCCTTCATCAGGAATAAAGGCAGAGAGCCTGAAGCGTGGAGAGATAAGCTAGAGGAGGCCCCCTCTCCTCCCTGACCTATCACCTTCATCTCCTTCCCCACTGACCTATTGTACTCTATGCCACTCTCTCCCCACCCCCACCCTCCTCTAGCTTATCTCTCCACGCTTCAGGCTCTCTGCCTTTATTCCTGATGAAGGGCTTTTGCCCGAAACGTCGATTTTGCCTGTCCTCGGATGCTGCCTGAATTGCTGTGCTTTTCCAGCACCACTGATCCACCACTAGTAGAGTCCATTCTGGTTTTAAACTTTTGGACAATTGTATACAATTTCAGTCGCCTTACTTGAGAAAGGATGGACTGGCAGAAGAGGTTCAATGGGTTGATTCCGGAGTTGAGAGACTTATTAGGAGATATTGAGTAGACTCAAACAATACTCATTAGAATTTAGAAGAATGAGACAGGATCTTATAGAAGCATATAAAGTTATGAAGAAAATAGACAAGATAGAAGCAGAGAAATTGTTTCCACCGGCAGGTGAAACTTGAAATAGGATTTAGCTTCAAAATAAGGGGGAGCAGATTTAGGACTGAATGGAGGAGGAACTTTTTTACACTAGGGGTTGTGAAGTTGTGGAATTCCCTGCCTAGTGAATCAGCTGAAGCTACCTTGTTGACTACTTTTAAGGCAAAGATAGATCGATCTTTGAACAGTAAAAGGAATTAAGAGTTATGGTTAGCAGATGGCTCAATGGATCTGAGTTCAAGAAAAGATATCAGCCATCATCTCATTGAATGGAGTTGCAGACTGAACAAGCCAGGTGGCCTACTCCTGCTCCTATCTCCTATGTTCTTATGACACCCTGCTAATTACCGCTGACAATATGAAATTGCCCACACAAAATATCCCGTCCTGGAAAATCTGAAAGAGTTGGTGGTGATGGAGGAAACAAAAGGCCATCACAATCAGAAATGAAACTTTTCTGGACCCAGTGAAGTTAGATCATCACAGAAGTTGGCATATTATTATGGGGAGCAAGAGTGATTGTCCCGAACAAAGGTCACTGCCAGATACTGGCTAAACTTCACCAAGGCCATCCAGAGGTGTTCAAAATGAAGATGTTGGCAATAAATTATGTCTGGTGGCCAGGATTGGATGTAGACATAGTTGAACTAGTGGGCTGTGCCCAGAGTGACAACAAGGACAAAAATTATTAACAGTAGCTCCCCCACATTTGTGGGAATGGCCAGGTGAACACTGGACTCGATTATACATGGACTATGCCAGCCCTATTGTGGGGTTAACATTCTTAGTCATTGTGGACTCCCACTCAAAGTGGTTGGACATGCATAGAGTTCATTTGTTAAACACGGGGAGGAAGATAGAAAAACTGCATGCATCTTTTGCAATACATGGGCTCCCGAAGTGTTGGTCACAGACAGTGGGCCATCAATTGCAAGCAGGGAATCTGAGTATTTCCTAAAATTTAATGGCATTTGGTATATAAGGATAGCTCCACACCATCCATCATCCAATGATGTGGTGGAAAGAGCAGTTCAAACTTTGAAGGCATCCTTAAAGAAATTAGGTTATAGCTTGACCTAATACCAACTGTCCTGGTTCCTATTCGGTGATAGGACCACCCTCATGCAAATACAAGGATCATTCCAGCAGGGTTGCTAACTGGAAAAAGACTCCACACTAGATTAAATCTGATCTTCCTGGACCTAGAAGGGAGCGTGAAATGGCACCAGGAATGCCAATGCCAGACACAAGATGCCTCTAGGCGAGAGAGACCGTTTAATTCAGGGGAAGAAGTTTGGTGCCGAAACCATGAAATTGGCCCTATATGGGTAACAGGCATGTTTGATGCAAGGTGAGGTCCTGTGACGTACAAAGATTGGATAGGTAAGGCGGTCCTGAACAAGTACGTAGCAAGCTGCAAATTTGCAAAAGGGACAGGATCAAAACATACCCGACCCCTGAGAACAGCTGGAAAAGCTGTTGGAACCTGTGGGTTCTCTCCCTCCATTTAGTGTCGAAGAAATGTTGCAGCTTTGATGCCTTTACTGACTGAAGAAGAGGATGAGTTTCTTCTGGGGCAGGCTATGGTCTGATACATGCTGCTGGTATCAGAGGCTGAGTCAGCGGAACTGGACGCAATGCAAAAATGCCCCAGGAGAGGCTATAAGATAAAGAACAGGCCTACATCTCCGTACTCCAAGAGGGAGGGATGTAGTGATTGTAATGAGGTCAGCAAGGTGGACCTCGCAGAATAGGAGTTCCCTAATTGGGGCCATTAATCTTGTTCAGTCAGGGAGCCCTGGCTGACAGATATAAACAGGAGCATCAGAGGTTCTGTTCACTGCAAGCTGCTCTGAGGAAGCAAAATCAGTGTCAAGTATGAATAATTGGAGACTTGGTGACAGGATACCAGCCTTTTTGCAGTTATTACGTACCTAGTAAATTGCTAATATTCGCAACTGCACTGTGTCATATCACTGCCCTGTACTTCAAGTTCCCACATGGCAAATAATTTCACCTGTATTAGATGTTCAGTTGAGATTTATAACTAATATTTGAACAGAATTTAAAATAATTTGTTGCAAGTTCAAAACGCATTTCGAATGTGATAAAGGAGACATTATAGATGAACTATGATGCCTGGAATACAACAGTTGGAAATGTGTGTGCCATGAATCGTAGATACATCCATTATCATGGTAGTGAAGGTTCGGTTAGTTTCTGATTCATTTCGAATGAGCATCTTTGAGTTAAGATGCTGACAACCAGTACAGTCCCATGCTCCTACTGTAGAATAGCATTCATTCTGAAAAAAAAACTAATAAATGAACAAGTAAATATGTACCTTAAAAGTTCAAATGATCTTTCTTAAGCCAGTGTGGCAATAAAACATTTTTTTTAAACAGGCCATGTAGTGCACATGTTTACACTCCCTAAATTACATGCAGCCACTATCAGCCAAATGTAAAAGCATACACAGCAGGTAAACATCTTGCTATGAAACATTTTGCTAATTTTTGTCAGTCCAAAATTTCACATAAAACACAAAACCCCCTGTTTTCTTATGTGATTGGATGCCATACTATGTATTTTAGTTTACAAATGGGTGGAGGAAAAGGAAAAGTCAAGGACTGACTTCAGGCTTAGACTCAGATAAGGACAGTTCTAATGTCCTCACGTGCTTATGCCCATCTGTGCTCTGTGTGTCCTTCTGTTTCAATTCTGCCCCCTTGGTGTGTTTATAGTCAGTGAAGTGCGCCTCTGTACCACAGTCACAAAATTGCTCCAAGGACCTTTTGCTCTGATATGTCAAACCTACCCAAGCTTTCTTTCCCTTCACATAAAGATTCATTATACTTATACATATTCCCAATGAAGTTACCTAAATTGCATTGCAACATTTACTGTACATTTTGTCTTTATCTCTCTAAGTCTTTATCTCTCTAAGTCTTTGACTTGATAAAAATAGGAACAAATTACTGCAGATACTGGAATCTGTACTGCAAACAACAAATGCTGGAGATCACAGTAGGTCAGGCAGCATCGATGCAGAGACAGAGCAAGCCTACCAATCGAGTCCAGCTGACTAGATGACGAGTCATCTAGACTCAAAATGGTAGCTTGGTCTCTTCTCCATGGATGCTGCCTGACCCGCTTTGACTTGATAATTTGTTTTGACAGCCGGATAAGAAAGGTCTATGACAAGTTATAGAAACACTAGAAGGAAAATTGGTTATTTTTTCTCTCCTGTTTTTCATGAGATAAAAGATTCAATCCATCTGGCTGATGGAATATGTGGTGACATAACTGCAGGAGTGTATGAGATTTATGATGTGGCTATTATTAATGACTGAGACCACTGTTTGTTCCCGTAGGAAGAAATGAAATAATCCATCCATGAGTTGCTGTTCTTCATATTGTTATGGACTAGGCCAAAACCACTCAAAACATTCTTAAGCAGGCAGCCCAGATCATAACTTTGCAATTTGTTTCGCTAAGTGTACAGTGAAAATTACCTGAAGTTAGCTCGTTGATTACCAGGTTTTAAAACAGACAAATATGTATTCAGAAAATGACACAATGAAACACAAAGCACAGAATAAAGAACCCCTACATAACTCAGTCTATCCAAACTAGATTTAATTACGTTGTTCTGAATATACACAACAGTCTCAATAAGCAAACCCCATGAAACACAGTAAAAATGAAACAAATACTTCTAGGTTGAAGTTAGAAGTGCAGAAGGAGAGAGCGTCTACAGCCTGTTTCCACACAACTCCACTCCTAATTAGTTCTGGACCGCACTGCTCAGCTTTCAGAACTGACCACTCCCCTTTCATTATACAGGTCACTTTTAAAAGATGACCACTTTGGAATGAAGTCTCATCTGTTTACATATAAACAGAAAGCCTCTCACAATCCTTTCTCAATTCTGTACCAAACTAGCCACCTTGAAGCCGGGAGGGTTTTATGACCCCTCTGAAAAAAAATCCAGGACACAGTATCCTTAAGAAAAGGAACGACTTTTTAGAAAAAAAGGACCAGCTTTGTGACACCTCATCTCTTAAAAAAAAGAACCATCAATATCAAAAGATGGCTTCATTTTTAAAACCCTTCAAAAACAAACTGGTTAGTAGTCTAAAACAGACATATGCACTATACTAACTATACACATGCAAACATGCACAACCACATGCAAATTCAGGCCATGACACACCCGCCACCGAATGCCTCTGTAGCTCATTAGAGTCTCGATAATACATTGGCAATCATGTTTTCGCGACCTGCCACATGCACAATTGTCAAATTGAATGGCTGCAACAAGGTCCATCTAAACAATCTGGCATTTTTGTCCTTAAATTTTCCCACAAATGTCACTGGGTTATGATCTGTGTATACGATCATGCCTCAGATGCATTGCTGGTAGTATAAACACTGAAATGCTGTAATGCCAATACAAGCACATAGTCTCTTTCTCCACCACTGAATATTTCTGTTGATGAATGTTCAACTTCCAGGAAAAATACTCGATGGATCTTTCTATTCCCTCGTCATCTGCTGCAGGAGCACTGTACTGACACCCACATCACTGGCATTGATAAACCCCTTGAAAGGCTTCGTGTAATCCAGTGTGGCGGATACTGGGGCATTGGTTAACACAGGAAAAAGTGAGCACTGCAGATGCTGGAAATCAGATTAGAATGGTGCAGGAAAAGCAGCATCCAAGGAGCAGGGAAATCGACATTTCGGGCAAAAGCCCTTCATCAGGAATGAAGGCAGGGAGCCTCCGGGGTGGAGAGATAAATGGGAGGGGGTGGGCTAGGGAGAAGGTAACAAAGAGTACAATAGGTGGATGGGGGTGGGGATGAAGGTGATAGGTTAGAGAGGAGGGTGGAGCGGATAGGTTGTCAGGTAAAACATATGAGGATGGAACTGAGCTGGAAGGTTGAAACTGGGGTAAGGTGGGGGGAGGGAAAATGAGGAAACTGATGAAGTCCACATTGATGCCCTGGGGTTGAAGTGTTCTGAGGCTGAAGATAAGGCATTCTTCCTCCAGGCGTCAGGTGGTGAGGGAGTGGCGATGGAGGAGGCCCAGGACCTGCATGTCCTCGACAGTGTGGGACAGGGAGTTGAAATGTTGGGCCATGGGACGGTGGGGTTGATTGGTAAATGCCCTAAATGTTCCTTATGTGAATGACTAAAAATCACTAGGTCATCATTGTAAAAACACAGTTGGGTAATCCGGCAATGACCTTATTAGTTAATCTCTGAAATGTAGCTGGAGCATTTTTCTTGACAAATGGCATGACTTTGAATTGATACAGTCCATTTGGCGTTACAAAAGCCAAAATTGCCTTTGCTCTCTCTGACAGAGGTACTTACCAGTAGCCTCGGAGCAAGTCCAACTTGGAAATGTAAGTTGCTTGTCCCACGTTTTCGACACAGTACTCCAACCGTGGAATTGGATATGCATCAGTCTTTATAACGGTGTTGACTTTGCAATAGTCCACACATAACTATTGGGTACCATCGGGCTTTGGCACCATGACTATGGGTGAGCTCCAGTCACTGTGAAACACTTCAATTACGCCATCTTGAAGTGTGTACTCTATCTCCTTCTGAACTTATGCCAACTTTAGAGAGTAGTACTTCCCAATTTATTTCTGCATATTTCCCCATGTGATAGTAATAACTCTTTCAGGATATTTTGATTTTCTTGTGGAAGGTAACTCAATAATTTATGCTGAAAATGTGTTGCTGGAAAAGCGCAGCAGGTCAGGCAGCATCCAAGGAACAGGAGAATCGACGTTTCGGGCATAAGCCCTTCTTCAGGAAAAGGGCATAAGCCTACCACCCCACCAATCTCCATGTTCAGCGCATCATCCGCGGTCATTTCCGCCACCTCCAAACGGACCCCACCACCAAGGATATATTTCCCTCCCCTCCCCTATCAGCATTCCGTAAAGACCACTCCCTCCGTGACTCCCTCGTCAGGTCCACACCCCCACCAACCCAACCTCCACTCCCGGCACCTTCCCCTGCAACCGCAGGAGGTGCAAGACTTGCGTCCACACCTCCCCCCTCACTTCCCTCCAAGGCCCCAAAGGAAACTTCCATATCCGCCACAGATTCACCTGCACCTCCACACACATCATCTATTGCATCCTCTGCACCCGATATGGCCTCCTCTATATTGGGGAGACATCGAATTTAGCACCGCCTTCCTAACCTGCAATCTTCTTCCCGATCTCTCCGCCCCCCCCCCCGTCTGACCTATCACCCTCACCTTGACCTCTTTCCACCTATCACATTTCTGACGCCCCTCCCCCAAGTCCCTCCTCTCTACCTTTTATCTTAGCCTGCTGGACAAACTTTCCTCATTCCTGAAGAAGGGCTTATGCCCGAAACGTCGATTCTCCTGTTCTTTGGATGCTGCCTGACCTGCTGCGCTTTTCCAGCAACACATTTTCAGCTCTGATCTCCAGCATCTGCAGCCCTCACTTTAACTCAATAATTTATCCCAATTTTTGACAACTTTCTCATTATCCAATTTGATTTGAGGAATGTCCAATTCAGAATCCTCTGAACACGGTTCTTCCTTCTGTGCTGTAATCATTCTCCTCCTACTTTCCTTCCCTATCAAAATACCTTTTGAGCATATTCACATAACACACTCAGATTTCTTCCTGTCTGGAGCCCTTATCAAGTAGTTCACTTCACTCGCTTCGTTTTGATAAGGTCCACTAAATCTTGTTTTTAAAGGCTCACCTGTGACTGGAAGTTATCCCCAATTGCAAAATTGTGAATTTTTGATTTCTTATCTGCTTCCTGTTTATTGTACGCTGTGATACTTTTAAATATGGTCTAGCCAACTCTCCTGCTCTATTTAGTTGTTCTCTAAAATTTGACACATAGCCCAAATGTGTGATCTCTGAATTCTGACTTATTCATTTCTCCTCAATTAACTTTAACCGACCTCTTACTTCATGCCCAAAAATTAATTCAAATGGACTGAATTTGGTTGATTCATTCAGTACATCTCTGATCGCAACAAGTACAAATACAATTCCCTTATCCCAATCATCTGGATAATCCTGACAATAAGGTCTCAACATGCCCTTTACTGTTTGATGCCATCTCGCCAGCGCTCCCTGCAATTCTGGATGGTACGCAGTAGATTTGAATGGTTTTATTCCCAAGCTATCCATAACCTCCTTGAATAGTTTGGATGTGAAGTTTTATCCTTCATCTGATTGGATCTCTATTGGTAGTCCATATCTGGTAAAATAAATTTGTTTAATTCTTCTGCAACCATTTTTGCTGTGATGATGCATAGGGGGAATTGCCTCTGGAAATCTATTTGACACATCCATTATTGTTAATAAATACTTATTCCCACTTTTTGTTTGGAGGTAGGGGACAATTAAGGGACACAATCAATCAAGATTCTTGTGAAAGGTTCCTCAAATGTTGGAATAGGTATTAAAGGTGAAGATTTTATTACTCCCTGTAGTTTTCTGATTAGGTGACATGTGTGACACATCTGGAAATTCAACTACATCCAGGCCAGTAAAAATGTCTTTGTATCTTAGCCTGTGTTTTCCTCACCCCTAAAAGACCTCCAAGTGGTAGCTTGTGCAGCATTTCCTTTCAATACCTGACTGGCAAAACAATCTGATGAATTTCTGCCGATTTCTCATCTGCTTGAATGTGTGATGGTCTCCATTTCCTCATTAAGACATCATTTGTAAAGTAATAACATAGGGATGCATTCATTGTCCTTCTCTGTATATGTCTTTTGATATAACTGTTTTAACTTCTCATCTTTCTGCTGTAACTCAATAAACGCAGCAGAGCTGAAGATGCACATACATTTACCTATTTGCTCCTGCTCTGTCCCACTTATCTGATCAATAAAAGTCCCTCATAAAGCTATGTCAGCTTCCTTTTCTGTGCCTTATGATCTCTCCTGCTTCAGCTTGTTCCTCTGTGATCCTGTGACCACACAATCTGGGAACATCCCTGGATAAACGCCCAGCATTTCTTTAGTTACTTGGGTCTCCACTGGCATTTCAACTGGAGTGGGCAGCGTGCCTACCAGTGAATCAGCTATATTATTTGCAAGGACAAACTGTATTCCTGGAGCTGAGAGTTTGTCCAGTATTCCTACCACAAATTCTCCACTCTTTTATGGACACTCTAGCCTCACTTTACATAATGGAGTGTTTTTTGTATCACCATGAATTCCTTTACCAGTACCTTTTCTGGCAATAGTCCCTCAGGAGTACATATCTCCTCATCCTTCAGCATCATAGTGAGAGGATCCTGTGTCCCTTAATGTTGTAACCTCTTTACCTGCTACACCTGCATGTATATTTTTTAAGCAGATCTGGCACTTCCTCCTTAATCAACCTCTGATCATCTTGTATATTCTGAGGCAACTGTCAAACTTCCCTTGTGCTTTTTGTTATTAAAACAACAAAACTTCCAGGCTTGTTCTGTTTTCCTACGTCTGGCTTTTTCCGAGCCCACCACTGTGATTTTCTGTGGCCCACTTTATTACAATGAAAACAGTGGAGCTGTTTAACTTGCTTGTCCCTCTCAGGGTTTCGTTTTTTACCCTGTGGCAAATTATTCCTATGATCTTCACTGTGATGTACCTTTCCCTTTCCATGTGAGGATTTCTCTTTGCCCCAATTTCTATCCCTCATGGACTGAAATTGATTCTGGGAGTCAAACCATGTTTGATGGACCAGTTCATAATCATCAGCCACTTCAGCTGCTAACCTTGCCATTTAAATTCTCTGCTCTTCCGCAAGAGTTAGAGTTACTTATTCGCTAAGATTACCTTCAACCTTTATCTCCAGCCTTTTAAGCTGACTTCCCATTTTAAGGATCAATTTCTGAAGTTCAAATGCTCTCTTTTTCTCTCTATTCTGCTGCTGTCTCACTTTCCCTCTCTTCTGCTTTTAATCGTAACCCAAACTGTTTCATTTCTGCTGCCCTTTCCTTATCTCTCGCCTCTAACTCAAGCTGCTTCATTTGCAATTGAAGTTTTGCCATCTCTACAGATTCTGATAGTTTCTCCAGCAAGTTTAAATGCTAAGCTACTGCTATAATTATCTCTCCTTTCCTCACAGAAGCAGGCTGGTCCAATCCCAGCTGGTCTGCTAATTCTTGCAGCTTGGTCTTATCCACCTTTTCCAAAACTTCCAAAATCACCGCATCCACTTCCAGAAAACATTTGGCAACTGGAAGAGCCATTACTATCCCAAGCTTTGTCTACCCAACCAAACCAACACCCCAAATAAAGACACTAGCACCTACCACTCACTGTTTAAAATCCTGCAAAGAGCCCCTAATCTGTTATGGGCCAGGTCAGACCACTCAAAACATTCTTAAGCAGGCAGCCCAGACCGTAACTTTGCAATTTGTTTTGTTAAGTGTACAGTGAAAATTACCTGGAGTAAGTTAGCTAGGTTGACTACGACGTTTTAAAACAGACAAAAATGTATTCATAAAATGACACAATGAAACACAAAGCACGGAATAAAGAACCCCTACATAACTCAGTCTATCCGAACTAGACTTAATTACGATGTTCTGAATATATACAACAGTCCCAATAAGCAAACCCCCTGAAACACAGTAAAAATGAAACAAATGCTTACAGGTTGAGGTTAGAAGGGCAGGAAGAGAGAAAGTCTAGCAGCTTGTTTCCTAATTGACTCCTAACTATATCTGGACTGAACTGCTCGGCTTTCAGAACTGACCACTCCCCTTTCATTATATAGGTCACTTCTAAAACATGACCACTTTGGCCTGAAGTCTCATCTGTTTACGTATAAACAAAAGGCCTCTCACAATCCTTTTTCATCTCTGTACGAACTAGCCGTTTCACAACCAGGAAGGTTTTAGGACTCACTGAAAAAATCAAGGACACAGTGAGAAAATGAACAGCTTTTTAGAAAAAAAAAGGACCAACTTTGTGACAATATGAAGAGAGTTCCTTTGCAGTATTTGCCTCTTCTTCAAGCTTCTGTTTCAAGGCAGGAATTTATATGATGGGTTGAGAACAATTTGGTTTGTTTACTGGCATGTTCTTCAGGTGATAGCATTTTTTCAAGAATTGACCTGTTTTGTTATAATGAGTACATCGATTGCTGAGGGATAGATAATCTTGTCTTCACAGATTTAGGGTTTTGGACCTATACCTGTGACAAGCAATAGTAGTATTAGATTGCTACAATTTCTTATTGTTGTTTCCACATGTTGTATATAATTCAGATGAAAGGTCTGTCTGCTCTGGTTGAAATACCTCTGACTCCTAGATTCTGCTGGGAGCTGAAATCCATAGCTGAAGCATGGTCTTACCAGTGCCTTATCTTTTCTTGAAGTGAAATATTAATCAAAAGCTTTCTGATGTTGTCATATCTAATTTGTTATTTGCATGCAGTAGAGATGTGCACTAATTGGTTCTGCATTCAAGTTAGTGTCCATGTAAGCAGAGAGAATGGATTCTGTGGTAATCACACTCTAATCAGGAACAGGATGAGTTTGAAAAACTAAATCAAGGAGTGACATACAAGAAATCTACAAGTTTATTGTTTGAAGATTGGGGCTAGAGAACCCTGAGGCAAGCAACCAGCAGCAAATAGGTGAATATCACAACTGTCCAATCTTTAAAGTTAAGAATGGTCATCAGTTTTGATTATGTGTTTAAGTTATAAGTGATAAAGCAAGGCCACTAGTAAATAGTTAAGATTGCTTAAAGTAGAGGATGTAAACATAATGGGAATAATATATGGGTAAGTCATGGCAGGACACCTGTGCCATATGCAAAGTCAGTGATACTTCCACTGTCCAGGGTGACGTGTGCAGCAAATGCCTCCAGATACAGCTCCTCAAATTGCATGCTTTCGGTCTACAGCAGCAGCTGGAATCTCTGTGGATCATTGCAAGTCTAAGACCTTTGTGGATAACATGGAACTGGGGTGGTCACACCATAGATAAAGAGTACACAGTCAGAAAGGAAACTGCCAGAGAGAGTAAAAACATGAGATAGTTCTCTAACAGATTTTCCATTTTGCATACTGCTGTGAGATGTAGATTCTTTTGGGGGAATGCAACACCCAAATCTGTGGCATCTCACCCACCCCCGTAGACATGACACCAGAATGGTATATTGCCTTCCTGGTGCCAGGATCAAGAATGTGAATGAATAAATCCATGGGAGTTTTTTGAGGATTTAACAAGTAGAACAGATGAGATGGAACCATTTATCCGTTCAGAAAGCTAATGATAAAGCACCGTATAAGAGATTGGCATACAAAACCAAAGCACAAATGACATGGATGGAGAATTGGTTAATAGACAGTGTCGAGCATTTAGGATATGGTGAAGACAAATTTCTTAGACAGTCATTCTCCTGTGAAATTTTATATCACATAGGGCAGTGGAGACAGAGTCACTGAAGTAAGAAATAGGTAGATTTCTAAACACCAAGAGCATCAAGGTGTACAGAGAGAAAGCCAGGAGTTGAAATACAGGATCAGCCATGATAATACTGAATTAGAAAGTATGCTCAATAAGTGAATGGCCAATGCTTACTCATATTTTCTGTTTCTGAGCTGAGGCTGTGTTGTGGTCATTCTCCTTACACAGATGACAGGAGGATTCAGGTACGCAGTTCCACTTTGAATACACATAATCAGCATCAATCTTAGACTGGCTAAACAGTTTTCTGTCTATTCTTGCTCTTTCCTTTGTTTGTTGAATCCCTGTCTCTGTTTTGTCCAATCTCTGTCCCATTCTCTTGATACATACAGAAAAATATCAACCTTTATACCCTGCAATCAAATACACATATAAATATAGATTATATTTCATTTTTGGATAATAAACAGAAATCCTCAATTCAAGGTATTTCTCTTATCCTGTCTACAGGAACCTTTATATTCTCTCATCTGCTGTCAAGGTTTATACAGGTGTTAGTCTGTACAAGTTTCCTCACCAATCATTTCTGCTAATGTGGACCCTTAAGGTCCATGTTTGCTGACTGGTTAGACCAGATGGTCTGTTTCCATGCTGTATGACTCTATAAAATCTACCTTAAAGTACTAGTCATTTTTCTCCTGTAGGAACCCCAAATTATAAAATCTTACTAAATTTCACTACAAGCTGCTTGAAATGTTAGGAATTGCATTTCTACATTGATTTGATCAGCAAAATGACCAATCTGAAATTCTAATTTGTCCCAGTAGAAAGAATGGCATAGGCAAGTTTTATTGCATTGTTTGATTGTTAATCAGTTTTTGAAGTTGGTGGTTATTGTCTTGGTTTGCATAATGATTGTTAAGGATTGATAACCTTGTACTGCATGTACTTTGTTGTCCTGTTATATTTTTGTTGATTTAAAGTTGTTGTTTAATCTTTGTTGTATTTGATAACTGAAAACTTTGTAGTTTGTTATTTTATACACTGTTTTCAATGTAAAGCTTTTTTTTCATAACAACCTGCAAGCGGGCATCAGAGCCGCCCTGCTTTTGCCACGGGACTATGCCTACATCAGGAAACTATAAGAATTCATTTTGTGTTTTAAACAGCAGTCGCAGCTTTAAACCCACAGAACTCAGCAGCTGCCGGTCCGCCCACGTGACCGGGAGATAGGAGACAGAGGACAGAT
>NC_057723.1:24334974-24338489 GCF_004010195.1 Chiloscyllium plagiosum | reverse complement strand
ATTGACCTTGACAGAGGAGGGGTCTACAAGAAGCCATTTGTAGGACTGGGTTATTGGCTTTCCAAAAGATATCCCAGAAGTTCACAAGTTAATCTGCCAGAATCGAAGAGGAAGCCAAATAGCAAAGTTAACAAGAACAAATTTCTATGTTTACCTTGCGGGAATGCAGATGGAACCTCATGCTCAAATTGGAAAGGCCAAATTTTTAAGGATTTAAAATGAGGCTGCAAGATTTGCTTAACTTGAGCTGGGGAGATAATGTCCAGGAAGCTGCTGGAAAGGAAGACTATTGGCAAAAATATGACAGACCATTTAGAATTTGAGCATGAATTCCACATTGATTAGACCCATATACTCCATACAATGAAGGTGATGAAGGGTGATTTAATTGGATTGTTTAAGATAACTAAAAGAGTTGAAAGGGCAGACAGAGAGAAACGATTTCCTCTGGCAGGAGAATTAAGAGCAAGACTGTGTAAAATTAAAGCCAGACAGCAAAAGGATAATGTCAGGAAGCATTTCTTCACACAAAGAGTAGAAGAAACCCTAACCTTTCACTTTGTAAAAAGCCTTGGACTCTGCAGGTCAATTCAAAATGTTTAGACTCAGACCAGGGCACGCACTTCACCGGTCGCGCAATGAAACTGGCCTGCCGCCTCCTAGGCATCAGACAGCGCTTCCACGTCCCGTTCCATCCCCAGAGCTCCGGGATGGTCGAGTGCATGAACCGGACCCTCAAAGCTGCGATCGCACAGGCGATCGCCGAAACAGGGCAGGGCTGGGTGGACGTTCTGCCCTGCATACTGATGCGCTTAAGGGCCACCCCAGGCCCCTCCACTGGCCTCACTCCCTTCGAGCTCATGATGGGGAGGGCCATGCGACTACCAGAGAACGTCATGGTCGGGGGAGAAGACATGGCTCCCCTGAGGGACAGGGTGATGTGCTATATCAGGCAGCTGGACACACAGCTGCGGGCCCTTAGACAAACTGCGCGCGACCAGCAGGACATTAGGGACCAGGCAAAACTGCAACCGCATCTGCCCGCCCAACCCCTTCCCGGCGTTGGGGACAAAGTCCTGGTCAGGGCCGCAGCTGACCGGCCCGGCTTCGCCCCCCCGGTGGTTGGGACCGCACAAAATCATCCTCACCAGCGGCACTTGTGCCTGTGTCGACATGAAGGGAAAGGGCAGGTGGAAACACTGGTCCCAGCTTAAACCCTACCCTTAAGCCCCGACCGGACAGACACTTCTCCCCCCCCCCCCGCTTTTGACTTGACTCTAACCGCCCCTCTTTCTCCTTACAGTGCAACGGGTGGACCGGTTCCAGGGAGACCTACACACACTAACCCTACACCCTTGGTAAGGGTGCCTCTCTCCCTCTCTTCCCACAGATCATGCTTCACTGGTGCACCGCTCTCCTCCCTGCTCTCCTCTTCGCCCTACGACTAGTGCCTTCCTTCCCCGAAATATATGACGCCTACAATGCCTGGCTGGAAGTTCTCCCGGGCGTAAAGACACTCTGTTTATTCTGCACGTCGGAGCGCGACCCGCGGCCGACTTGCCTCCGGCGTGCTGAGGCGATGGACTTGGGGGAGTTGCATGTTCGGGACAATGTGTGCCATGCCAGAGGACCTCTCCTCTGCCCCGGCCTTTGATGCCTTTACTGTACGGGATCTGTCTGCTTGCGGATATTACGAGCCTACTAATGCCGCGGTAGTCTCTTTGTATTTGTGCTTTCCACCCGCCCCGACCACACCGCCCCCGACCACGACTCCCGAGATATTGCCATGCCCCTCTCTAGGACCGGGGCCCGCAGGGGGACTGGTATTGTGGGATGAGGGAGAGGCCCTTTATGGCAACGTCCGACATGAGGTCGTGCCTGTGCTGGTCAATATATTGGGCATCCGGGTACCGGACTATTGCACAGCACAGGTACGCAACCTATATGCCATGATGGGGAAGGAGATTATAGAGAGGGCCATAGACGCCATGGGGGCAACCCACTACCGAAATGACATACATAATACATACACACAATGACACAGACGGGACATAGTCAACGATGCTCTCACAGAACTCAACACGGGAACATCTGTAGTAAACTGCCTAGACATCCAGGGCCTTAACGAAAAGGTCGAGCAACTAAAAGGGGTAATGAGGGACCTGCTACAGAGGTCTCTCACAAATCAGGCAGACCAGGCACTCCTGGGGGAAGAGGGAGCATACATCCAGCTCGACGGCATTGCAGTCCTAGAGACACACGCCCACACCATTAACCGCCTTATAGACCGGGAAAGATAAAACACGGCCCATATCAACGAGGGGCAGCTGTGCCATGCGTATGGCCTGTGGATGGTAGCCCAGATCCGGCATAATCTTGACCAGGTCCAAAGGGGGGAGGTGCCCGACTGGATCAACAGCGCCAAACTGGCCTCACTCGCGAGGCGCTCAGGGCCGCTCGACAGCCGGACTCTGAAGGTTATGACCAGAGTATACCCAGTGATTCCCGACTGTGAGGTCAGTGAGGCGACAGGAGTCGGGATTGTCCTCCTGATCCTCGTGGTCACCCGAGGGTCTAGGCCATTTCCCCTGTTTCACATTGAGAACATCGGAGTCATACGGGAAAACGCTTCCCTCAAATATCGTTTAGCTCACCACACAGCCATATCTCGAAAAGGCGCTGTGTACGGGGTGCCACTTACAGGCTGCAAGCCGCGGGGGGCAATTACCATCTGCCCTCACCCCTTACAAAGGAGTGAAACAGCGGACTGCGGGTTCAACTGGACACAGGGCTGCACCCTTGAAATCGAACCCACGGGCCCCCACTTCACTAGGGCGGGGTATGGTGGAAGGGGACAGTATTGTGTTTCCACTCTTGAAACCTCATTTTGGTATAATGGACTGCAGTGCCCGATTCCCCAGCACGAGTTCTGCTTCACCCCAGGCGCCCAGTCACGATTGGGCAAACTCACATCTCAGAGGTCTGACAACAGAACCCCGAGTCCATACAAACTACCGACAATTCAGTGACACCCTCAGGGAATATCAGGAGCCCGAACAAGCCCCCATCCCACATTTGGCCAAGGTCTTACGGGAGCTTAGGACCCGGGTAGGACACTCAGTGAAACTGTACCACCAGTTGCAATCACATATAAAGGACCTAGAGGAGGACACAGAGACAGCTCTGCAGTCCCAGGGCTGGGCACAGAGGGTGTGGGATTGGGGCCTAAACGTAAACATACATCCCTGGATCCGAATCATCTCGCATACCATTGTAGGCATACAGTTACTGCTGGCTCTGGCCTGGCTCCTGGTGGCGTGTCACTCATGCCGTCAGCACAAGAAACGAAAGGCCAGAAAGACCATGCTCCACGCCATAGACTCCTGGCGGGCGATCAGGCACCACGAGCTCACAGGGTTCGAGTTAATGGGACCATCTCCCAGGACTATCCAAAGGCCCCATGACTGCAGCATGACGGCCGGCGGAATGTACCGGGCGAGGAACCGACTTTCAAG
>NC_057723.1:24306817-24334451 GCF_004010195.1 Chiloscyllium plagiosum | reverse complement strand
ACAGGCATCCACCAGACAGGAACTGACAGACCAATACACATCAACACCCCAAGGGAGCAAAGGGGGGTGCCAGCCCCTGCCCTCCCAGAGAGAGATAAGCAGATAATACCCGGACCCGTTTTACATAAACCAATTAGCACCCTATTGTGCGTGTCCTGCAACTCTCCTGGGAAGACAGGAAACATTCTATTTGCACCTACTCCAGTGATGATGGGGAACTATCATCCCATTCATCCTCAAATTCCACACATCCTGACAACTAAAAGTATATAATATGTAGCTGCGCGCGGGAACAGCAGAGCAGCCGAGATTCGGTCCTCGGTTGGTCTCCGCCGGCGTTACTGTAGCAATAAACGTTACCGATTGTTGAACCGCACTCTGGACTCGGACTGATATCATTTCATCTGCGCTAACAAACCTAAGAACATATATACTAGGAGCAGGAGTAGAAAGTGTCTGTTTTCTTGCTGTACATCTCTATGACTCCATATTGGTAGAACATTTGACCCCTTTAGCCTATTTTGTTATTTCTGTAAGATCATAGCTGATCAGCCCTAGACCTCTGCTCCTCATAATCCTTAACTCCTCAATATTTCATTTTCTATGTTCCTCTTTTTAAAATATTTTCAATAATCTAGCCTCCACAACTCTCTGGGGTACAGCATTCCAAACATTGACTACCCTCAGAGAACAAATTAATTGCATCTCAGTTTAAATTAAATGTCCATTTACTGAAACTATATCCCCAGGTTGAGACTCCCCCACAATTAGAAATCGCTTCTTAATACCTATCCTGTCAAAAACCCTCAAAGTCATGTATGCTTAAATAAGATAATCTCTCATTCTTCTATAATGCTATGCATTAATATGGCTTCTTCATTAAACACATGATATTTCTTTTTCAAGATGACTGAACGATTTGCCAGGGATCTGTAGCAGAACTTTCAAAATGACTTCATTCAATAAGAACTCAATGAATTTACTGACTGTATCAGAGATTTATGCAATGATGTCACTTGCGCTGATTATTTTCAGCATTCAAGATATTTTCGCACTGAATTTTATATGACATGATCAGATTCACATTTTTTCTCTTTACCAATTTTTGATCTAGTAATGCATTAATTCTGTGGTTCTGTTCGCCGAGCTAGGAATTTGTGTTGCAGATGTTTCGTCCCCTATCTAGGTGACATCCTCAGTGCTTGGGAGCCTCCAGTGAAGCGCTTCTGTGATCTTTCCTCTGGCATTTGTAGTGGTTTGAATCCGGTTGTCAGTTCCAGCTGTCCATTGCAGTGGTCGGTATATTGGGTTCAGGTCGATGTGCTTATTGATTGAATCTGTGGATGAGTGCCATGCCTCTAGGAATTGGCTTGTCCTATAATAGTAGTTCTCACTGTTTGTTGTGTCTCTTCTGTCAGTTCATTGTTTCTGAGTGTGCATTCTAGTGCTGCTAGGAAGTCTGCTGTCTTGGCGTCCCTGTGGTTGTAGTTGAGTCCCTTGGCCTGTATTGTTCTTTCCGTGTCTATGAGCTATCTGTGGGCGAGGTTTCTAACCCAGGTGTGTGTTGTGGTGTTCTCTCTATTGTGTGTTAGTTTGGCCATTTTTTCTTTTAGTGCCGTTTTTTTTGCGGTGTGTGGTCCTGTTCTGTCCTATGGTGACGGCCTGTTCTATAATCCGGGTCCATTCCTGATTGATGGTTTTTGAAATTAATGACTTTTGGCATGCATTTTCATGTCCGTATTTGTGAAGTCTGTTGTGAGCATCTGTAATCATTCGCTGGATCATCCTGAATCCGTTCTGTCTGGCTGTGTCCCTGGCTTGTGGGTTGTTGACTGGTGGTCTGTATCTGACACATGGTGGAAGGATTCGATTCTTTCGGCATTCATGCAGGAACTGGAGGTGTTTGTATGTGACGCTTAGGCGGTTGGCACAGGATTCCCATTTCCTGGCTTGTCTTAGCGTCTCTCGCATCTTTTCTCCCAAACTTTGAGTAATGCATTAAATTGATAAAACCAAGTTTTAAATGAAAAATCAAATTTGCTGTTCAGTTTGTTAAAAATAAAGATTTCACTAATTTCACTGATTAGAGCTCTAATGCATTGAACTGCAATAATGATTTTGAGTCCTTTTTTTCTTTTAAAATTAAATTTCTTTAAGCTTGTACCTGAATAAGTATTTTTATTTGCTATTATAAAATTTACATTGAGTAAATAGTTCAGAAACTTGGGACTGAATCTTTTCTGACTAAACGTGGGTTGTGAAAATTTTTTTTTTGGAGGGTTTATTGCCATGAGTCCTTGAGATCTCTTGCTGCATCTTACCAAACATGCTTCATTAACAACATACCCTGCCTCAATGAAATTCCTCTCATCTGATTGTAGCCCATTCTAGAACAAATTACCAGTTGCCAGATATATGCTGACAGACCATCATTCCTGATGTCTATGACACCCTTAAAAGTCCAGGGTGCACCAGGATAAGTGCTGGTGATCTGGTGTTGCCCACTACTGGTAGAATAATGGCACAACAGTCACAAAGCCACACTATTCTTAGCTGGTATGGCTGACATTCCCTTATATATACAACTACATTTTCTCACTTTAGTCACTGTTTAAGCAGGCAACAACGTTTATCTGTCCTTAGCTACATTCCATCATAACAAACTCTCTAAAGTCAGCACTACTCTGTCCCCAGTGCCCACTGGAGAATCACAGCTTGTCATGGTCAAGTAGAAGAACATCACAAACAGAAAAGCAATTGGACAAATCCAACTGTGAACTTTTATTTACAGCCAGTAAAAGCAAACACAGACAAAACAAATAGACACTGCAGTTCACACCACAATATAAACCAAATACTTGCATGATGACAAATGATTATTTTGCATTCTGCAAAGGTCTGCTGCACGCAGCTCCATCTTCTGCCAGTAGGTGCCAATCAGGTCCTCTTTGGCTTGTAGTGGATGGTAAGCAGAGGTAAGCCACGCACAAGAGACCTTCATACTTTCCAATTTCATCATCATCCTCCTCCTCCTCCTCCTCAGAAGGATGCTCCCATTCTCCCCGATCTTCTACATTGAGCACATCACTTCGTTGTCTGCTCCAAATGTTTACAGCACAAAACAACAGGATGATATGGCAACCTCTACCCAGAATATGCAAAGCACTGCAACCACTTCCCACTTCTCAGTCTCCCTGCCTCCCCAACCCCCCATGAAGGTGCTGACTGAGTGACCAACACATAGAATCAAAAAGAAAGTGACTACTTTGCTCTACTACTCTCACCTCGAATCCACATCAATTTTTGAAATGATTACAGAATTCAGTCCATGTTTAATGGACCTGCACCATCAATGTCCTAGCATTCAACAAAATGGATTCTGTACTTTCACCCTTTAAACTGGCACAACTTACCCTCCTTGAGCACTGTCTCAGCCATTTTCCAACTGTAGCTAGAATCTAGAGACTAGCAAGTGATGGTAGAGCATGCAGTTCGCACTGTACACAGTCAGCACAAGGCTCTGCCTAGTCAGCGGATACCTACCTCACTGCCCCCACCAGCACTTCCATGTCCCTTCTTACCTCACACAACTCCAACAGCCGATTTTCACCTATCACTCCCATATGAAAAACCACCACAGTGAACTTTGCCTTCAACTGTGGCTTCTCTCTCCTTAGTTCTGACATTATTCTTTAATGATGGTCACCCAGATCCTCTATGCTACAGTGGTGGTGTTGCCAATTGTCTCCCTCCCATAGACTACCATGCCCTCCAATGCTGTTCTGCCTGCTCCCGCATACCTTGTGTTTCCTGTCACCACCCCTGCATCTGCTGCAGCACATTCCTCTGCTTCCCCTTTCCCGAGCCTTGACTGCCCCACCTCTTTTTGTAGTGATCCTCTCCTTTGCCCCTACAACCCTGCCTTGCATCCACCTCAATGATCAAGGCACAGACTTCCTGAATTGTATTTGTTCCACCTCTCACACCTCCAATCAGATTTAGTCCTCTGACTGCTGTCTTTGTAGTTCCTCCACTGATGACACATGACTTCACTAACTGCTTGTGATAGCCCCTGCAGGACTAACCATTGCCCAGTCCCTGGACTGCATTTGGACACATCCCCTGACCATGACCCACCCAAGTCAATGTCTGATGGTTGCCAGGTCTCTGGCTTGATACTGTGACAGATGGTGCAGGGACTGCCTTAATAGGCAACTCACAACTGAAGTAATGCAGTGAGTTGCTCCTTACGTCGAGCTACACTTGCTGGACTTCTTGCACAATTCTGCCACAAATCTCACCTTAGCTCATGTCATTCAGGCCCTGTACGACTACTTTTGCTCACACATCCCTTTTACAGTATTGTGTTCATTTTAAAAGGTTTGTTCTCCTTTTACCAGCTGTAAAAGGCATTTGAGACTCCCTTTTCTGGTCAGTTCTCAAGATTAGTTTCTTTTCTGAAATGTTTCCTTCACATCTACTGTTCAGTTGTGCTGCATTTTTGGCTGTCAGCTGGAATTAAAGCTGACTCAATGTGTTTTTTGAAAAATGTAGTGTTTGAATTCTTTTCTTTTCCACATGATGTTAAATCACTTTCTTGTTCTTCACTGCTGCTCTGATTTTCGAGGTAGTGAATCCCATTGTTACCCACTATCTTTTATCATGTGGTCCATGCCATAAGGGCTTGGGTTCTTTACAGACTGGTTGAAGAGAAGGCAAAAATCAAAGGACAAGTTAGATTTCAAGGTAAAATTTTAATTATGCACTAATGTTAAATAATGTGATACATGGTAAGCATGAATATACCAGGCTCTGACTTATAGTTACATTAGGTAAAGACTAATCTCTCTTCTTTGACTTTCATGTCCATGTGCTATATGATTTTTCCCAGTGTCCCACTCTAGTGGATCTTTCAGTGTGTTCCTTCTAATGTAGAAACTTATGTTCTTTCAACGTGCTCTAACTCCATCTGGTCTGTGGAATTTATATTCAGGCAAAAGTGAGTACTGCAGATGCTGGAGATCAGAGTCAAAAGTGTGGTGCTGGAAAAGCACAGCAGGTCAGGCAGCATCAAAGTAGCAGGAACATCGATGTTTCGGGCAAAAGCCCTTTATCAAAGTATTTATGTTCAGTTATGTGCTGCTCCATGACAGCATTGCATGGTTGCTCCAGGGTCCTCATGCCCTTGCCAACACCTATGAGTCCACATTTTGGATAGGTGTTGGGTCAAGTGAAAACTGTTAAGTTCTTGTCATGCTTGATAAGTCTAAAAGAGGAACGTTCCTTTTCATAGTTTAAAGTATAACTTGCTGACAAAAGTACTGTTTGGTTAAGTGCTTCAGTCATTTGTGACAAAAATCTCAAAGCATGAAAACTTGCTGTGTCATCCTTAGAAATTGGAAGTTCTCATTTCTTTTTAAATGTTTTAAGTCTCAATGGGGTTAAAATCAGGACTTCTGTAATACATTATGTATTGTACACATGAGGTATCAGACTTCACTGTGAACTCACTTAAGAGTACAGGACATTTAACAATGATAGAAAATTAGGAAGAGGTGAAAGAATGGTTCTATTATTTAATGATGACATGCACATGATAGCACATGATTTATGTTCAGGAAACCAATATGTGAAACAGTTTGAGTAGAAGAAAGAAACGATAAGGGCAAGAAGTCATTTTGTAGTAGTTGTATTTGGTCCTTAGCAGTAACCACATGGATGTGGAGGTACAGTGAATATCACAATAATAATTATTTTGCATCTGTCTTCCCAACAAATCCCCAATCCACTGACCTACTACTAATCTTTGCAGATTTCTCAAGTTTATTTCAATTTGATACTGTCTCTAAGTTCCTTATTTATATAAGGATGATACATCCTTTGCAAAACACTTTTCTCACTACCATAAATCTTTGCCAAGAGTTCTTGAAAATGTTCTTAAAATTCTACCAGTACAACTCCTACGACCTGATTTCCCAGTACAATGGAACTAGCTCTGCTCTCAGTTGCCTTTGTTTACATTTAACTTATGGTTTGTGGAGCTACACTTCTCTTTTACAAAGTGAACACGACAGAATTTCATGTCATTATCATTATCACCTTGAATCTCTTTTACCATGAGGTAATTGATTTATCATATCTCATTACACATTACAGATCCAGCATAGCCTGCTCCTTTGGTTGACTAAAGAATAAACCGTTCTTGGTTTCCTGTTATTTTGCTGTGGCAAATATTCTGTAATGTTTAGGTTTCAGCCTCAGTCACACTTCAACTTTGTCTCTGTAATACCTATCAGTATTTGTATTAACAATTCATCCTTTTTTTATTACGGATACTCCATGCAGTCAGATACAGAAACTTAATTCTGTCTATTTTAGCCAACATCTCTGGCCTTACTTGCTATGAACTCTTACATTAGTGTATTGTGTTTCTTCCTGTTGCATTCTGATAATCATTATGCATATTGCTGCCCTGCCCTTTGTTTGATTAGACTAGATTAGATTCCCTACAGTGTGGAAACAGGACCTGTTGTTCCTGTTTATCATACCACCCCTCACTTGATCCCCTTGCACCATTATTAAGCTTAAAGTCCGCTTTATCACCCTTGTATGATTCACTGAAACACTGATCCCAGAATGATTCAGGTGTAGGTTGTCCCAACACAACAGTCCCCATTTCAGCCACACAATTCCTTGAGCCATGCATTCATTTCTTTAATCTCATTTATCCAATGCCATTCACTCATGGCTCAGGTAGTAATCCAGATTAGATTAGATTAGATATCCTATAGTATGGAAACAGGCCCTTCAGCCCAACAAGTCCACACCAACCCTCCAAAGAGCAACCCACCCAGACCATTCCCCTACCCTATATTTACCCCTTACTAATGCACCTAATACTATGGGCAATTTAGCATGGCCAATTCACCTGACCTGCACATCTTTGGATCGTGGGAGTAAACTGGAGCACCCAGAGGAAACTCACGCAGACACGGGGAGAATGTGCAAACTCCACACAGACAGTCGCCCGAGTTGGGACTCAAACCCGGGTCCCTGGCGCTGTGAGGCAGCAGTGCTAACCACTGAGCCACCATGTCGCTGTTTGAGATTCAGCACTGAATTTAGCCTTTAGCCGTTCATCCTACCTCAGCCGAATCTTTTTTCTGTGTTCTGAGGCGTTTAAAAGGCTAGATGCTGAGAGGATGCTTTCCCCTTATGGGGAAAATCTCAAAATAGAGAACACAGTTTCAAAATAGGGTGTTCCATTTAAGATAGAGATAGGAAGGAATCTTCTCTCAGAGGATCGTCAATCTTTGCAATACTGTGATTTTAGTTTCACTTTGAGTTTTGAGCAGTCCTGTGAAGTCCTTGGATCCCCAGATGGGAAGGGTGTGGTGAAACTAGATTACTGCAGACTATAGAGTTAGTGTTAGTCCCAGACCAGAACTATCAGGCCAAAACCTTACTTTTTGAAGCTGAGTATTATCAGATGCATCGGTAGCTCCAGGAAGGGATTTTCTTCAGTTCCAGTCTATAAATTAAAGCCACAAGTAACCTAAACATACTGAGGTGTTAAAGAGAAGGATTCTGCTGTGTGTACTGCATCATTGGTGTTTTTGTGAACTATCCAATTTGTTTTTTCAGGGACTGTACCAGAGGTGTGTTTTGAGCACTATACAAAAGCTGTTGTTATTTTTAACATTAACTAGATTGTTTGGTTAATTCTATTTTATCTTCATTTCTTTGGTTAATGAACATCAGTTGTATTATTAAGTAAAATCTGCAGCACTTCATTAAAGTAAATTTCAGACTTGGAGCTGAGTTGCCTAGTAATAACATCAGCTGGGATTATAACAATACTCCCCCTGTAGCTATGTAGACACCTGAGTCATTAATGAACCAAGGGTTATTGGTGGGCAAGTGCAAGTCGGAGGCTGGGAATCCTTCAGTAAATAACTCATTTCCTTTCTCCACAACATTTATCCACAATCTTCAACATAGAAGTCAGGAAAATAATGGAATTCTCTTCTTTTATCTGTATTAGTAAAGCTACAATACAGAGTTTATCTCATTCAAGGTAAAGTAGTTCAATTGATCAGTACCTCATCCACCAGCTTAGACATTCACTCATTCTACTACTGATGCAAAATGAGAACAAGTGTGTGTTAGAGACACAATGTACAGCAGGAACTCATTAAACTTCCTTCAACAACACTTTCCAAACCTGCAATATTAACACCTAGAAAGGCAAGGGCAACAGACTTATGGTAACAGCACCACCTCCGATTACTTTCCAAGCAACACATTATCCTAACTTGGAACTGTATCACCATTCATTCATTGTCACAAACAGCACCATGAAGGTACCTGCACCAGACAGATTATAGTGGTTCAAGAAGGTGGCTTACATACCCAAAGGTAGTAAGGGATGGGCAGAAAGTGTTGACTTAGTCTGCAACACCAACATCCCATAAAAGAATTTAAAGAGAGTTTCATCATGTCAGTCTAATGTTGGTTTCTGCCTCAAGTTCCTGGGTAAAGCATCAACATTCCAGATCAGCCATTGAATTTATAAGAATAGAAATTACCTGGGTATGCTGATTTTTTTTTAACAAAACAACTGCACAAAAATATTGAGCAGCATAAAGTTCTAAAACATTATCTAAAATAATGTATTTGGTTCTGACATCTCCAGGAACACACAATTAAGGCTGCAATCAGATCAACCACGATGGGCTGAATGGCCTACTCATGCTCCTACTCTTTGTTATGGCAACTCAAATATCAGGTAATAACCATCTCCAAAAGAAAATAATCTAACCACTTTCCCTCGACATTTATCATCATTGCCATTGCTGGATCTTATGCAGGAATACACAAAGATCAACTCAAGGATAGATGGTATACTTTTAACTGTTATTTGGCCCAAGGTCCAGTATCGTTAAAAGATTTTCATCACCTGGAGTTATCAAGTTCCATGTTTACAGATGTCTGATGTACTTCAACTAGATTTGGGAAAGGAAATAATATTCCTGTACTAGTTAGCTTTATAAAATGGAAAGAAACTTGTACTAACCTGAGACCATATAAAACTGTGCCATCTGGGTGCAAGCGGATCATTCGATTCTTTACAGTCACACCATGCACAAAAGACTTTTTATCATTAAGGAAGTATGTGTCAGGAACCCAGAGTTGATCAGCCACTCTGTTGTCCAAGGTGAGATTCAAAGGTATTTCTGAGTAGGATAGCCGTTTGTCCTGCCAAGCTTGCTGGAAGTACATTGTCAAAGTGTAATCCTAAAAAAGTAAAAGGTAAGAAATCATATTTTGCTAATAGTTCAAAAATCCTCTTTTATTTGGCTCAAAAATTATTTAGATTTTTGAAGCCAAAGAATTGCCATATCATTTGCACACATTATAATATCACAACACAAATTTAATTAATTTTGCTGTAAAATATTAGCCTTGCAGAGAATATTCTTTGCTCCATGATGAAGGTGGGGTCAACAACTAAGCATTCTAGGTTTAAAATAATAACATGAGAATAATTCTTTGTTTTTACAGGTATTTCTGTCCCACAAAGTAAATGTGTTTAGTTCTTTTTCAATAGTATTGTGCATTTATTGAATAAAAACATAACAACAGTGTGTGCATTTTTTTAGATTAGATTAGATTACTTACAGTGTGGAAACAGGCCCTTCAGCCCAACAAATCCACACCGCCCTGTTGAAGCGCAACCCACCCATACCCCTACGTTTACCCCTTACCTAACACTACGGGCAATTTAGCACGGCCAATTCACCTGACCTGCACATCTTTGGACTGTGGGAGGAAACCGGAGCACCCGGAGGAAACCCACGCAGACACTGGGAGAACGTACAAACTCCACACAGTTAGTCGCCTGAGGCGGGAATTGAACCCGGGTCTCTGGCGCTGTGAGGCAGCAGTGCTAACCGCTGTGCCACCGTGCCGCCCACTATACGCTTCTATACCCTAAGTATTAGACAAAATTATCCTGGATTTTCTGGTTCAAAATACTGGCATAAACTAAATGGCTGGGACTAAAATATAGTTGGGAGTTGTTTTTCTGCACTTGAGTTTCTGGTATATGGGGTTCAAAGCCAACAGATGAGTCAATCTAAAACAGATACAACTTTATTGCAATGAGAATATATGCCATTTCTGATGTTTGGACGTGCCTTTACTGGATAAAATTTCCAACAGATTCCATGCAAAGTGCGCATTCTAGAACATAAAAATGTAAGAAATAGGCAAAATACTACGCTATATGGTCCCTTGAGTCTTCTCTGTTGTTCAAAGTATCAGGTCTGTTCTTCAACCAGAACTTCAATTTCCCTCCTTATCCTCAGAAGGAAACAGCTGTGGCAGTAGCTGGTTTTAAGAGCAATGGAATGGTTGCAGCACAGGAGGAGGCTCGTCAGACAATTGCATTTGAGTCAGCAATTTGAATGAGCAACTCAGTTATCCCCAGTTCTCCAACTTTCTCCTTAGTACCGTATTCTTCACTATTCAGGTAAATGACTCAATGCTGATTTAAAAAACATGATTGAATCAACTTCTAAATACTCTCAGATACTGTATTCCACATTTTATTGACTTTTTATGCATTAAAAACGTTTTCTCTTACATCACATTCAGTTCTTTTCCGATTCACTTTTAATTGGGTCTTTAACCTTCTGCCAACTGTGTCCAGACCCCTTATGATTTTGAACATCAATGTAAGATGTCCTCTCAAACTTCTTTTCTCTAAGGAGAACAACCTCAGCTTCTCCCATCTTCTCATGCAACGGAAATCAATCAATTCTGGAACAATTCTTGTAAAGCTTTTCTGCAAGAATTCTCTAATCTCTTCATATCTGTCAAGTATGATGCCCAGAATTGAGGTCAAACTGTTGGTTTATAATTATTCATTATAACCTCTCTGCTTTGGTATTCAATGCATTTGTCGTAGAATACACTCCACTTGACTGAATGAGTACAGGTCAAATAACACCCAACACTTGACACCATCCACTACAAAACAGTCAACTTTATTACTAGCACATCCACAAACATTTACTCCTTCCACCACTGATACTTTAGTCACGGCAATGTGTACCACCTATAAGATACACTGCAGAAATTCAGAGAACCTTTATACAGCGTCTTTTAGAAGAACAGGGGCAGCAGATACATGGGGATACCATACCTATAAGTTACCTTCTAAGCCAATCATCATCCAGACAATCCATTCTATCGGGGTTGCAGGGTTAAAATTGTGGTATTCCTACCTGACAGCATTGAGGTCTACTTAACAGCAAATGAACTGCAATGGTTCAAGAAAGCAGCTCACCATCATCTCCTCAAAGGCAACTAGGGTTTGGGCAATAAATGATGGACCAGCCAGCAATGACTACATCCCAAGAATGAAGAAGTGAAAATCTGAGGATCCCCTGATAATCTCTCTCTCAATCACCTTCAATCTCTCTCTCAATCACCTTCAACCACCTTTAATGATCTGTGTGATTATACCTCTAGGTTTGTTCTATTCTTGCAGCTCCTTTAGAATTGTAACCTTTATATTTTCTATTGACTCTTCTCATTCTTCCTATTAAAATGCATAACTTCAACTTTTCTGCAATAAATTAAATCTGCCACATATCCACCCACACCACCAGCTTATCTACCCCTTTTGCAGTTTATCTTGTTTCTCCTTGCTGTACATATCATTTCCAAGTGCTATGTTGTCCACAATTTTTGAAATTGTTATGTATGCACCCAAATCCAGGTCATACATGTAGAGCAAGAAAAGCAGTGGTTTCTAACACTGACATCTCACTTTCCTTCAGTCTAAGAATGAGATGAAACACTCTGGCAGATTATTATGCAAGGATCCAAATTATAAAAACATACTAGTACAGCAGATTCAATATCATCATGAGGGTATCAAAATGTTTGACTAATCATAATGCTGAATGCATTCATTCAAACATTTAAACCATTGTGTGTAATGCTTTAAAAGGAATTATGTAAATTAATCCATGTCAATGTAACCAATAACCAGTATAGCCTGACTTATAATATCACACTAAAACTTCACAAAATATATCTGTAGACCCTGGAAAGTCTACCTGGTAACGATCATGGTCAACTCTTCTCAAGACTAGGTCAACAAAGATTCTGATACAAGAGTGAGATATCTACTATTAGGGTAACTGGAGCTGCCATGTGGCCTATGCTGGCAAAGTCAGTGACATCAATGTTCAGCTGTGGAGAAAGGCATGGCTACAATATTTAATTAGGAAATATGAAACAGTACACATAATGGATGGGCTAAAATTTGATACACAAAATCTAATACAAAAAAAAAGGTATCCATAAGAATAGATGTCATCTTGTCTGGGTGGCTTGCATCTATTTTGCGAAATAAAATGGAAGTTGTAATTACAGGGTGACTTAGCATAATCATTCTCTAGATATGTGGTGCAAGAAGATTGGAAAATGGTAAATGTGGTGTCATTGTTTAAGAAAGGATGTAAGGATATTATTAGATGTACAAGCTGATCAGTTTAACAGCTGGTCAGGATGTACAAACAACAATGATAGATAGAAAATGATAGGCACTCAAGAGGTTTGAATTAATTAAGGAAATTAACATGTATCTGTAATAAAGCAGGTCATGTTTCACTAAACTTCCAATTTTTTCATGAACAGGGTAGGTTCACAAAAGGGAATGTAGTAGATACTGCCTGTGTGGAAAATGTTTGATAAAGTTGCACATAAAGATTAAATAGTTAAAATTGAGGCTCATCCTATACAAAGGTCAGACTCAACTTGGACAAAGAATTGCATTCAACTGGAAACCATGGATTAAATAATATGGTTATTGGAAAAAAATTTCCTGATAGGAATGATATCAATGTACTGCAACAGGATATCAATAAGCTGATGAAAGATGAAGGTATGTCAAAAATAGAATTTATACAGAGATGTGTGAAATGCTGTATTTTTATGAAGAGACAGGGAGAGACAATATGTGGTTAATTGCAAGTGAGTGTGGGGATGAGAGACTTGGGGACAGCAGATATTGGTGGATTATTGAAGATGGAGAAATATATTCAAAGAGTAGTCATCAAAGTATATGGGATCTTGGGCACCATAATTGGAAGTATTACATATAAAAGCAGGAAGGTTATGCTGAACATTTTTAAATTTCTCATTCAGCTACAACTGGAATATTAAATTCGACTCTGGTTACCAAACTTAGGAAGAATGTGAAATTCCTTCAGAGGGTGCAGAAATTTACCAGAATGCTTTCAAGGATGTGAAAGTTTCAGCAGAAAATTAAATTGAAGACACTCAGTTGTCCTCTTTGGTGCAAAGGAGGTCAAAGGGAGATCTGACAGGTGTCCAAGGTTATGAAAGGTCTGATAAGAATGATGTGGAGGTGCCGGTGTTGGACTGGGGTGGACAAAATTTGAAGTCACATGAGATCAGGCTATAGTCCAACAGGTTTATTTGAAATCACAAACTTTTGGAGCACTGTTCATCAGGCTCCTTCATCAGTGTTCTGAAAGCTTATGACTTTAAATAGGCCTGTTGGACTATAATCTGGTGTTGTGTGACTTCAGATTTTGTCTGAAAAGAAAGCATTAATTGATCTTACAAAGGTTCTAAGAACAAAAACAAATACTTTGGTTGCTAGGGAATCTTAAAATCAGAAAATGCTGTACGTGCTCAGGGTGCAGTGGCATCTGTGGAGTGAGAATAAGAGTTAACAGTGTAGGTCATGAATCTTTCTTCAGAAAGACTAGGGAATGAAGGCTTTGATGATTTTAAGTAACAGTCACTGGAGAACTGTTAGGATTAACTTTGTGTTGTAGCAAGTGGAAATAACCTAGAACCAATGAGAAAAGTCTGAGCTTAGTCGACCTCTCTTCGTAAGACAAGCCCTCCAGTCCAGGCAACATCCTGGTAAACCTTCTTTGCACCCTCGCCAAAGCCTCTGTAGCTTTTCTATAATAGGATAACCATAACTGGACACAATATTCCACGTATGGTCTCACCAGGGTCTTGTAGAGCTGCAGCAAAACCTCACGGCTCTTACACTGTTAATGAAAGCCAAAACAGCATATGCTTTCTTAACAACCCTATCCACTTGGGTGGCAACTTTGAGGGATCTATACACTTGAACATCAAGATCCCTCTGTTCCTTCACACTGCCAAGAGTCCTGTCTTTATTCCTATATTCAGCATTCAAGTTCCATCATCCAAAATACATCTCTTCACATTTATCCAGATTGAACTCCACCTGCCATTTCTCATCTCAGCTCTGCATCCTGCCTATGTCGTGCTGCAGCCTGCAATAGCTCTCAATACTATCAATGGCACCTCCAACCTTTATGTCATCAGCAAATTTACTAACCAACCTCTCAACCTTCTCATCAAAGTCATTTATAAAAACTACAAAAAGCAGAGGCTCAAGAACAGACAGCCCTGCGGGGCACCACTCACCACTTACCTTCAGGCAGAATACCTTCCATCTACAACCACTTCTGTCAGCTAATCAATTCTGAATCCAGACAGCCAAATCTTCCTGTATCTCATGCCTCCTGAATTTATGAATGAGCCTACCATGGGGAACCTTATCAAATGTTTTGCTGAGTCCATATACACCACATCCAATGCTCGACCTTTGTCGACCGATCTTGTCACGTCCTCAAAGAACTCAATAAGATTTGCGAGGCATGACCTGCTCCTCACAAAGTTATGCTGACTGCCTTTAATCACATAAGCTTTTCCAAATAGTCATAAATTCTATCCCTCAGAATTCTTTCCAAAACCTTGCTGACCACAGACCTAAGACTGACTGGTCTGTAGTTACCAGGAACTTCCTTATTCTATTTCTTGAAAAGATGAACAGCATTCGCCTCTTTCCAATCCTCCGGTACGACTCCTGTGGAGAGTGAGGAAGCAAAGATCTTCACCAGTGGCTTAGCAATCGCTTTTCTTGCTTCCCGGAGCAACCTAGCTCCTTGAAAGTGGAGTCGCAGGTAGGATAGGATAGGATAGTGAAGAAGGCGTTTGGTATGCTTTCTTTTATTGGTCAGAGTACTGAGTACAGGAGTTGGGAGGTAATGTTGCGGCTGTAGAGGACATTGGTTAGGCCACTGTTGGAACACTGCGTACAATTCTGGTCTCCTTTCTATCAGAAAGATGTTGTGAAACTTGAAAGGGTTCAGAAAAGATTTACAAGGATGTTGTGGTACGTGTATGGAATGAGCTGCCAGAGGAAGTGGCGGAGGCTGGTACAATTGCAACATTTAAGAGGCAATTGGATGGGTATATGAATAGGAAGGGTTTGGAGGGATATGGGCCGGGTGCTGGCAGGTGGGACTAGATTGGGTTGGGATATCTGGTCGGCATGGACGGATTGGACTGAAGGGTCTGTTTCCATGCTGTACATCTCTATGACTAAATCTGGTCTGGCCCTGGGGACTTATCAATCTTAATGTTTGCCAAGATTTCCAGCACATCAAATTCATCAATCTTGATCTGTTCAGGCCTATTTCCCAGCTCCTCAAAGTTTTCATTCACAATAAGTTCCCTTTCCTTCATGAAGACCGAAGCAAAAAACTCATTTAGGGCTTTCCCTATCTGCCCAGACTCCACACACAAGTTCTTTACTCTATCCCTGACCCGCCCTACCTTCTCCCTGATCATTCTCTTATTCCTCACAGATGAGTAAAATGCCTTTCGGTCCTCCCTAATCCTTCCTGCCAAGCCTTTTGCGTAGCCATCCTGGCTATCCTCAGTTTATTTCTGAACTTTCTCATATGCCTGTAATCCTCTAAAGCTGTGCTAGATCCTTGCTTCCTCCACCTTATGTAAGCTGGCTTCTCCCTTTTGATGAGAAGCTCCTCTGTTCACATCATTCAAGGCTCCTTAACCTTACCTCTTCTTGCCTATCTTGGAGCATCATTCGCAACAACTGCTCCTTAAATAGTCTCCACATGTCTGTTGTGTCCTTTCTGTGGAACAATTGCTCCCAATCTGTACTTCCCAACTCCTGTCTGATAGCATCATAATTTCCTTTTCCCCAATTAAAAATCTTCCCTTGGTAACTGCTCCTTTCCCTCTCCAAGGCTATGGTAAAGGTGAGGCAGTTGTGGTCACTATCACCAAAGTTTCTCACGCCGCGAGATCTGACACCTGCCCTGGTTCATTGCTGAGCACCAAATCCAAAACGGCCTCTCCCCTCGTCGGCCTGTCTACGTACTGAGTAAGGAAACCCCCCTAAACACAACTGACAAAAATGGCTCCATCCAAACCATCTACACTAAGGAGGTTCCAGTCAATATTGGGACAGTTGAAGTCACCCATAACAACAACACAGCTATATCTGCATTTTTCCAAAACCTGCCTGCTGGTGAGTTCTTCAATCTCCCTATTGCTATTAGAGGGTCTGTAGAAAACCCCCAATGAGGTGGCTGGTCCCTTGCTGTTCCTAACTTCCACCCATACTTACTCAGTTGACAAACCTTCCTTAACAGCCTTCGTTTCTGTAGCTGTGATGCACTCTCTGATTAGCAATTCTACACCCCCTCCTCTTTTTCCACCCTCCCTGTTCTTTTTACATGTTCTAAATCCTGGAACATCTAGCAATCATTGTTGCCCCTGTGAAACCCAGATCTCCATTCTGGCCACAACATCATAGAACATGGTTCAGTACTTGGGACTAAGTTCATCACTCTTATTTCTGACACTCCTTGCGTTAAAGCAGACACACTTTAACCAATCTCTTTGTTCCATCACATGAATAACCTTCCAGATAGATTCAGTATATCCTGTTACTTCCCCATATCTAACTTCCCACCCCCCTGCCAAACTAGTTTAAACCATCCCAAACCACATAAGCAAATCTCCCACCCAGGACATTTCTGCCCCTCCAATTCAGGTGCAACCCATCCTTCATGCACAGGTCCCACTTCCCCAGAAGGCATCCCAATGGTCTAGGTATCTGAAGCCCTCCCTCCTGCACCAGCTGCGCAGTCACGTGTTAAGCTGCACTCGCTGCCTGTTCCTCACCTCACTATCTCGTGGCACCAGTAGCAAACCTGAGATCACTACTCTACTCGTCCTGCTCTTCTGCTTCCAACCTAGCTCTCTGTAGTCACTTTTCAGATCCTCATTCTTGACTATATCATTGGTGCCAATATATATCACAATTTCTGGCTGCTCACCCTCCCCCTTCAGAATCCTGGAAACACAATCGGTGACATCCCGGATCCTGGCATCGGGGAGGCAACATACCTTCTGGGAATCCCGTTTCTGACCACAAAATCTCCTGTCAATCCATCTAACTATTGAATCCCACTTAAAAATGTCCCACCAGCCATCATTTCTCTCTGCCCTCTCTCATCACTGCACTGTTCAAAATGGTGGCCGGACTCTTGAGCTAAGTTCCTTTTTAAGTGGGAAAAACTGACTTACCTGGCAGCCCTTGTTATGAATTTCAAGTACTCAAAGCCAAGTACTTTTTAAATGTTCTGAGGTTTCCTGCCTCAACTACCTTCCCAGTCAGTACACTCCAGATTCTGACTACCTTAAGTATGAAAAATATTTTCCTCAGATTTCCTCAAACCTTTACACCTTAAAATTATGCCCACTTGGTATTGACATTTCAACTGAGGGGAACAATTGGTTTCTGTCAATCCTGTTGCATCTCTTTTCATAGCTAAACTGTTCCATCCTGAACTTCATCTTGGTGAACGTGCTGTTTACCCCTTCCAGTGCAATTACGTCCTTCTTTGTCACTAAGATTGAAACATTCCATCCAATTACTTCTGCCAGTTCTTATTTTACCAGTCCTCTATGTTATGGACCAGTCCAGACCCCTCAAAACATTTTAAGAAAGTAGCTCGGACCCTAACTTTGCCAGTTGTTTTATGCAGTGTACAGTGAATATTCCAGGAGATGCAACAGATCAAATCACTTAGTTTGAAACAAAACAGAATTTACTTACAAGATTTCCAACTGAAACACAAATAAAAGGGAACAGAATACAGAAAAGCTTAACCTATCCAAAAACCCAACAGATTATCCCAACGTAATGATGCTGTTCAAAATACTTGCAACAACCCCATAAACACCCTTTGGCACAAAAGGTAAAATCAAATGCAGGGTCTTACAGGAGAGAATTCAGAGAGAGAGGACTAGCATGAATCTGCTTCTTTGGGTCCAGCAACCTTTTCAACACTACTGCTAAAAACTAAACCAGAGAAAAAATCTGAGCTGGGAGAACTGGCCACTCCCCTTTCATTGTACAAGTTTTTTTCAGAAACTTGAAGGCGTGATGCAGTAATATAGCTATAATCAAACTGGCACTAAAACCCTTCAACTTAGACTTTTTGGAGTCTGTGTCTTTTACGACCTCTCTGGAAAAAAAAACCAAGGACAACATCTAAGCCAAACTTCTATAAAGATCCCCTCTGCCGTGCCCTGAATTTGCATCTAGTTCCTGTTTTATTGGTCTGTATTACACCCTGAATTCGTATTGCTCATGAGGCCCATCTCCTGCTCATTTGAACCTGGTCCCACGATATTTGCCAGCACCCAATTTTCTTTCTTGATCTGCAGAGTAGCTGACGGGTAATAATTGTCTTATCAGAGAGGTTCTATCCCTCTCTCCTTTAAATCTGTTGTCATCTTATGATCACAGCCGATGTTATGACCAAATCTGATCCCAGAGAGAAACCTGGCTTGATAGATTATATTTTGATTTGTATTAATTTTGATCTTATTGTCCTGCATATTTTACAGTAAGAATAAATAAAATAGTGAAAAGCTTTCATTTGTCACCACAAAACAGCAATATTTTCAATAATTTAAGAATAAGGAAAAAAAAGGAAGCTATAGTTTGAAGAGAGTCCATCAGCCCTGAGCCAGCTTAGCACCTCCACCAGCCTTCCACCACTGTCTACACCTGACTCAACCAACAACCAAGTCACCAATCCTCAGGCACCATGTTATGCTGCTGGGCCTACCTCGCCAACATCACTTCTGCCAATGTAGCAGGCGCTGATTCCAGTTTCTGTGCTTGCTCCAGAAAAGTAAGTAGGGGCTCACTCTCCTCTGTGCTGGGCCCACTTGAGGTCTGGGGTAAACCTGTCTGAGGTCTGCACCATGGATCTGCACGAGGTCCACACACTGGGTGCCTGCAGCCACCGAAGCCATCCAAACTCAGGACAAAGTAAGTTAAAAAAAAAGAAAAAATGGAAAGAGAAAGAAAAGTGGTCGGAACGGACGGGCTCTGGCACGGGAGCCCTACTTCTCAGCCATCTTGGGCTATGGACAATTAGTTTTAACAAAGTGGTCTCTCGCTGAAACAAAAACATGCATTATTGCGTGTTTTACTTTCGCAATAAAATTAGGGTTTGTCATGAACAAAATAAAGATAAAATAGAATAAACTAAACTATTTACTTTTAACACAAAATCTAATACAATTTTTAAACATACGAAGTATAATCCTATTAATCCCAAACACACTTTTATAAATGAAAAAGAAGCAAAACAGCATTTCCTTTTATACCACCCAAAACATCATTGATATATTACTCTATACCAGAATCACTATATCTAATACCTTAACCAGTTTATGTCACTTATCACTTCAATGTTTAGACTCGAACTACAGATAGTTCCAGGAAGAAGGTACACCTGCTTAAATGGACTTAGCTTTATGTACTTCTTCAGGATTTTATCCTACTGCCTCTAGCCTGGAACCAACACTAACTCTTCACTTTAAAGTTCAGTATATATCTTTCTCTTCTCCAGAGCACTGTTCCTACTGAACTGGTCCTCACCCTGAACAACTTCCTCCAAACGAAAGGAGTAGCCATGGGCACCCGCATGGGCCCCAGCTATGCCTGCCTCTTCATAGGATATGTGGAACAATCCATCTTCCGCAACTACACTGGCCCCACCCCCCACCTTTTCCTCCGCTACATCGATGACTGTATCGGCGCTGCCTCGTGCTCCCACGAGCAGGAGGTGCAAGACTTGCGCCCACACCTCCCCCCTCACCTCCCTCCAAGGCCCCAAAGGAAACTTCCATATCCGCCACAGATTCACCTGTACCTTCACACATATCATCTATTGCATCCTTTGGCCCCAAAGGAAACTTCCATATCCGCCACTGATTCACCTGTACCTCCACACATATCATCTATTGCATCCTTTGGCCCCAAAGGAAACTTCCATATCCGCCACTGATTCACCTGTACCTCCACACATATCATCTATTGCATCCTTTGGCCCCAAAGGAAACTTCCATATCCGCCACTGATTCACCTGTACCTCCACACATATCATCTATTGCATCCTTTGGCCCCAAAGGAAACTTCCATATCCGCCACAGATTCACCTGTACCTCCACACATATCATCTATTGCATCCTTTGCACCCGATGTGGCCTCCTCTATATTGGGGAGACGGGCCGCCTACTTGCGGAGCGTTTCAGAGTTTGCACCCGATGTGGCCTCCTCTATATTGGGGAGACGGGCCGCCTACTTGCGGAGCGTTTCAGAGTTTGCACCCGATGTGGCCTCCTCTATATTGGGGAGACGGGCCGCCTGCTTGCGGAGCGTTTCAGGGAACACCTCTGGGACACCCGGACCAACCAGCCGAACCACCCTGTGGCTCAACACTTCAACTCCCTCTCCCACTCCACCAAGGATATGCAGGTCTTTGGGCTCCTCCATCGCCAGACCACAACAACACGATGGTTGGAGGAAGAGCGCCTCATCTTGCGCCTAGGAACCCTCCAACCACAAGGGATGAACTCGGATTTCACCAGTTTCCTCATTTCCCCTCCCCCCACCTTGTCTCAGTCTAATCCATCGAATTCAGCACCGCCTTCCTAACCTGCAATCTTCTTCCCGACCTCTCCGCCCCCACCCCAGTCTGACCTATCACCCTCACCTTGACCTCTTTCCACCTATCACATTTCTGACGCCCCTCCCCCAAGTTTCTCCTCCCTACCTTTTATCTTAGCCTGCTGGACAAACTTTCCTCATTCCTGAAGAAGGGCTTATGCCCGAAACGTCGATTCTCCTGTTCCCTGGATGCTGCCTGACCTGCTGCGCTTTTCCAGCAACACATTTTCAGCCCTATATCACCATCCCATTGCAAGGACTTCAGAGGACTGCTCCACACTAAGTAAAACTAAAATCAAAATACTTAAGCTCCAGATGTTTCCCTTAAACTTAAAAACGAGTTAGAAAAGTCTCTATCAAACACTTGAAGCCCCATTGTTTGACTTGCTGAGTCGCAAAACAAACTAACATATTCAATCTATTAGTGGTGTCCACACAAAGCTATTTGCTTCAAAGCAATGCCTCAAAAGCTGATCTAAAAAGTAAACATGGCTATAGAATTACTAACTTCAGATACACAGAAAACCACTGGATACTAAGTCAAAATCCAGAAACCCAAACTTAAAATAAACAACATTAAAAAATATGTGAATCCCACAGTTTATGCAAAATCCAACCTCTTCTAAAGCAACCAATCCTCAATAGTTAAAAATCACACAACACCAGGTTATAGTCCAACAGGTTTAATTGGAAGCACACTAGCTTGCACTATAACCTGGTGTTATGTGATTTTTAACTTTGTACACCCCAGTCCAACACCGGCATCTCCAAATCAATCCTCAATAGCATCATCCTATGAATTCCTGAAGAAGGGCTTATGCCCGAAACGTCGATTTTCCTGTTCCTTTGATGCTGCCTGACCTGCTGCGCTTTTCCAGCAACACATTTTTAAGCTATGGTTTGCATCTTTGACAAGCAACATATAAATGTCAAGATTCCCATACTTGTTTTCAAATCACTGCATGACCAGGCACCCTTTGTTTCTCACCCAATGTTTGTATTCTCCTCTTGCCCCTCAACCTTCCAAGAATATGATTCATCTAAATCTGCCCAATTTCCCACCCAAAATCACAACTATTCACCATTGATGGTGGTACCTTCAGGTTCCTAGGCTCTAAACTCTGGAATTCTCTCTCTAATCCTCTCTGTTTCTTTAAGACGCTCCTTAATTCTATTACCTTGTTTTTGGTCATCTGCCCTAATATTGCGTTTTGTGGCTCATTAACGGTTTTTAATGCACATATAATCTGTTTGGTTTTATTATTGAAGGTGCTATATTAATGAGTTGCTATTCAACAACTTAGAGACAATAAAGGATCAAAAAAGTCACAATGAGCTGGAGCTGGGCATCTCAGCATATATTCAGAACCTTCCACATTATTTTGCTGAAGGGAAACATTTACATGAGAAGTAGGAATGTAACCAAGATCAAAGTCTTAGGAAAGATTCCAGAGGCATTGGTACAGGTCAGGCAGTGAAGCCTCTGCTTTGGGCTTTATTGTTACAACTGCGAAATAAAAATGAAGTCAAGTGAGGGTCGTTGACACACAGTTGGATGACGGACATTGGAGGAGGTTGGTGCAATCAACTGTATCAAAGGCTGAATGACTACTCCATTTTCAGAGGTATCTCTTTTTAATAAAGTTATATTAACCTGGATAGGCTGACAGAAGAAATTAGCAGGTGTTTAATAAAAATAAGAATTCTCTACAAACATCACCAACTCAAATGAATTGTTAATTAAGACTAAAAATAAAATTTGCTGGAAAGATGTAGCAGATCAAGCAAAACAATGAAGCAAATCAGTGCTGAGGTTTCAGGTCAAAATTATTTGATCAAAGAACCAAAGAAAGATAGAACGAAGTATGACTTTAAGCCAGTGAAAGGTGGGGGGAGGTGCAGGAAGAACAAAATGGCAGATCCATGACAGAGTAGGGAGCAGGAGAGAATAGATAACAGAAAAGCACTAATTGTATAAAAGCCAAAGGCAATTGGTAAGTACAATATTAATGCAATATCTAAATGAGGCAGGAATGTCTTCACAACAGCTGTTTAAATGGAATATAAATGGATAAAGGAAGAAATAATTTTGAATTAGTTAAAAATAAACATACAAAACAAGGTGGAGGTACAGATTATAATCTACAATTGTTGAACTCAATACTGAGTCCAGAAGGCTGTCAATGATGTACTGCTCTTCAAGCTTGCACCTAGTTTCGTTAGAGCACTGCATCAGGCCATAATCAAAAGAATAACCATAGGAGCAAAATGGAGGAATACAATAACAAGCAGCTCTGGTCATATTTGCAGACTGAAAAGGGTGTTCCACAAGGTTGTCACCCAATCTATGATTCTTCTCCCCACTGCAGGAATAACATATAGAGGATGTTACATCCAGGTGGAATCTGTTCCCCTATCTTTAAATTCCTCTAGGTCAGTTGCAACAAATACTTTAATATTTTTAAAATCTGAATTCATTTAAAATATGATTAACTAGATTAAATGAAGCAGCTAAATTACAAAGTCTACTTTAGTAAAAGAAGGATGAATTTTATTATCCATTAACTCTGAAAAAAACAAAAACACTATCAAAAACAAACACCAATACAGCTGCTAAGTTTAAAAAAGGTAGGTGGTGTTTGGTACAGACAGGAAGGTAAAAGCAATTACAGTTTAAAGTTCTTGAGCTATAAGAGTGACTTGAATCCTGTCTGTTTAGCAACTGTCCTGTTATAGCAGTAGAAACATTTGCAGAAATCCTCACATTCTCAGTGAATGGTTGCTTTCCAAAGTTGCTATTTCTCAGGATGTTGGTAACTGAGCTTGAGAGAGACAAGCGAGAGAAAAGTTTGCAATGTTCTTGCTGTTATCAGGTCATATTGCTTTCTCACTCTCCTTTGCTGCTATAAACAACTGTTGATATCGGTCAATTTATAAATTCCTGAATTTGATTCTTTGTTCTTCCTATTACTTCGCAGATAATCTTTCATCTCCTAACATCTGAATTTATTTTGAAAGTGTGAATTAAATGAGATGCAAATTTCATGTCTGATTCAGTTGGTTGGTTTCAGTCATTAGATAACAGGAAAATCTCAATGTAACCAGTTTCACTCACTTTGTTTGCGTTCACAAAGTGTAAATGTATGAAGTTACATAGACATATACATGTACATGAGATTATCTATTTTGCTTGGCCTTACTGAACTTGCAGATTTAGGATGCACAGGAAGAGATAGAATGAAAAGTTGCATTGTTTGAACAAATATAATAGAGAAACTGGGAGAACTGGCAATTAATTGTGTGGCGTTGATGCAAATTCATTGCCAAAATTATCTACTGAACAACAACAACCATACTTCCTAACTAATTGAGGCATTGTGAGGATATGAATGAATTAAAATGACTCCATTAGTATTATGTTTGCCTGTACTATAGCTGGTCAATATTATAATTTCACAGAATATAAAGATTCCTATCCAAATTGGAAAGCTGGCAAGCATAGTTAAAATGAAATCATGAAAAATTGATAATTCTGTCACTAGCATGTCCACAAGTTTTACTGAAATACAGACTATCAATAACATTTTTTTAAACTTTAATTTCTCAAACTGAACAATCCATTAGAATCAACTTGCATTCAGATTTTGTTATTAATGTGGTAAAACTCCACTCAACAAGAGCACAATCAGCCAAAATTTGACACTGTAAAAATAAGCTGTAGATCAGATGGCAAGATATTTTTTAAAGACTTTGGCAAAATATTAGGTTTTCTCATAGAAGGGAAGGCACAACGAGCTCAAGGAGGAATTTATAAAAGTTATCACCTAAATAGTTGAAATTTTGTCCTCCAGTGGTGGGTGAAAATAATGGTGGTTGGACAAGAAGTCAGAGTTGGAGGATCATAAAGTTTTGAAGAGTTGTGAGGCTGGTGGAGGCTACAGAACACAGAGATAAGCAGGATCAGCAATGAAGAAGTATTTGATGATGAGATGAGAACTTTTAAATCGAGATGCTCAGAAATCAAGTATTTTGAGTGAAATCAAGTATCTTCACCTGTGCCATGCTATCAACGTATGAGATAAACTTTTTGCCACTTCAGCAATGAAGTTGAGAGGAGGTCAAACAAACTCATATTTTTCAAACCCCTTGATGAATATATATTATGAGTATACATAATATTCATTTGGTGTTGGAAAATATTATTTTCAATTAATTATTTGAAAACTATCCTGTGCATTTGCACAATTTTCAACACCTAGGGGAGGGAGCAGATTTTTCAGATATATTCCATTGCTATTCTAACAGCCTTGCATTCTAGTAGTTTCAGTGGAAGTATTCCACAGGACATGACAGAAATATGTTTTTGAAAATCATCTTTTGAAATTCAACAGATTTAGCAACTATGATGATACTTTCCCAACAGTATCTATTCTATTTATTAAAACTGTTTAGAGCTTTACTTACTATCATTTGCCTACCAAAACTAGGGAAATACTCTTTTAAAATATGAATCTTTTGTAGACAATGGTACAGACATTTTGTCACAAAGTTTGAAAGATTGTATTGAAATAAATACATATTGAAGTATCAGCCATTGACTCAAAGTGTAATCTTAAATGCATCATCAAAAGGAGCAAAAATGAAGGAAGTAAAATAAACTCACAAAATTTATGAACAGAAGGTTGAAAAGTATAGTATAACTGGAAAGAGTATAAAAAATTCAGAAGCTTGTCAAAAGTATGAATAGTGAGCCAGAGAGAAAATGCAAAGCAAGAAATTCCTCTAGTTCCATAATAGCAAGAGGATCATTAACGAAAATCTGTTAAAATGAGATCAACTTATAAAACTTAGATTTACACCGCACCACTCCTGTCATCCACCATTACTGTTGTACTGTTGGATCTTACAATATTTAGACTTCCATTATCCAAAATGTTTCCCTAAATTTTGCTACAAATTTTGGACACCATATCAATTACCTTCTCCCTTCTATTTCCATCAACATTAAGCTTTTAACTTCCTAACATTCTCTGCAATTTCCACCACAAACCTTTCCTTTAATGTTCCTTCTCCAGATCAGAGGAAATAGTTTCTCTCTACCTAATCTTTGAAACCGTTATCATTTTAGACACTTCAACTGGATTACCCCTTGACCTTCTAAACTCAAGGAAATACAATCTAGATTTTTGCAACTTCTCTTCTTAACTGTTTAAGCTGCTGTATACCTGCCAAATTTTGCTGTTATCTATTGTAGGCCAATTTATAAATATTCCTGAGATGCAAATCCAAATCTAATACAGTATTCACAACATTTCTGTATTCTAAACTGCAAAATTACAATTATTTTCTCAGTAAATTCAACTTCTCATAAATCATACAGTGGTTGCTGAGATGGACATGCCTCTTGCTACTTCCAATACAGATAGTTGGGTTTTCTGTGTGGTGTCTCACATTCACAAGTTTGCAAGAATAGAGGTGGTGATAGGGATATCAATGAAGAATTCTTATCAGTACATTTCGAATGCACCACACTCTGCTCAGATGGATTTAAATGTACAGCCTCTGGAGATTATTTTGACAAAAAGGGCAATGACAAAGCAGCAATTATTAAATTCTGGATTCGTGGTGCTGGAAAAGCACAGCAGTTCAGGCAGCATCCGAGGAACAGTAAAATCAACGTTTCGGGCAAAAGCCCTTCATCAGGAATACAGGCAGAGAGCCTGAAGGGTGGAGAGATAAGTGAGAAGAGGGTGGGGGTGGGGAGAAAGTAGCATAGAGTACAATAGGTGAGTGGGGGAGGGGATGAAGGTGATAGGTCAGGCGGGTGAGGGTGGAGTGGTTAGGTGGAAAAGAAGATAGGCAGGTTGGACAAGTCACGGGGACAGTGCTGAGCTGGAAGTTTGGAACTGGGGTGAGGTGGGGGAAGGGAAAATGAGGAAACTGTTGAAGTCCACATTGATGCCCTGGGGTTGAAGTGTTCTGAGGCGGAAGATTTGGCGTTCTTCCTCCAGGCATCTGGTGGTGAGGGAGCGGCGGTGAAGGAGGCCCAGGACCTCCATGTCCTCAGCAGAGTGGGAGGGGGAGTTGAAATGTTGAGCCACAGGGCGGTGTAGTTGATTAGTGCGGGTGTCCCAGAGATGTTCCCTAAAGCACTCTGCTAGGAGGCATCCAGTCTTCCCAATGCAGAGGAGACCGCATTGGGAGCAATGGATACAATAAATGATATTGGTGGATGTGCAGGTAAAACTTTGATGAATGTGGAAGGCTCCTTTAGGGCCTTGGATGGAGGTGCGGGATGTGGACGAGATGCGTTGGAGGGCATCTTTAAACACATGGGAAGGGAAATTGCGGTCTCTAAAGAAGGAGGCCATCTGGTGTGTTCTGGTTCCACCCTCCAATGCATCTCATCCACATCCCGCACCTCCGCCTTCAGACCCCACCCCTCCAACCGTAACAAGGACAGAACGCCCCTGGTGCTGACCTTCCACCCTACCAACCTTCGCATAAACCAAATCATCCGCCGGCATTTACGCCATCTCTAAACAGACTCCACCACCAGGGATGTATTTCTCTCCCCACCCCTTTCCGTCTTCCGCAAAGACCATTCCCACCGTGACTACCTGGTCAGGTCCATGCCCCCCTACAACCCACCCTCCCATCCTGGCACCTTCCCCTGCCACCGCAGGAATTGCAAAA
>NC_057723.1:24261863-24306433 GCF_004010195.1 Chiloscyllium plagiosum | reverse complement strand
CCTATCACCTTCATCCCCTCCCCCACTCACCTATTGTACTCTGTGCTACTTTCTCCCCACCCCCACAGTCCTCTCACTTATCTCTCCACCCTTCAGGCTCTCTGCCTGTATTCCTGATGAAGGGCTTTTGTCCGAAACGTTGATTTTACTGCTCCTCGGATGCTGCCTGAACTGCTGTGCTCTTCCAGCAGCACTAATCCAGAATCTGGTTTCCAGCATCTGCAGTCATTGTTTTTACCTAGCAATTATTAAGTGTATGGGGTGACAGTAGCCTTTATGATTACTGGAGTTTCACGAGTGTCATGATGTCTAGGCCCATAGAAAGAGTAGTTGCCTGTTTGGAGTGCAAAATTCAAAAAACAAATGCAATGGTTTCAACATTGATTTTTGCATTTGAATGTCATTTTAAAGAGGAGTAATGAAAATCAAACTTTCGTCATTCAGTATGCCACTGATTCACAAAGTGTAAGGGATCTAGGAACCTGGGACAACCTTACAATGATGTCACATAGAATTCTTCCCATAGCACATTACCAGCACAGTGTGAGATGGATTAACTAGACTTGAACTAGTGTGCGGAGAGCAGCCCATGTAAATAAGAGTTTCTTAATAATAAAACACTAACTTCTGTACCTCGTTTATCTTAGATTACCATATATAACGGTATGTACCATTAAATACAACAAATAGATTTTAAGAGAAGCTTAAGATTCTTTACTTTGGTCTTGACCAGTCTGCCCTGAACTCAAGTTCTTAAATGTGATTCTAAAGCCAAGCCACAGAAGATGGTGACAACAGTGGGGCGCATTGCCACAAAAACTTTGACAGTCATGAATTTCAAAAACTTCTGAAATTATATGGAAAAGAGAATTCAAAAAAAAAATCCAAAAAAATCATCAACCCAGCTTGAAGACCATCTAGCAGCCAAACAGCCACGACTACAGAGAAATCACCAAGATTAAGTCAACAAAAGCTTTTTGCAGCCAATAAGTGAAACAAACTTTGAAAGGAAAAGAAAAAGTTGTGAGAGCAATAAAAGCCCACTAGTCACCAAAGTGATGTGTTATTTGATCATCCAGAAAAGTCAAAACAGGCTAATTATCACTTCTACAGAGCAGATTTGAGCCCTTAGAAGAAAAACCTGGAAAACAGGTCTTAATGGCAGTTAAGAATTCTAGCAGTCATTTACCAAATTTGCATTATTTCTCCAGTAAAAATCAACAAATGAACATACAAAAAGGGAGCAGAAGCAAGCTATACAGCTTCCTGAGGCTGCATAGCAACTCAATAATGTCACGGCTAAATTCTTTATATTTCAAATTTCACATTCTCACCCACCCTCAATAGCCCTTTGATTTCTTGTATAATGAGAATTCATCTACTTTCAATTTTAATGTATTCAACGATCCTGATTTCACCATTTTCTAAGGTAAAGTTTGAGGTGAGAAAAATTCTCATATCTGTCCTGAAAGACAACACCTAATTTTAAAATTGAAAAAATTAGGAGTAAGAATCAATTTTACAATTGGATGTCTTTTGGCTTTAACACTGCAATCAGCTAAATCTTTACTATTGTGACGCTTTGAATAAAAAATGTAGGTTTTGTTCAGTACAAAGTTTAATGAGTTTATCATTTAAAAATGGCATTTGGAGTCTCCCCAATTCTCTGGGGTGTTCAGTGCCCCTTCACATCTCAGTTTTAAGCAAGTGTCCCCTTATTCTGTAATTATGTCCCTGAGTTTGAGATTTCTCTACAAGTGGAAGCATCTTCACAAAATCCATCCTGCCTAGCCCCCTCAGAATCTTTCATTACCCTTCATTCCTCTAAATTCTAATGAATAAAGACATAATCTGTTTAGCCATTCTTGGTAAGTCAGCCTTCATCCCTGGAATCAGCCCAGTGAATCTCTTTTGAATTCACTCCAACGCTAGTATAGCCTTTTCTAAATACAGGAACAAAACTATATACAATACTCTCTATGTATCACCAATATCCTGGACATTTGTAACAAGACTTCTCTACTTTTAAATTTCAAACCCTCGCAATAAAGACCAAAATTCAATTTGCCATCCATTTATTTACTGAACTTACATGCTGGTGTTTTCACACACAAATCACTAAGTACACTGTTCTATACTATTTTTTGGAGTGAATCTCCATTTAAATAATAGTTTACCTTTTGATTCTTCCTACTAAAATGCATGACCTCACACTTTCTAACATTAAATTCTATCTATCTGTCAATCTTTTGCACACTACTCAATCAATCTATATCCTCTTGCAGATGGAATACAGATTAAAAATTTAACTTTCTATGTGCCTGTCCAGTTGCTTTTAAAGGGCAATAGTGTGAGTATTCAGATTGTTCCCCAAAAGGAACGCCAAATACAGAGTAGCCAAGCACAAAACTATCAAAAACAATTGCTGCACCAGTACATCATCTATCGTACATCACCTATCGCATGACCAATCTGGATAAGAGGCTGTCATAGAAAGGGCATTGTCAGAGACCAAATATCTGGGCAGCACCAATCATTCCTCTTAGATAGCTTAATCTGTCATAAGCAACAATGTATTATTTCATTGTTCTGGCCTACACTTTTATCCTACTAAAAGGCAGGAATCACCTGCTCCAATGAAACAAAATTAGGCACCACTAGTTGTTTGCCAAAAGCACCATTCCTTCACCTCATCCTTTGGTTCAGGCCACCCATTCAGAGCATGTAATCAAGCTATAAGATCAGTTAAATCTTTGATCTAATGGAATTTAGCAGAGTAAAATAAAGTTTACCAACTTTACCTCAAATGTTTCAATATTTTGTCATATTTTTCTAACCCACCTATCCACAAATGAATCAAATCAAAGTTTTGGGAAAGGTAGGAGAGATAAGGACAAAATATACAATAAATAGTCATTTAGTATTATAGAACTTGAGTAATGCTGAGAAAAAAAAAGTGTTTTGCCTTAGATTCATCAGACAAGTCGAAAGAATATCATCTTAAGAAGGAAACCAATACTTACTCTTGATTTAATTGTCAATCATCATTACCTGGTGTAGTCTCCATGGCAACACCTCCACTAATTACAGTCCAATTATCAATTAGCACCATACTCTTATATCATATAAGTGTTTTCTGCTTAACTTGACATTCCTGAAAATTGTTCTGATGAGTTCAAGACAAAATGCTTTAACAAAATTTGCCTGTATTCAGTAAAATACTTTAAATGTTGTGAAATGGGGTAACCTAAGTAAATAAATTGAGAATGCATAAAAAGATTAATCAGTGTTTATGACGGGGGCAAAAAGCTTGAAACAGTGCTTTGTGTAAGGGGTTAAGGACTCTGGAGGAACCTCACAATGCTCCTACCCGCAGAATAAAAATAGCACAGTGTGGAACAAGTTAACTAGGTTTGAAGTCAAAGGAAGTGAGCAGCACATGTAAATACCAATTTCTTAACAATTTCAGCTTTGAGTTTCTTGAGGACATCTTTATAGCAGAAGGTACTGTGAATGTCCCTTTAATACTGAAGGATACAGAATAATGCATTACTCGCAAAAATCAGGCAATAAAACTACCCATAATTTCACTAAGTCTCTCTTTATACTTTCTTTAAACATGATAACGCAATGTTATTCTTATGGAAACTGAAGAGTCTCTGTACTCTTTTGCAAGTCAGTATATGAAAATGTCTCTTCGTAGTTTATTTAAATCAACCTAGAAGAATAGAAGCAGATTTAGGTCATTTGGCCCAACATTGTGCTCTGCTATTTGATCTTGGCTGATATGTTTCTCAACCCCATTCTCCTGTCTTCTCCCTGTAACCCTTGATCCCTTTGCCAATCATAACCTATCTATCCCTGTCTTAAATAACTCAATGACTTGACCTCCAAAGACCTCTGCAGCAATGAGTTCCACAGATTAACCACCCGCTAGCTTAAGACATTCCAGCTAATCTGAGTTCGCTAAAAGACTGTCCTTTCACTGTGATTCTGTGCCTTCAGATCCTATTCTCACCTACTACTAGAAACTTCACATCCATTCTAACCAGGCCCCTCAGTATTCTGTAAATTTCAATCAGATCCTCCACTCATCCTTCTAAACTCCATCGAGTACAGACCAAGAATCCTCATAGAGCAAACCCTTCCTCCCAGGATCATTGTTGTAAACTTCCTCTGGAACCCCTTCAATACCATCACATCCTTCCTGAGATAAAGTGCCCAAAATTGCTCACAATATTCCAAATGATGGCAGACCAGAGACTTATACAACCTCAGCAGTACATCTTGTATTCTAGCCCTGTTGAAATAGATGCCAGCATTGCATTTGTCTTCCTAACCGCCAAATGAACCTGCATGCTAATCTTAATCCTGAACCTGAAGAGAATCCTGAATAGGACTCCTAAATCCCTTTGTCCTTCAATTTCCAAACTCTTTCCTTGTTTAGAAAATAGTCTATGCCTCTATACTTCTTACCAAAGTTCATAACCTCACACTTTCCCACATTGTATTCCATCACCCACTTCCCTAATCAGGGCATGTCTTCTGCATCCTCTCTGCTTCCTCAACACTACCTGCCATGTCATTTGAGTTGGACAGGAAGCCAGTAAAAGGTGGAAAGGTTGCTCTCTTAATTAATGATGGAATTCACATAATAGAGTGATTACCTAACTTCAGGAATCGGGAGAAAGAAGCAATTTGTATGGAGCTGGAAAATGTTAAAGATGAAAAGTCACTTATGAGAATGATGTACAAGCTTCCTAACAGTAACCATATGATAGTAAGCAGTATAAAGCAAGAAATAATGGGAGCTTGTCAGAAAGGTACAGTAATAATCATGGGAGACTTTAATCTACGTATACAATGGAAATATCAGATGAGCAAAGGCAGCCTAGATAAGTTCATAGAATGTTTTGAGGATAGTTTCTTCGAACAGTATGTTTTTGGGACTCACCCAGAGAGCAAATAGTGCTAAATCTGATATTGTGCATAGCAAAACGATTAATTAATGATGTTATTTTGAAATTGCCCCTAGGCAGCAGTGCTTAGAACAGGATAAACATGTACATTAGATTTGAGGAAAAGAGAAGTGAATCCAAAGTTAATACTACTATACTTGCAATTATGAAGGCATGAAAGTGGAGCCAGCTAAATTGAAAAGGTAAATTAAATTAAGAGATAGGTCAAGAGAGATGCAGTGGAAAACATGTATGAGGGCATTTCAAAGCATGGAAACTAGATACATTCCAATGCGTAAGAAAAAGTTCAATGGGAGGACCCACCATCTGTAATGAAGTTAAAAAAATTAAAGATAATGTTAAACATTAAAAAAAAATGTACAATGTTACATTTAGGAAGAATATAAAACAGCAAAGAATGACTTAAAAATTAACAAGGGAAAATGAGTATACAAGGAAAAGTTATCTTGAAGTTTTTATAGATATTTTAAAGGATAACAAATTGAGCATTGGTTCTATAAAAGTGAGTCTGGGGAATTAATAAAGGAGAATATAGAAAAGGTCATTGAACTAACAGGCATTTTGCAATAGTCTTCCCCGTAAAGTAAACAAGGAATATCCAAGAATTAGTTGTAAATCATGAAATCATGAAAATTGTGAAGAATTAAAAAAGATACTATCACCAAGAAAGTGATACTGAACAAATTCTTGGAGCTGTGAGCTAATAAGACTCTGGGTCTTCATAGACTTCATCCTTGGATCTTAAAAGTTGATGGAGGAGTTTTAATTTTTCAAAATTCCCTGGATTTGGGAAATATTTCACTAAGTTGGAAAACTGCAAATTTGATTCATTTATTCAGAAAGCAGGAAACTACAGGCCAGTTTTTAGAATTACCATCATAGGAACAATGTAGAAGCTATTATTTAAAAAAAACATCATAATACGGCAGTTAGAAAAGTTAAATGTAATCAAGCATATTCAACATAGTTTTATGGAAGGGAAATTATGTGTAATCAATTTATTGGAGTTCTTTGTGGAAATACTGTAAGGAATTTAATCTAAATAGAAGTGCTGTGGATAAAGGAAAACTGATGCATTTACTGTACTTGGATATCCAGAAGACATTTACTGAAATGCCATATTAAAATTTATTGCAGAAATTAAAAGTTCATCATATAAAGAGTACTGCATCTGCATGGTTAGAAGATTGGTTTGCAAACTGGAAATGGTTTAGGCAAAAATGGATCATTTTCTGGTTCTCACAATGTAACAATTGTTGTGCCAAAGGGATCAGGGCACGGGACATCTTTGTAATTTTTTTTTACAATTTACATAAACAAATGCAACAAGATCTGGACAATATCCAGGCTGGAGCTGACAAGTGGCAAGTAATATCTGTGCAACACAAATGCCAAGCAATGACCATCTCTAATAAGAGACAATCTAATCACTGCCCCTTGACCTTCGGTGGTGTTGTCATAAGTGAATCCTCCTCTATCAACATCCTTGGGGTTACCATCAACCAGAAACTTAACTGGACTTGCTACATTAACACATTGGTTACAAGAGCAGGTCACAGGTTTCAGAATATTGTGAGTTTCTCACCTGACTCCTCAAAACCTGTTCGCCATCTGCAAGGCACAAGTCTGAACTATGATGGACTATTCCCCACTTGCCTGAATGGGTGTGGTTGCAACAACACTTAAGAAGCTTAACACCATCCAGGACACAACCAGCTTGATTGGCACCACATCCACAGGCATCCACTCCCTCCACCATCAACTCTCAGTAGTAGCAGTACATACTACCTACAAGATGGCTTACAGAAATTCACCAAAGATCCTCAAAAAGCACATTTCAAACCCACAACTACTTCCATCTAGTAGGATAAGGGCAGCAGATACATGGGAATACCACAACTAACAGGTTCCTCTCCAAACCACTCCCAATCCTGACTTGGAAATACATTGCTGTTCCTCCATTGTCACTGGGTCAAAATCCCAGAATTCCCTGCTTCAGGGCATTGTGAATCTATCTACAGCAGGTGGACTGCAGAAATTCAATAAGGCAGCTCACCATTATCTTCTCATGGGCAATTAAGTACAGGCAACAAGTGTTGGCCAGCCTGTCAGCCATGCCCACATCCCACAAATCAATAAAGAAATAAACTGATGAAAGGTACGGTTGCAACTTTTCTGATGACACAATGATAGGAAATAATTTGTGAAGAAAACATAAGGAGTTTACAAAAAGATACAGAAAGGTTAAATGAGTAAGCAAAGGTCAGACAAATGAAGTTTCAAACAGGTGAAATTGTCAAATTGTCTATTTTGGCAGAAAGAGTTTATTAAAAATCTGAATTTTATCTAAATAATGAGACATTTCAGAGCTCTGAGATGCAGAGGGATGTGGGTGTTCTAGTCCATGAGTTTCAAAAGGTCAGCATACAGCTAAAGTAAGTAATTAGAAAAGCTATGTCATTGTTTATTGTGAGGGCAACTGAACACAAAAGTAGGGAGGTTATGCTTCAGCTACATATGCTTTTGGCAAAACTACATCAAGTACTCTCAACAGTGTTGGTCTAATTATTTATGGAAGGATGTAAATAATACAGAAGCAGTTAAAGAAAGTTAATTAGATTAATATCTGGACTGAATTGGTTGGCTTATGAGGAAAGGTTTGACAAATCAGCCATGTATTTTGCTGGACTTTAGAAGGGTAAGAGATGACTTAATTGAAACATATAAGATCCTGAGAAGTCTTGATAAAATGCATGTGGAAAGGAATGGAAGAATTTAGAACAATGGGTCACTGTTTATATGTACATAGTTGCTCAATTAAGGTAGATGCAGAATTTATTTTCACAGAAGTCATGAGTCTTTGCAACTCTTTTTTCCTGAAAAAGAGTGAAAGCAGCATCTTTAAATATTTTTAAGGCAATGGATTCCTGACCAGCAAGTATGTGAAAGGTTAGCAGGGTTAAGTAGGAATGTGAGTAATTAGATTAGCCATAAATGGCAGAGCAGACTGAAAGGACTGAGGGGCCTACTACTGCTCCTAATTTGTACATTTATAGAAGCCAGCCAACATCATGTTGCTGCAATGGAAGCTCTGATAAAAGCCTTGAAAGGTCAGTTTGCTGCCATTAAAGCTTAGGTTGCTCTCATGCAAACTGAGATTACTATGATCATGGCATAGATCTGAGTGTTCAAGTTGTCACTGGGGCTTAGCAATCTCCTCTGACAGATTATTAGAATTGCTGTGACATTATCTCAAGAGGGTGAAAGTGGATCCTTAGAATGTGAATCCACTTTCTTCTCTCAAGCTGATAGCATTCACCCTCATACCACTGCTCTCTTGCCATACCCTTGCTGTTGTCTATCTGCCAGCCAGCTCAGACTGTTGGTACCCATGCCAAGACAGTGCAGTCCAAATCCAACCTTCTGGAGCTAGAACTTGTCATGATCATCTTCTGAGACCATCAACATTCTCCTCCACCAAAAATAAGCAGGTATCCACCAGTTATGCTGAAGCATGAAGATAGCCACTGAGATAATGCACAACAGTCAGTAGTTGGTATGTGTATGAACTCTGCTATTGTCCGATTTATAAATTTGGTTTTTAACGTTTGCCTTATGTTAGCTTTTATATTTTTATCTTAATTAATCAATAAAAAATATCAAGGATTGTGATGGTATTTGCCTTTAAGAGGGAGTTGTTCTGTCCTATTTCTCGTGAAGAGGGGTGTTGTAATTCTGGTGTAGAAGTGTCTGCTCCTGGCAAAGCATAGGAACTGGCTTTTTTTTTAAAATTCGACAAAAAAGCATGAGTGAGTGGAGTCAGAGTAATACGGATCCAGGGTTTTAGTTTTGCTTTCATTGGTTAAAGTTGGAGTTGAAGTTGCTAGATACAGCTCTCTCTCTGCTGTTGCAAAAGCTTGAGTTCTCTCTCTACTGCTGGATTCATTCTGTTGGTGTTCCTTCTCCTAGAATGGAGAAAATAAAAAGTGAAGGAAAATCTGTTTGGCTGAATTTGCTTTTGCTAAGGGTGCATTTAGGCAATGCTATCAAGAATCACAAGAAGCTCTACAGTGTGGAAACAGTCCTTTAGCACACCACATCCACACGACCCTTTGAAGAGTAACACACCCAGACCCAAACTTCTACCCTATATTTACCCCTGACTAATGCACCTAACCTATACATCCCTGAACACTAATGGCAATTTACATGGCCAATTCACCTAACCTGCACATTTTTGGATTGTGAGAGGAAACTGGAGCACCCAGAGGAAACTCATGCAGATACAGGGAGAATGTGCAATCTCTGCACTGATAGACGCCCGAGATTGGAATCAAACCCGGGTCCCTGGTGCTGTGAGGCAATAGTGCCAACCACTGTTCCAATGTATGTTGGGACAGGTGATGAATAGCAATTATAGAGTATTTCAATAGAGTTAAAGTTATGCCATGTCATTTTTTTTTGTTTGTGTTTTAAATGTGGTACATGTAGTTCTTCTATAACGTGATGTTGCGCTTCTGTGCAACCCTGTGTTATATAAAAATTGAACTTTAGAAACAGCGCTTAAAGTATTGGCAATGTAATTGCGTTACAGCCAACACACGTTTTACAGGTTTGTGCTTCAGAAACAATGTCCCCAATATGTCAATTGCATTATAGCAAATTCATGTTAACAAAACATGCTTATAATAGCATGATCTGTATGAAAATAAAGTGTATGCCCCTCATAGTTTGTCGAATCGAATCACTTGGTGCCACTGTTTAAGAAGAGTGGTAAGGACAAGCCAGGGAAATATAGACCAGTGAGCCTGATGTCGCTGGTGGGCAAGTTGTTGGAGGGAATCCTGAGGGACAGGATGTATTTGCAAAGATAAAGCCTGATTAGGGATAGTCAACATGGCTTTGTGAGTGGAAAATCATGTCTCACAAACTTGATTGAGTTTTTTGAAGAAGTAACAAAGACGATTGATGAGGGCAGAGCGGTAGATGTGATCTATATGGACTTCAGTAATGCGTTCAACAAGGTTCCCCATGGGGGACTGGTTAGATCTCACAGAATACAGGGAGAAGTAGCCATTTGGATACAGAACTGGTTCAAAGGTAGAAGACAGAGGCTGGTGGTGGAGGGTTGTTTTTCAGAATGGAGGCCTGTGACCAGTGGAGTGCCACAAGGATTGGTGCTGGGTCCTCTACATTTCGCCATTTATATAAATGATTTGGATGTGAGCATAAGAGGTATAGTTAGTAAGTTTGCAGATGACACCAAAATTGAAGGTGTAGTGGACAGCGAAGAAGGTTACCTCAGATTACAACAGGATCTGGATCAGATGGGCCAATGGCCTGAGAAGTGGCAGATGGAGTTTAATTCAGATAAATGCGAGGTGCTGCATTTTGGGAAAGCAAATCTTAGAAGGTCTTATACACTTACCAGTAAGGTCCTAGGGAGTGTTGCTGAACAAAGAGACCTTGGAGTGCAAGTTCATAGCTCCTTGAAAGTGAAGTCGCAGGTAGATAGGATAGTGAAGGCAGCGTTTTGTATGCTTTCCTTTATTGGTCAGCGTATTCAGTACAGGAGTTGGGAGGTCATGTTGCAGCTATACAGAACATTGGTTAGGCCACTGTTGGAATATTGCGCGCTATTCTGGTTTCCTTCCTATTGGAAAGGTGTTGTGAAACTTGAAAGGGTTTAGAAAAGATTCACAAGGATGTTGTCAGGGTTGGAGGATTTGAGCTATAGGGAGAGGCTGAACAGGCTGGAGCTCTTTTCCCTGGAGCGTCGGAGACTGAGGAGTGACCTTATAGAGATTTACAAAATTATGAGGGGCATGGATAGGATAAATGGACAAAGTCTTTTGTGTGGGGTGGGGAGTCCAGAAGTAGAGAGTATAGGTTTAGAGTGAGTGAGCAAAGATATAAAAGAGACCTAAGGGGCAACTTTTTCACGCAGAGGGTAGTACGTGTATGGAATGTGCTGCCAGAGGAAGTGGTAAAGGCTGGTACAATTGCAACATTTAAGAGGCATTTGGATGGGAAAATGAATACGCAGGGTTTGGAGGGATATGGGCCAGGTGTTGGCAGGTGGGACTAGATTGGGTTGGGATATCTGGTCGGCATGGACGGGTTGGACCGAAGGGTCTGTTTCCATGCTGTACACCTTTGTGATTCTGTGACATCTGGAATGGAATGCTTTATTATTGCCTTTAAACAGATTAACGTTAGGGTTTAGGCCATCTCCCTGATCTGTGTTGAGGAGGTTTCATCTCGTCCATAACAGTAAATATAATCAATAGATCACCAAGTAACTTGCCAAACACCATCGGGTGCCTCCATAGTGGGCCAATGTTTTAGCACTCCAATGATCACCACGACCATGTTATTAAGGGCAGCATGACTTTCATAGTGAGCATTGTGTCCACTTGTAATGTAGGTTGATGCGTTATGGAGATGGTTTAACAGACCATCAGAGACTGAAGGCACCATGACCTCCCAGCTACCTCAACATCTGCCATTCTCAGCCTGTATTCTAGGGTCACTGGTCCAACTCCTATGTAACTATCAGCCTGGAATGAAAGTCCCAATTCCTGGGTTCCTTTTTCCCTCAGCTGCAGATGTCCTGACTCTCCACTCCTAACTGTGAGAGACATTCCAGGCAGTGGTAGCAAAAAACTAAGAATTGCGTTTCAACTTTTTGTTGCTTGTTCATATCATTTGAACTAAATTTTTAAAAAAAGCGAAACCAAAACCTAAGGCATTGTAAAAAGAGAAAAACAAAGCAAAACAGAATTCAGAAAGGTGAAAACAAAATCACTTGTCCATGTTTTCATATAAATTTGAAGTCTGACCAGTGACCTCAGCAGGAGAGCTGAGAATGGCAGATGTTGAGTTGGATGGAAGGCTTAAATTTTAGAAAGAAACATGAAGTAACCCTTTCCCCTCACACCTAGGCACTGCCTCATACACTCCACAAGTACTATTCATATCAACCCATGTAATTCAAGTCCTACATGCTGATCTTTGACCATATAATCTGCCCTTGAAAGAAACAAAGTGAAACAGAAATCAGAACATATAGAACATAGAACAATACAGCACAGAACAGGCCCTTCGGCCCTCGATGTTGCGCCGACCTGTGAACGATTCGCAGCTCGTGCCCCTATACTATCCCAAAATCATCCATACGCTTATCTAAGGATTAGAAAGGAGAAAAAAAATTCAGTTGTCAATATTATAATGCCGAATTTCTTTTTTTCATGCTTATTGTGCAGCCAGGGGAGGATAAGCAGTGCATTAAAATCACAGGCAACTGCCAGACACCACACACCCTCTCACTACCTACATTCTACGTAGCTGGTTTTTGATCTTCCAGGGATTGCAAATGTCACCTGCAACTTACCTGTAGTAAATAAATGAGGTCAGCAAACTGATTTTGTATCACCCTGTCATCTTATTTGGGATTTGTGCTACATTGGAATTAGCTCCAGGTTTAGGAATGATTTAATTTCACAGTGTATATTTTTCTACTACTTGCACTTTCATTACCAACATTTAGATGAGCCAAAGCTTACTGGATTCTTTAATTTCAGGGCTTTTAAAAGACACTTAAAAGGAAGTATCTTCCTTTATGTTTTCAAGTCTTCTGAAATACAAGATTAGTAAAGCAAATATTTCATCATAAAGCATGTTCATTTGTTGGATTCTCAATGTCACAAAGGACATCACAGCAAGTTAATTAATTTGAAAGCTATTGTTATGTTGACAAATGAGCCAGGCAAATTTGTGCGCAGCAGGATTCCGCAATAGTAAATGAGATAAGCAGTTAATCTAGTTTAGCAGTGTAGTAGAGGTTAGCCAGAATACCAAGTTGACTCCCTTTTTCTTAAAACTGAACCACTGGTTCTTTTACAACTACCTGAACCGGTCTCAGTTGAACATTTCATCCAAAAGACTGCACAACCAATTTTAGAGCATTTCCCTATACTGCATTCAAGTTAACTGCCTAAACTATGTTCTGGAGTGGTCCTGTGATTTCAGCTGTCCTTTTCAAGACATTTTAAGGTACTAATCTTGCATAACTGTACTTGTTCTTTATGAGTCAAAGCCTGGACGTTGTCCAGGTCTTGCAGCATGCAATGCTCCCTTGTGCAAGGAATTATGGATACAACTAAAAACTGCAATAATCAACAAACAGTCTAATCTCTTTCCTAATAATCAAGGGAAGATCACTGATGAAGCAGTTGGAGATCTTTGGGCCTGGGAAACTGTCCTGTACTGGGGCTGTAATCGGCTTCTGACAACCGCATCGACTTCCCTTTGTACCAGGCATGATTCCAAAAGTATTATACCATAAGTGTCTCCCAAATCTCCAATCATTTCAGTTTTACAAGGAGTTATTTGTGCCATACTTTGTTGAATGCAGCCTTGATGTCAAGTGCCATCACTTTCACTTCATCTCATCTCTGGGATGCAGCTTATTTCTCTTATTCAACTAAGGTTGTAATGGAGTTTATAGCCTAGTGGTTATGGCAGAAGCCAAGTTATAAACAAGCTATAGCATAAAAAGCTACTTGTCAAAAATTAAATGTGACCGATACTCGAGCTTACAAATAAGTAGGAAAATCATTGTTTGGTATTTAATACAAATTCATAAGGTTTCTAAAATTTTTTAAATTAACTTTTGATATGGCATGCAGTAAAGATGGAGAAGGCTGCCTTAGCAAAATGCATGAAATGGGAGATGTGCACATTACCTAGAGAATTGAATGTGCTATGATCGTCCAGATGCAAGCTAATTCTGGAGGTTCAAAGTCCCACAGTTTTGATCTATGTACATAATCTAGCTTGACAATTCAGTGTAATGTTAAGGAAGAGCTGTATGTTCTAGGTGCCATCTTTCAAAGTAATATCAGGATCAATCAATCCACAGAGGAATGATGTTACTGAACAAACTATCAACTTGGTGACTGGTGGATATTCCTTGGCAATCAAACAAGACATCATAAGACTCAAACAATGCTGAAACAATGTACAGATGAATTGATTTCAGCTAGCTCAGAAAATCTTCACACATTCAACTCAATTTCAGAAGAGTGGGATCAAATAAAGTCAGCTGTGTAAGTCCTATGCCTAGATTATTGGGTATGAGTATTGTCAACACCAAGGCTGACTCAGCAAAAATGGTACTGAAACTTGTGACCTCCTGGATCAAATATAAGCAGTCTTCACTGCCTTGCAGAACAGATTATGATTGCAACTCAAGAAGATAGCATTCTACCTTACCTTAAATGTTGTCAAAAACAAAACTCATAAATTAATATCTGGTCAACTAAATATTGTGATGATGAAAAAGGAGAGACTCTGGGTTATGATGAGCACTTCTCGTGTCTTGGCAACAAACTCTCTTAAAAGGCCATCTCAAACCAGAAGATCCAAGAATGAAACAGCTGTGCTAATTCAGCCTTCTACAAACTAATGGTGCGTTTTACACAAAGATGTCAACAAGTGAACAAAGTCATACTGTACAGGACAATTGCTGTTACCATACTCCTGTACTGAAGTGAGATTTGGACTATATTAATAACACATAACAGCAGCAGCAAAAAGTCTATCAGTAATGCCTCTGCTACATCCTTTGGACTGAAGGGGAAGATCAAGGAAACACAAGTTCCACAAATATTCAGGCAAAACTCATTCAAAATAAATTTTAATAAGCTGTGTCTGTATGGTCACCATGTCTTGTTTTCTCAATTCGCCATGCGAATGTTCCAAGGGGAAACAAAGAAGATGCTTCAAACGCACATATTTATGGATTATTGGAATAGGGATTTGGACATGTTTGGACATTACCAGGTTAAAAGGATTTATCGTGTAATTTCTTGGAATTGGAAAGTCAATGTGAAACTTGAAAGGGTTCAGAAAAGATTTACAAGGATGTTGCCAGGGTTGGAGGATTTGACCTAGAGGAAGAGGCTGAAGAGGCTGGGGCTGTTTTCCCTGGAATGTCAGAGGCTGAGGGGTGACCTTGTAGAGGTTTATAAAATCATGAGGGGCATGGATAGGATAAATAGACAAGGTCTTTTCTCTGGGTCGGGGGAGTCCATCACTAGAAAGTATAGGTTTAGGGTGAGAGGGGAAAGATATAAAAGGGTCCTAAAGAGCAACTCTTTCACACAGAGGGCAGTGTGTGTATGGAATGAGCTATGAGAGGAAGTGGTGGAGGCTGGAACAACTACAGTATGACAAAGGCATTTGGATGGGTACGTGAATAGGAAGCATTTAGAGGGATATGGGCCAAGTGCTGGCAAATGGAACTAGATTAGGATAGGATATCTGGCCGGCATGGACAGGTCTTTTCCATACTGTACATCTCTATGAGTCTGTGACTCTAAAAGGAAAACGGACTATTTAGTACTTATAATAAAAAAAATGACTTTGGAAAGCAGTATCCAACAAAGACATAAAGGTTAAAGTTGTACTGCTTTAATTGTTGAGCAAAACAGACCTGGAAGACCCTAAAGGATTGTTCTGCTATCACCTCGTAAAAGGTTCTGGATTGTGATAATTGTTTTGTCTTCGGTACACATCTCAAAACTGTTGGCTGTTGTTGAAAGATTGCAGCACTGTCTCTGACTCTCAGTCAGTAACAGAATATGGAATAAAAGCAGTACTCTCTATCAGCAAAGTCATTCGATAAATCTGAATATTTCTAACATCAAAACTCCATATTGTTTCAATGCTGAATTTGAAATCTAGTAGGAAGATTTTCCATTATTCTGCAACTGTCAACAATCAGAACTCATCAACAGGACGTTATAGGAACTATCTGGTGTCAACCCATTTTTGTCATCTGAATGTAGCTCTTGATGAACAGGGTATTTTTTCACTTGTGATTGTTATTACGCTTAACTTGCATCGTAGCTTAGCTGATAAGCAGCTTGTCAGTTGTTTGAAAAGTAAGTTTGCCTGTATTTGAAGTGTTACTTTCGTGTTTATTGAAAAGCCGGTTTTGTTTTGTTCCAGCTAACAGTGATGAAGAGAAACTAGGTGACCATTTTGGTAACTGAATAAGACACTTACATGTTTGCCACAGCTTGTGCAATATTGGGGTCCAATTTCCAGCACACTCCTCCGTCTAGAGTCGTAACACAATAGCCACGTTTCTCAGATTCAAAACAGCAAACCTACAACAGCACACCACCAAATACCAAAGTTTATTAGCAGTGTTTGACCACCTAATAAACTTGTATGGGTCCAGAATAAAGACATACAGAGATACTTTTTTTTTCTAATCATTTGTTTAGATAATGTTCTTGCTACCATATTAAGTAGTGGGTCATCAGGAAGAAGAATTAACTGAACAGCATCTGCAATACTTGGCAATACTAATTATCAGCCAACAACTGAAGGATTCAGGTGATTAAGCATTGGAAGTTTGAAAGCTTAAAACATCTTCTCAGTTGAAGCCTACTTCATTTCTCATGCAAGCTATGCAGGTTCTTCTGTGTGACTGTGTGTGTATCACTGGATTTTCCCCTCGTCATACAATTATTTATTCCTTTCATTATGGTTTTCTGCAGCATAAGAATCAAGGTACATGGAGTACATTGTGTTGATGTATAAGGCTTTAGCAGTACCTTTAACTGGTGAAGGCAGGAACGCATCCAAAAAGAATACTTCAGGATCACCACTTTTGTTTCATTATAAATTGTTGGCATGTGAGCCCAGACAAAGTCATGCTCAGTTTTAGTCTGTGGGTGTCAGGTATCATTATTGGCCCTGGTACCTAGCAACCAACTCTGCAATGTACTTTCTGTATCAAATAGTTCAAACATGTTTACCGAAGGATGAGGGCATTCTGATTTCTCTCAAGGCAGTGGGCATTGTAATATCTGAATCAGAGCTCATGATCACACACTATAATGACAACTTGCGTTTTATAGCACCTTACAAAAAGTGAAATATTCTGAGGATTTTACAGGAGTGTGATTAAACAAAGTTTTGAATGGACTTGATGACCCTGGCGAGTTACTGCTGCCTGGACCTAGAATGTCTAACAGTGAAGTGCCATCCCTACTACCTGCCACCGAGGGTTTACTTCTGCTATCCTGGCAGCAGTTTATATCCTACCCCATGAAGAATTGAAGAGTGTACAATGAAATATATACTACTACAAATAGCCTTGAGATGGAATGCCTAAGGCCTTGTTTATTGCAGCCGGTGACTTCAACCAGGCCAACCTCAAGGGTGTGCTACCAAGATACCACCAACATGTTTCCTGTCCCACCAGAGACCCAAAAACCCTAAACTATTGCCACACAACCATCAAAAATGCCGACTGTTCCATTCCCACCCACATTTTGGTAAATCAGACCATAAGGTTGAGATTCTGAAGGGAGAGAGTTAGGCACGAATTTAAAAAGGAGGTCCTCGAGAGTAGTAATATCAGGATTACTCCCAGTGCTATGAACTAGTGAGGGCAGGAATAGGAGAATAGAGCAGATGAATGCATGGCTGAGGAGCTGGTGTATGGGGGAAGGATTCACATTTTTGGATCATTGGAATCTGTTTTGGGGTAGAAGTGACTTGTACAAGAAGGACAGATTGCACCTAAAATGGAAGGGGACTAATATACTGGCAGGGAGCTTTGCAAGAACTGCTCGGGAGGATTTAAACTAGTCAGGCGGGCGGGGATGGGACCCAGAGAGATAGTGAGGAAAGAGATCAATCTGAGACTGGTACAGTTGAGAACAGAAGCAAGTCAAACAGTCAGTGCAGGCAGGGACAAGGTAGAACTAATAAATTAAACTGCATTTATTTCAATGCAAGGGGCTTAACAGAGAAGACAGATGAACTCAGGGCATGGTTAGGAACATGGGACTGGGATATCATAGCAATTACAGAAACATGGCTCAGAGATGGGCAGGACTGGCAGCTTAATGTTCCAGGATACAAATGCTACAGGAAGGATAGAAAGGGAGGCAAGAGAGGAGGGGAGGTGGTATTTTTGTTAAGGGATAGCATTACAGCTGTGCTGAGGGAGAATATTCCCGGAAATACATCCAGGGAAGTTATTTGGGTGGAACTGAGAAATAAGAAAGGGATGATAACCTTATTGGGATTGTATTATAGACCCCCTAATAGTCAGAGGGAAATTGAGAAACAAACTTGTAAGGAAATCTCAGCTATCTGTAAGAAAAATAGGTATTATGGTAGGGGATTTTAACTTTCCAAACATAGACTGGGACTGCCATAGTGTTAAAGGTTTAGATGGAGAGGAATTTGTTAAGCGTGTACAAGACAATTTTCTGATTCAGTATGTGGATATACCTACTAGAGAAGGTGCAAAACTTGACTTACTCTTGGGAAATAAGGCAGGGCAGGTGACTGAGGTGTCAGTGGGGGAGTACTTTGGTGCCAGCGACCATAATTGTATTAGATTTAAAATAACGATGGAAAGGAATAGACCAGATCTAAAAGTTGAAGTTTTAAATTGGAGCAAGGCCAATTTTGACGGTATTAGGCAAGAACTTGCGAAAGCTAATTGGGGGCAGATGTTCGCAGGTAAAGGTATGGCTGGAAAATGGGAAGCCTTCAGAAATGGGTTAACGAGAATCCAGAGAAAGTATATTCCTGATAAGGTGAAAGGGAAGGCTGGTAGGTATAGGGAATGCTGGATGACTAAAGAAATTGAGGGTTTGGTTAAGAAAAAGAAAGAAACATATGTAAGGTATAGACAGGATAGATCAAGTGAATCCTTAGAAGAGTATAAAGGAAGTAGGAGTATATTTAAGAGGGAAATTAGGAGGGCAAAAATGGTACATGAGATAGCTTTGGCAAATAGAATTAAGGAGAATCCAAAGCGTTTTTACAAATATATTAAGGACAAAAGGGTAACTAAGGAGAGAATAGGGCCCCTCAAAGATTGGCAAAGCGGCCTTTGTGTGGAGCTGCAGAAAAAGGGGGAGATACTAAACGAGTATTTTGCATCAGTATTTACTGTGGAAAAGGATATAGAAGATATAAACTGTAGGGAAGTAGATGGTGACATCTTGCAAAATATCCATCTTACAGAGGAGGAAGTGCTGGGTGTCTTGAAATGGGTAAAGGTGGATAAATGCTGAAAAATGTGTTGCTGGAAAAGCGCAGCAAGTCAGGCAGCATCCAAAGAGCAGGAGAATCGACGTTTCGAGCATAAGCACTTCTTCAGGAAAGGTGGATAAATCCCCAGGACCTGATCAGGTGTACCCGAGAACTCTGTGGGAAGCTAGAGAAGTGATTGCTGGGCCCTTTGCTGAGACATTTGTATCATCGATAGTCACAGGCGAGGTGCCGGAAGACTGGAGGTTGGCAAATCTGGTTCCACTGTTTAAGAAGGGTGGTAAGGACAAGCCAGGGAACTTTTGACCAGTGAGCCTGATGTCGGTGGTGGGCAAGTTGTTGGAGGGAATCCTGAGGGAAGAATGTACATGTATTTGCAAAGGTAAGGACTGATTAGGGATAGTCAACATGGCTTTGTGCGTGGGAAATCATGTATCACAAACTTGACTGAGTTTTTTGAGGAAGTAACAAAGAAGATTGATGAGGGCAGAGCGGTAGATGTGATCTATATGGACTTCAGTAAGGCATTCGACAAGGTTCCCCATGGGAGACGGATTAGCAAGGCTAGATCTCACAGAATACAGGGAGAACTAGCCATTTAGATACAGAACTGGCTCAAAGGTAGAAGACAGAGGGTGATGGTGGAGGGTTGTTTTTCAGACTGGAGGCCTATGACCTGTGGAGTGCCACAAGGATCGGTGCTGGGTCCTCTACTTTTTATCATTTACATAAATGATTTGGATGCGAACATAAGAGGTACAGTTAGTAAGTTTTTCATAGCTCCTTGAAAGTGGAGTCTCAGATGGATAGGATAGTGAAGAAGGTGTTTGGTATGCTTTCCTTTATTGGTCAGCGTATTCAGTACAGGAGTTGGGAGGTCATGTTGCAGCTGTACAGAACATTGGTTCGGCCACTGTTGGAATATTGCGTGCAATTCTGGTCTCCTTCCTGTCGGAAAGATGTTGTGAAACTTGAAAGGGTTCAGAAAAGATTTACAAGGATATTGCCAGGGTTGGAGGATTTGAGTTATAGGGAGAAGCTGAACAGGCTGGGGCTCTTTTCCCTGGAGTGTTGAAGGCTGAGGGGTGACCGTATAGAGATTTACAAAATTATGAGGGGCATGGATAGGATAAATAGACAAAGTCTTTTCCCTGGGGTCCGGGAGTTGAGGGTGAGAGGGGAAAGACATAAAAGAGACCTACGGGGCAACGTTTTCATGCAGAGGGTGGTACATGTATGGAATGAGCTGCCAGAGGAAGTGGTGGAGGCTGGTACAATTGCAACATTTAAGAGGCATTTGGATGGGTATATGAATAGGAAGGGTTTGGAGGGATATGGGCCGGGGTTGGGTTGGGCTGGGATATCTGGTCGGAATGGACGGTTTGGACCGAAGGGTCTGTTTCCATGCTGTACATTTCTATGACTATGACCCTATAAGGCTGTGGTCCTTCTCCTAGCTTACAAGCAGAAGCTGAGCCATGAGGATCCACACAGAATGTAGTACATTGCAAGTCTGAGGTAACAGAGCTCCTACCTGACTGCTGGAAGTTGGTAGACTGGCCCATTTTCAAGAACTTAGCAGCCAACCTAAATGAGTACGCCACTACCGTCAGAGACTTCATCAGTAAGTGTGTAAAGAACTGTGTGCCAAAGAAGTTAATCCATCTGTTTCCTAACCAGAAACCATGGATGAACTGGAAGATCCACTACTGAAGTAGGTTACATTTACTGAAGTCTAGGTCTGAGCTTTTCAAGTCAGGTAACCCTGACCTAAACAGGAAATCCAGGTATGTTCTTTGCAAAGCCAATAGGGATGCTAAGGGACAATACCAGACCAAAATAGAATCTCAGACTAACCACACGGACACACGCTGACTGGAGCAAGGCTTACATGACATAACGGGCTACAAAGAGAAGTCAAGTCGAGTTGCTGACAACAGTGCATCCCTCCCTGATGAGCTCAATGCATTCTATGCTCGCTTTGAACAGAAGGTCAGTGAAATGTCACCTGCCCCGACATTTTCGACTGCACCTGTACCCACCATTACTGCCACAGACGTCAGCTCGGCCTTCTTAAGGGTAAACACATTTAAAGCGACTGGCCTAGATGAAGTCCCCAGCCATGCACTCAAATCCTGCACAGACCAGCTTGCAGGAACATTTTCAGACATCTTTAACCTTTTTACTCCAATCTGAGGTTTCCATATTAATCAAGAAGATTACTATCATACTGATTCCAAAGAAAAATCAGGCAATGTGCCTTAATGACTACTACTCAGTGGCTCTATCGTTATGAAGTGCTTCAAGAGATTAGTAATGGCACATATCAATTCCAGCCTCCCAAATGGCACTAATCCGCTATAGTTCACCTACTGTCACTATAGATCTAAGGAAGGTGCCATCCCTCTGGCCCTACACTCATCCATGGAACATCGGATAGCAAGGACACTTATATCAGACTCCTATTTATGACTTTAGCTGTGCCTTCAACACCATAGTTCCAACAAAGCTCATCCCCAAACATCAAGACCTCAAACTCTGCTCCCCACCCCTCCTGCAACTGGATCTTTAACATCCTGATCTACAGACTGCAACCAGTAAGGATAGGCAACACCACCTCCTCCACACTAACCCTCAGCACCAGTGCCCCACAAGGCCGTCTACTCAGCCGCTTATTATACTCCTTATACACTGATTACTGTGTGGCCAAATTCAGCTCTAACTCCATTTACAAATTTGCTAATGACACCACTTAGTGGGTCAGATCTTAAACAACAATGAGATAGGGTACAGGAAGGAGGTAGACAGTTTAGTGCCATAGTGTAAAGACAACAATCTTTCCCTCAATGTCAGCAAAAGAAAGGAGCTGGTCAACAACTTCAGGAAACAGAATGGAAGACACACCTCTGTCTGTATCAATAGTGCTGAAGTAGAAGTGGTCAAAGGCTTCAAGTTCTTCTGAGTAAATACCACTAACGATCTATCCTGGTTTATCCACATTGATGCTTCAGTCAAGAAAGCATACCAATGACTCTACGTACTCAGCAGGCTGAGGAAATTTGGCTTGTCTGCATTGAATCTTACCAATTTTTATAATGCACCATATAAAGCACCCTATCCAAATGCATCACAGCTTTGTATGGCAATTGCTCTGCCCAAGACCACAAGAAATGTCAAAATGGTGTAAATGCAGCACAGTCCATCACAAAATCCAGCCTTCCTTCTGTTGACTTCATTGACACTTCCTGATGCCTCAGGAAAGCAGCCAACATTATCAAAAACCCCTCCCACCCCGGTTCTGTTCACTTTTATCAGGCAGAAAATACAGAAATTTGAAAACACGTACCAACAGACTTAAGAACAGCTTCTTCCCTGCTGTTATCAGACTTATGAACGGACATCTCATATATCAGACTGGATCTTTCTCTGCACCTTTTCTGTAGCTGTAACACAATATTCTGCATTTTATTCTGTTACCCTGATGCACTTATGCAAGGTGTAATTTGTCTGGTTAGCAAACAATTCAATACTTTTCACTGCATCATGGTACATGTGATAATAATAAATCAAATCAAATGACACAAAATAACACAAAATGGTATTCAGGCAGATGATCAAAACCTTGGATCAGAGATGTCCAAGAGGCTAGAATTAAAGATCCAAAAGAAGAGCTGAGGCAAAATACAGGCTTACAAAGTGATGAGGCTATGGAGGAATTTGAAAACTGACCACAGGAACTGTAGTACAGGGTGTCGGATGTTCAGAATTGGTACAAATTCGAACAGCTAACCATGCATGCTATCTGCACTGCCAAATCACTTGGCCAGCAGATCTCACCACATTTACTGCATCTGCTCCAACACTAACAGCCAAACCAGATACTTGCAACTCATTCAATTCCTCTTTCTCTCATTTGAGGAGAAGACACCCAATTGCTCCAGATATTGGTCCTCAAGACTGAATGCATAGCAACAGAAGGGTGTGCGTACACCAGGTGCACTTTATTCACAAGGAGGCAGGATGGTGCCTAGACACACCCAAACAGAGCATGAACCACGCACAAAGACTGCTCCCAGGTCACCTCTTAGAACATTTGAGAGATGGTGAGGATCTTTACCCTGCCTATCCTCCCCAACTCTGGATATGGAAATCACAGACGTTCGACTTGAAAAGCCTCAGCATTTCAGACAAAACATCCCCAGAATCACTTGACCAAACTTCCAGGGTTAACAGGCTGTGCAAGCAACCTGACTCTGTCCAACCCAATTGGTGAACCAGTGACTACACAGAGATGAGGTAGAAGGGAGAGAAAGAAGAAAACTTATTGATGGTACTTTGGTGACACTGATGATGTCGCACCACATATGCAGTATCACAATTATGTAAATTTGTTTGTTTGACACTCTATGTATTCCTTAATGTAACTCTGTCAATATGATCATGTGCACACAGAATGTACCATGATTTGATATTTGTGTTGAAAGCCTGCTGATGCATGTGGATGTAAGATGAACAAGGCATATAAAGGGCGATGTGTTCTACTGACACCATTATCCATTGGGCTACAACATTCCAATTCTTTCCCTGGTCTGTGTCCATATTGTTGGTGTGAATGATCTGGTCAGTGGGGTCTGGGGCAGGAATATGTGCAACATACAGGAAGTCAATCATTAGGATCGCTAGGGATCAGGGATTCTGCAGGTCTCTGTTCTGTACGGTGCATGGCTCTGAATGTAATGTTGTTTCCTATTAAAAGGCCTCATATTAGTGGTCTTGTAGTCCCGTGCCTCTCAGGTCAAAATATTTAATCCATCCTGCAAATTGTTTCTTCCCATTGCTTACTTTTGAATTCCAGCAAGATGGAAGGGGACAAGTCAAGACAGGGGTCAAGCAGGACTGTGTTATTGTCCCGCCCTTTTCTCCAACTTCATCTTGTGAATAACAAGCTACTTAGTGGTCTGCAGAATGAAGAGAAAACTTTTTGACCTTAACCAATTGAAATTCAAGAAGAAGACGACACTGACTTCACTTGTGGAACTTTAATATGCAGACAGTCATCTCCACACTCTTGGAAGAGAATCTTCAAAATCTGCTTAATGCCTTTGCAGAAACATATCAAAAATGTATCAATTTATCACAGGGCAAGTTCCAGTTCATCTCTCCATTAAGATCAATGGAGAAATCTTCCCGAAATATAGAACATTTTACCAATCGGCAACAAGGCCATGATCAGTCAAAACATCTTCGCATGCTTACAATGCCAGAGTTCTGACTGCCAAAACAAATTTTCTTCACAAGGCTTCCCTCAAGAAATTCAAGATAGATGTCAACGTAAGGTAGACTCTCATTCAGAAGAAACCAGCTTGGAGGAAACTCCTGTATGATTCTTCAAACAGCAGGGAGGCTCAGTGGTTAACACTGATGCCTCACAGGAACAGGGGACATTGGTCCGATTTCACTTTTGGCAACTGTGGAGTTTGTACATTCTCCCCACGTTTGCGTGGGTTTCTGCCAGTGGTCCAGTTTCCTCCCACAGTCAAAAGATGTGCAGGATAGGTGGATTAGTCACAGGAAATGTAGGGGGGTGGGCCTGGGTGGGATGCTCTTTGGAGGGTTGATGTGGGCCAGTTGGGTTGAATGGCCTGTTTCCACACTGTTGGGATTCTATGATTCTATGATCTCTTGTCAGCAATAAGTATGGAAAAGAGAAAGGAACGTAATAATGCACAATGCCAAAAATCAATTCCACCTCTGGAACACCTGCCAAATGAGTTGTCGGAAATGCGGCACGAGGATTGGCTGAACGGCCATGCAAGAACCCACAGAACCCATGACCAGTGACACATATTTCTTAGGTGGACAATTATACTCATTAGCATGTGACTGCTGACAATGATGATTGTATGACATTAATTTAGATATTCACACAAAGCAGTAACCACATTGTTAATATTGCTACCATTTGTGTTAATATTGCTGCAGTTATCATTTTCTATTGTTGAAAGTGCTAAGGCAATTGCAAGAACTTGCTGCTGATGAAATTATTAATTGAGCTCCCAAGTAACATTGAGTTAATTTCTACATATATTTCAAAATATAAGCTATTTAATTTTCAATACAGATAAACAAATCATGAGATGCTATCTGTCAGTCAAAGCAGTGCTCACTGGTGTGCTTCATGATAGTTCAAGATGGCTGCATGAAAGAAAATGTAAACACTCCAAGCTGAGATTCGATGCTGCAAAGCTACATTTTTCCCTTCTATCACTGAGCTAAAAGATCTTTGATCATGTCAGAGTGTCAGCTGTGTTTTGATTAAAAATTCAAAAATAAAGTAAAATGTGCTGTGAGAGAACTGGATCTCATTAAAATTTAACTGTTGGATGCTGATGAAGTCATGAGAATAGGAAAAAGTCGAATTAACTGGATGTGATGAACAGTGAATAAAAAAAGACTTCTACAATATTTACAGGTGCTTGAAAAATCTTGTTTCTATCTAAACAATAAGTTGCTCTGTTTCAGTATAACATAGGGCAGGTCCACAAATTCCTAGGAAATAATGCAACAGGACAGGACCATTAAAACAATGTGAGTTTGACTGATAGACATTTATATCATAGGAGTTCATTGAACCCATCGAGATTATACTGGTCAACAAAGATCTGATGACATAAATTGAATTTTATAGCTCTTGAAGGCTCTGGTCATACAAATGAATACCTAAATACTGCTTGAATACTGGAAGTTTTTGATTCAACTACCCATTCAAGCAGAGAGTTCCAGAACCCTATCCCACCTCCTTTAGTGAAAAAAAATCCTCAACTCTCCTCTTAGCCTCTACCTCTTACCTTAAACCTATACTTCCTGTTTATTGATCAGTCTAATATTGGAATTAAATAATGCCATCATTTCCATCTTATCTGAGCCATTTATGATCATATACATCTCTATCATGTCCCTTCTCAACGATGCTCTAAGGAAGACAGCTCCAGCCCAATTGATCATTTCTCATTGCCCACACCACCCGCCAGAAGCAGAATCCTGGTAAATCTCCTCTACACCCTGTCTAGTGCAATCACATCCTCCCCATAGTCTGGTGGCCAGAACTACAGGCAGTATTCCAACTGTAGTTTAACCAGAATTTTATACACTTCTAGAATGTTAGACAGTTACAGAATAACATTCCTGCTCTTGCATACAATGCCTTGGTTAATAAAGGTGAGTATCCACTGTACCTTCTTGACAACATTACCAATCTGCAGCACTACCTTCAGCAATCTGTGGATAAGCAGAGATCTTCAGGACCTTTCAGAATTCTAATAGTCAGAGTGTAATCCCTTGCCTTGTTCATCCTCCCCAAGTGCATCGCTTCATGTCTTTCCAAGTTGAATTCTTCTTGATGTTGCTCTGCTCACCTGACCAATCTATTGATATTCTCCTGCTGTTTATGGCCATTGTCCTCACTATTCACCATCCTACCAATTTTCATATGATCCACAAACCATTTCATTGTTTCATCTCCAATTCAGTCTAAATTCTTAATGTACACCACAAACAAAGGCCCTAGCACCTAGCCCTGTGAAATCCCATTGGAAAGAGCCTTTCAGTCACAGAAACATCTCTCGAATATCACCTTTTACTCATTGCTTCTCAGTCAATTTTGGATCCAATGTGCTACTTTGCTTTGAGTCACATGGACTTTTACTTTCTTGACCAATCTGTGAGACCTTATCAAGAGCCTTGCTAAAGTCCATGTAGACCACATGAAATGAACTATCTTCATTAATGTCATGGTTATCTCCTCAAAAGAAATTCAATCAAGTTTGTTAAACATAACCTTTCTTTGACAAATTTATACTTTTTCCTGATTAATCCTTGTCTCTTCAAGTGCGGATATACAGAGGAAACTAGATTATCCGAATATCAATTACCTGAATATCGATTACCTGAAGGGAATCTCAAAGTCCCGATAGAAACGTAAAAGAGCTGAACGCGTCTTTTGTTTACAGGTACAATGATTAAAAACAAACTCAGCTCACTGAAATGCTGCCGAGAACAGTCCTGGACAGTCCAGGCACCATCTCTGAATGGCTGACCCCCTGCCCTCCTCTCTCTCCCCTCACACTTTCCCTGGAGTTCTACATAGAGGTGAACCCTAAATCTCCCATTCCTCAGATAATCTCTCTAACATTGTCCTGTACAGGGCAGAGGAACCTGTCAAAAAGTTGTGTGTGCATGTGTATGTGTCTGTGCTATTTGGAGACTTGCCACACAAAGGTAGCAGCAGTCTTATTGTTGGTGTAGCATTTAGGAGGTCATGTTGCGCTGTATAGGACATTGGTTAGGCCACTATTGGAATACTGACTTTATAATGATTGATAAAATCTGTTATGTCTTCCACCTGCCCACGCTCACTTCCCTATGTTAGATTGGGATCTGCCCCTTGCTTGTTGGACTTTCCAAGTACTGGTTAAAAAAGTTCTCCTGAATATAATTTGAATTTTCTCCCTCCTTACTTTGCACACCAGAAGTATCCCAGTTAATATTTGTGTTGTGAAAATCCTCTCTTATAAACTGCCTTATTATCCTTATATTTTGAAAGTTTTATGACATATTTGATTATCTAACTCTGACAGTCTGGGGCCAATAGTACACACGCAATAGTAAACTGCTGTTATATTTCTATTTCACTTATTGCAAAATGCATTATATACAATATACATTTCTCTTGACTATCGTCCCTGTCATTATATCTTTTCAAAATGTTGACATGACACACTCGCTGATTCTTTCTCCTGTTTCTCATTTACTATAAGATATAGGAGAATTATGCCAATCAGCAAATTGACTCTCCTCCACCATTTCATCATGGCTGATATGTTTCTCAACACCATTCTCCTGCCTTCTCCATGTAATCTTGATTCACTTACAAATCAAGAACATGTCTGTCTCAAAATATACTCAATGGTTACCTCCACAGTCCTCTGCAGCATGGAATTCCACAGATTCACCACCATCTGGCTGAAGAAATTCCTCCACATCTCAGTTTCAAAGGATAATCCCGTTACTCTGAGGCTGTGCCCTCAAGTGCTTGTCTCTCCTTCTAGTAGAAAAATCTTCTCCACATCCACTCTAACCAGACCTCTCCACACTATGTTACTTTCAATCACATCCCCTTTCATCCTTCCAAACTCCTTTGAATAAAGGCCCAAAGTCCTCAACTGCTCCTCATATGACAAGCCCTTCATCCCCTGCATCATTGCTCTTCTGGACCCCTTCAAATACCATCACATCTTTCCTTAGATATGGGACCCAAAACTGCTCACAATGTTCCAAATGCTATCTGACCAGAGCCTTATACAGCTTCAGCAGTACATCCCCGCTCTTGTATTCTTGCCCTCTCTAAATGATTGCTAACATTGCATTTGTCTTCCTAACTGCCAAGTGAACCTGCATACTAACCTTCAGAGAATTCTTTTAAGTCCTCCTTGTGTTTCAGCTTTCCAAAGCCTTTCCCCATTTAGAAAATAAGTTTATACCTCTTCTTCCCACTAAAGTGCATAACCTCACACATTATCAGTTGCATTCCAGCAATTTCTTTGTCCAGTATTCTAATCTGTCCAAGTCCCTTCTACAGCTTTCCTGACTCCTCAACACTACCTGTCTCCCCACCTATCTTGTATCATATGCATTTGATAAAGTATAGCAAACCAGGTTTTCAATGCTTTTCAGAGACATGTAACAAAACAAACACCTTGTCTCCAGCAATAAAATTACAAAGTTTGCCTTTTTAATGTGCTCATTTTTTTTTAATGTTTGTTGAGCATTTGTCAAATGCCTTTCAGCAAAATCATAGGCTTCAGACTATTTCTCTCTGAAACATCAAACCTAGGTTGGAAATGTACTTTCTAAACTTTGGTTTATCAATTTATTATCCTTGAACTTCATGTCCATAAAATAATTCAGAAGAATTACCTTGCTGTGAACTCATTAGCAGTGTCTTTAATGGCAAATAGTACCAAAGAATTCACTTATCCCAAATACTAAAAAATTCCTGACAATGAGCTTGATGGCCCCTTTTCAGTGTGCCTTGAAATTGTTAGTAAAAAGCAGAAGAAATTAAATTGTTTTATTCAAAAACTAATCTTCATTTCTTTGAATATTTTATATATACAATTTGAATTTTGATCGGACTTTTTTTTGGCTAATCTAATTTTTTTTTTAAATCTATTTTTTCCCATTACTACATTTTCAGTAATTTTCCTAAAGACACTGCTTCAGGAAATATTGTCAAAACAACCTTAATCATTAAAAGATACTAATTACCCATCATAGTTTGGGTAGGGGTCTTACACAATCTATTAAGACTTTGCCAAATGGTTCATCAATAGTTGATATAAAAATTAAAATGTACAGATTTAATTGATGGTTGGTGTTTTGAACAACTTTATATATATGGCAAGTCTGAAAAAAAGTGACTATATTTTTTATAAAATCCTGGACAATAACAATGTTTTAATGTGTTATCTTGTGTCCATAGAATTATTTTGTGTCTTCCTAATAAGTAACTGACCTGCTATTGGTATTTCATAAACCACTTGTAAAATTTCATCGGCAACTACTATGTGATGGATCATAACATATTTGTCATTAGCTGATATTAAATAGAGCTGGTCTCCATTTCCTCATTAATGCTTTGTTTATCAAATCATCACACATTGGTACTGTTTTTGATTCAATCTCTCATTAGGCTGCTTAGTATAACTATTTCAATTGCAAATCAATTTGTTGCATTTCTCTTAAAGAAGAATGACTGAGCAACTCAGCCTCATTCATTTTAACTTTATTCTTTCTAGTTGTGTTTCCAAAAACTATATCCAACAGCTGAACTTCCAAATCATCTTCCTGGTTTACAGACTGTTTTTCTTCATAATTTAATTCTCTGGATCTGAGACCTAGTCACAACAGAGTCAGGAAACAATCCAGGATGTTGCTCTTATAACATTTCATAGAGTCATACAGTCATACAGCAATGGAAACAGACCCTTCAGACCAACTAGTCTATGTCGAACATGTTCCCAAAACTAAAATAGTCCCATTTGGCCCATATCCCTCCAAACCCTTCCTATCCATGTAGAGTCATAGTCACAGAGATGTACGGCACGGAAACAGACCCTCGGTCCAACTAGTCCATGACAACCAGATATCTTAACTGAATCTAATCCCATTTTCCAGCACTTGACGTATATCCCTCTAAACTCTTCCTATTCATATACCCATCCAGATGTCTTTTAAATGTTGTAATCGTAACCAGCCTCCAGCACTTAGTCTGGCAGGTCATTTCATACATGCACCACCCTCTGCTGGAAAAAAGTTGCCCCTTTGGTCCCTTTTAAATTTTTCCCCTCTCACCCTAAACCTACGCCCTCTAGTTCTGGACTCCCCCACCTCAGTGAAAAGAACTTGTCTGTTTACCCTATCCATGCATGCCCTTCATGATTTTATAACCCTCGACAAGGTCACCCCTCAGCCTCCGATGCTCCAGGGAAAACAGCCCAGCTTTTTCAGCCTGTGCCTGTAACTCAAATCCTCCAACCCTGCCAACATCCTTGTAAATCTTTTCTGAACCCTTTCAAGTTTCACAACATCCTTCCGATAGGAAGGAGACCAGAACTGCATGCAATATTCTAAAAGTATCCTAACCCATGTCCTACACAGCCGCAACATGTCCTCCCAAGTCATATACTCAATGCTCTGTCCAATAAAGGAAAGCATATGAAACATCTTCTTCATTATCCTATCGACCTGCGTCTCCACTTTCAAGGAACTATGAACTTGCACTCGAAGATCTCTTTGTTCAGCAACATGTCCATAGACCTTACCATTAAGTGTGTAAGTCCAGCCCTGATTTGCCTTTCCAAAATGCAGCACCTCACATTTATCTAAATTTATCTCCATCTGTCACTCATCAGCCTATTGGCCTATCTGTTCAAGATAATGTTGTACTCTGAGGTAACCTTCTTTATTGTCCATACACCTCCAATTTTCTTATCATCTGCAAACTTACTAACTATACCTCCTATGATCACATCCAAATAATTTATATAAATGATGAAATGTAGTGGATCCAGCACTGATCCTTGTGGCACACCACTGGTCACAGCCCTCCAGTCTGAAAAGCAACCCTCAACCAGCACCCTTTCTCTTCTACCTTCAAGCCAGTTCCATATCGAAATGGCTAGTTCTCCCTGTATTCCATGAGATCTAACCTTGTTAGCCAATCTACCACAAGGAACCTTGTTGAACGCCTTACTGAAGTCCATCAATCCTCTTTGTTATTTCTTCAAAAAATTCAATCAAGTGTGTGAGACATGATTTCCCATGCATAAAGCCATGTTGACTATCCCTAATTAGTCCTTGCCTTTCCAAATGCATGTAAATCCTGTCCCTCAGCATTTCCTCCAATTTCTTGCCCACCAACAATGTCAGGCTTACCGGCCTCTAGTTCCCTGACTTCTCCTTACCACTTCTCGTCAACAGTGGCAGCATGTTAGCCAACCTCCAATCATTCAGCGCCTCACCTGTGACTATTGATGATACAAATATGTCAGCACGAGGCCCAGCAATCACTTCCCTAGCTTCCCATAGAGTTTTAGGGTAAACCTGATTAGGTCCTGGACATTTATCCACTTTATCATCAGCAAAGGGTAAAACTCATCAAAATAGCAAAGGTAGAATTACAAAGAAGAATGAGGGAAATCAAGAATCAATGGGAGCCTGGGAAAGCCAAAGAGCTGGAACTCCTTGTTGACATGCATGACAGTACACCTGTAGCATTTCCATTCTTCTTCAACTCCTGCCACACTAAGTGTGAATCTGAGATCATCTTTTATGGGAAGTTGGGGAATTTCCTCAAACACATTCTCATCTATGATTGCCATTGTTTAGGAGTTCTTTGAAGTGTTCTATCAGAGGTTTGTGTTTTCTCTGTTCTCAAAGGAGTTCCATCCACATCAGTTTGATATCAAGGGTGATGAGTCCACATATTGTCTTAGTGGCACTGAAGAAACTCAAAAGTCATGCTTGTCAACAAGGAGTCCCCCATTGATTCTTCTTTTCCCTCATTCTTCTTTGTAATTCCAACTTTGTTATTTTGATGAGTTTTCCTCTTTGCTTTGCTGATGTTATTGTTTTGTCGTACATGAAGAATATTCCTTTTATTAATCGATGATGTCTAGGATGATGTGGTCATTTTTGTCAGAACAAGTCTTAGCGTTTCCTGGTCTTCTAGCTGACAGTTTCTTCACTAGAGACAAAACAAAACTGCAGATGCTGGAATCCAAGGTAACAAGCAGGACGCTGGAAAAACACAGCAAGCCAGGCAGCATCAGGAGATGGAGAAGTCAACATTTCGGGAATAACCCTTCTCTACCTCTTGATGCTGCCTGGCTTGCTATGTTCTTCCAGCCTCCTGCTTGTCTATCGACGATTTCTTCACAGCATGAGATGATGTTTGTCTTCAGCTTTTTTCCACATTTCCTCCATTTCATTAAAATGAATGCTTTGAAAATTTTGGGGAAGATATTTTTTGAGGTTTGCTAGTCTGCTGGGCTCTTTTCTGACTTGTTTGTATTCAGCTGCTTCTGGTGGCATTTGATGGATATTGAGGAGTCAATGAGGTAGTGGTATATCCAGCAATTCTCTGTACTGGTCATCAATTTGGCAATGAGGACTCTGTTTTGGTCTCGGATTGAACAATAACATACTAGATCATGCGCCAGTGGATTCCTCCAAGGAGTCTTGAACTTTTTTTTGTATAACAGTGCAGCTCCTCTAACAAGGTATGTTGTCCTTGTTTTTTTTTTATCAGAGGGCTTGTAAACACAAACTCCAGAACGTCCAGGTTTGAAGGGTTTTCGGGCCAGTTTGATTATAGCGAACAAATACTGCCTCAGGGAAAAGACTTTCAAGTTTAAAACAAAACACTTGTACAATGAAAGGGGAGTGGCCAGTTCTCCCAGCTCAGCATTTCTCTGGTTTGGCTTGGTTTTAGCAGGCAGATTGTTGTGAAGCTGATGTACCCAAAGAAGCAGGCCTATGCTGATCCTCTCTTTATCTCTGACATCTCTCCTTTAAGACCCTGTGTTTGATTTTACCTTTTTTGCCAAGGGGTGTTTATGGGGATTGTTGCAAGTAGTTGGAACAGCATTAAGTTGGGATAGTCTGTTGAGTTTTTGAATCGGTTAGGTAATTATATATTCTGTTCTCTTTTGTTTGTGTTTCAATTGGTAACCTTGCAAATAAATTCTGTTTTGTTTAAAACTTAGTGATTGCACCAGGTGCAATGCTTCTGGAATATCCACTTTACACCTGCTTAAAACAACTAGCAAAGTTAGGTTTCAGGCTACCTTCCTGAATTGTTTTGAGGGGGTCTGGCCTTGTGCATAACATTTGGCAGACAGTGTGTTGGTGACGACCAGCTAGTGTTCTATATATTTGGTAAACAGGAGAATCCCACTGTAGTTGCAGTTCCTGAATCCTTCCTTTCTGATTGTTCCTTTCCAGAATTGGACATCCTTTCCAACCTTGTCATTGGAAGCCTCCAAGAAAAAAATAATTTTATCTTCCTCGGGGATGCTGGCGAGAATGGTGTCCTGGGTGGAAAAAAAGCTTCCTTTGTACTCAACTGTGGTATCAAGAGTTGGAGCATAGGCACTCATGGCCATTGCTTGCTAGTTCTTGGCAGGTGCAGAGTCATGAGGGGGTTGTTGATACTAACAGGGAGCTCCAAGAGTCAGTTGGCGAGTTCATTCTTCATAGTGAATACAATTCCTTGCGACCTGGGTTGAACTTTTCACTCATCAAAATAGCAAAGGTGAAATTACAAAGAAGAACTTGGACTCGACACCCTTTGTACCAAACTGGTGTGAACTGTGGCAATCATAGATGAGGATGTGTTTGAGGAAATCCCCCAACGTCCCATAAAAGATGATCTTAAATTCACACTTAGTGTGAAAGAAGTTGAAGAAGAAGAGCTAGAAGTGTACATGGGTAGGAAAGATTTGGAGGGATATGGGCCAAATGCAGACATTTGTGAATTAGTTTAGTTTGGGAACATGTTTGATGTGGACGAGTTTGCCTGAAGGGTCTGCTTCCCTGCTGTATGTGACTGATTATCAAAAGAAATGAAGAAAAAAATCAAATAACCTAAATCATTTCCATGTGACATTCAAAATTTTCAAAACACAGTAAAAGTACAATTGCAAGAATCCAAAAAGATTTAATTACAGCACTCAAACATTAGACAGAATGTCCTTCTTCCTCCTTTGTGGGCGGCACAGTGGTTAGCATTGCTGCCTCACAGCGCCAGAGACCCGGGTTCAATTCCCGACTCAGGCGACTGACTGTGTGGAGTTTGCACGTTCTCCCCGTGTCTGCTTGGGTTGCCTCCGGGTGCTCCGGTTTCCTCCCACAGTCCAAAGATGTGCAGGTCAGGTGAATTGGCCATGCTAAATTGCCCGTAGTGTTAGGTAAAGGGGTAAATGTAGGGGAATGGGTGGGTTACGCTTCGGCGGGTAGGTGTGGACTTGTTGGGCCGAAGGGCCTGTTTCCACACTGTAAGTAATCTAATCTGATTCCAAATAGGATTTTACTTAAAATAAAACAAAAAACTGTGCACACTGGAAATTAGAAACAAAATTAAAATTGGTGGAAAAATTCTGAACAGAAAACAGACATAACATTTTGAATTAGGCGACCATTTTCACAACTGTTAATAGCTTGAAAAAGCTGGTATGTATATTGAAGACAGGAGTGGCGCAGTGGGAGAAGAAGAGCAGTGAGTGGACAGGTGGAGGTGGAGCCCAGAGAGACAGAATAACATTTGGCCAGACAAGGGGTGAATGACAGTATGCCAAGCTGAAAATGACATCAGAGCTGTTTCAGTCTCTTGTTCAGAACTGGAAAAAACTATTATGCTCCAATTTCCAACCTGCTCTCACCTTCACTTGGTCCATCTCTGACTCCTCCCCTTCCTCAACTTCTGTTTCCATTAATAGTTGTAGGAAGGATATCATTAAGCTGGAGAGAGTTCAGAAGAGATTTACCAGGATGTTGCCAGCTATGGAAGCACTGAGTTATAAAGAAGGGCTGGATAGTCTGGGACGTCTTTCACTGGAGTGTAGTAGGTTGAGAGTCAATCCTATTGAAGTTTATAAAATAATGTCGGGTATAGGTAGAGTTGAAGGGACTTGTCTTTTCCTTAAGATGAGGGATTTCAAGACTAGGGCACACAATTTTAAGGTGAGAGGAGACAGATTTAGAAACGACATGTGCACATTTTTTTTTAAACAGAGGGTTGTTCATGTATGGAATGAACCTTCTGAGGAAGTGATGGGTGTGGGTACAATTATAACATTTAAAAGCCATTTGGATAAGTACATGAATAGGAAAGGTTTGGAGGGATATGGGCTAGAAGCAGGGAGGTGGGATTAGATTAGTTTGGGATTATGCTCAGCATGGACTGGTTGGATCAAAGGGTCTGTTTTTGTGCTGTATAATTCTATGAGAGGTTGGCCACTGATATCCACTGTTGCCTTCAATGGGATGTTACCAACAGACATATAATCCCCTCCCTTCCCTTGTTAGCCTTCCATAGGGACTGTTTCCTCTAAAACACCCTGGTCCACTTCTTCTCCAGTGCCAACATCTCCCCAAAACCCTGTGGCACGGTACCATCCAATCGCCAAATGTCTAACCCAATCCCCATTACTTCCTCCTTCATTATCCAAAGCCCCAGACACACCTTCCAGTGAATCACTAATTTACCTGCACTTCACTCATCTCGTCTACTATATTTACAGCTCACACTGGGAAGAAACATAGAATGGGTGATTATTTTGTGAAACAAAATGTTCTTGATCTGTTTCCAAAAATTATCCATAGCTTCTAATTGCTTGTCACTTCTTCACACCACCATATTCCCTGCCTGATACTGCTGTCGCAGGCTGGCTGCAGCGCTTCAGTGAGGCTCAGCACAAGCTGGAAGAACCAGATTTTATTTTCTGCTTGGAGACCCTGCAGCCTTCACGCCTCAACCATCGAGTTCGATATTTTAGAACCCGAGCACCTTCTTCCATGTCTTTTACCGATCCCTACACCCTCTGCTCTGTCATGACATGACGTTCACCATTGCTAATCAATTTTAACCTACTTATAGTCCATGCTACAGCTTTTCTCTCTCCCTGGCAGGCTAAATCCATCCCTTTGTCTGCCTATTGGTCAATCTCTTGCTCTGGGTTCCATCTTCACCAATCCACTCACTCCCTCTCCTTTCTTTCCCTCCACTCCCCAAATCCTACCCTTAACTTTTTATATGTTGTCTTTTCCTAGCTACTACCAATTCTGAAGAAGGATCTCTGGACTCGAAATATTAATTCAATCACAGATGCTATCAGCGCTACTGAATTTCTCCAGCAAGTTCTGTTTTTGTTTAGGATTTTACTTAGCTTAGCTTCAATTAGCAGTGATAAGAATCACGGTTAAGGTTTAACCCAAACTTTTCTGGTCTGCAAATTTTAAAATAAACTCCTTATGCTGAAGTAACCTATTTTTAACAATTCAAAATATATCACCCCTTTCTCAGAAGCAACAGCTTTGCATATCCAGCTTCAGGTAAGAAACCTGTAGAACTGCCCAATCTGAAATGAAAAAAAAACTTCCTAAGTTAAGGGTGTTTTTGCTATTCCTAAAAATTCCAGAATCTTCTTTCTGAAAGTGTAATGCACTATACTGTTCACATTGTTTATATTGAGAGAGTTTGTGAACAAAGACCCACATGTCCTCAAAACTCTCTCTCAGACTGGTTATTAAATGTCATGTGGCCTACAGATCTACAGCAATATGGCTAATGTTTTGCCTTTTGTACTAACAGAGGTTAGAGAATTCCCTACAAATTGGAGCACTACTGGGACTTTGTACAAAAGCACCAGGCATCAGGTTATTTAGTACAAGGACCATAAGAGGTACTCGTAATTTCAAAGATAGTAAAGTTTCTCTCATATATTTTCCATGCTGTAAAACATATAGCACAGATGGTTAAAAGCAAACTGTTTCTTAGTCACTGAACTCCTAGCATGTGAGGGGCTATAGCAACATACTATTGTCAAATACAGCCACATATGATGGCACAAATCATAGCATGAACAGCAGTGTCTATGGTTCTCAAGGTTATTGTTGCCTTTAACACTTAGCACTAGTACATCTAGGCTGCAGCAGATCATAGAGTCATAGCTATAGCGTCATACAGTATAGAAACAGACCTTTCAGTCCAACTTGTCCATACTGACCAGGTACCTGAACTAGTCCCATTTGCCTGCATTTGGACAACATCCCTCTCAACCTTTCCTATTTATGTATCTGTCCAAATGCCTTTTAAATATTGTAACTGTACCCGCCTCAACCACTTCCCCTGGCAGATTGTTCTCTGTAATTCTCGAAGATAGGTGAGCAAGCCATGCACTCAATGAAGATGAATTACAACACTTTTCTCAAAGAACAATCAATATAGATCACAATATCATTATGCTTTTCATTCATTCTTAGTTTCTGGTATTCTACTTATTTATAATACAGAACTGAGTATACTTTTAACTGAGCTCCAGTCCAAGAGTACCTTTTATACTGTATTCTTTGTTTAGCTAAACCATTTGTTGGTCATAGATAATGAAAACTATTTGACAAGAAAGGTTCAGAATCGAGCCAAATGACTTGCAGTGTGTTAATCCTAAAGAAAAAGTACAACAGTGCTAGGATGCCATATCACAATTTATATAAATGAAGGAACAGAAAGGATCACAGAATCCCTATAGTGCAGAAGCAGGCCACTCGGTTCACATTGACCCTCTGAAGACCACCAGACTCATTTCCCCAACCTTATTTCGAATAATTCTGCATTTCCCATGATTAGTCCATCTAACCTATACATCCTTGGGCACCATAGGCAATTTAGCATTGCCAATCCATCTAACTTGCACATCTTTGGATTGTGGGAGAAAACCGGAGCACTCAGAGGAAACTCGCGCAGACACAGGGAGAAAGTGCAAAATCCACACAGTCATCCAAGTTGAAGTCAAACTTGTGTCCTGGGGACTGAGACAGCAGTGCTAACCACTGAGCCACCGTGCCACCCATACAGTATGGTTGCCAAGTTTCCTGATAACACAAAGATAGGTAGAAAAGTAAGGTATGATGATGACATAAGGAATCTCCAAAAGGCAAAGTGGGCAAAGACATAGCAAATGGTGTATAATGTGGGAATATGTGAAATTATCCATTTCAGCAGAAAGAATAGAACAGGATTAAATTGACTAAGTGGTGAGACTAAGCTCCAAGATGCAGTGTGTTCTGGGTGACATAGTGAGTGAATCACAACTACTTACAATATATATTAATAGCTTGGAGGAAAGAAGCAAATGTACTGTAGCCAAATTTGCAGTTGACACTAAAATAGGTGGAAAGGCAAGTTGCAAAGAGACAAAGAGTTTATAAGAGAGCTATTGATAGGTTAAGCAAGTGTGAAAAAAAAATGGCAAATGGAGTATAACGTGGGATTACGTGAAGTAGTTCATTTTGGAAAGGAGAACAAAACAACAGTATTTTATTTAAGTGGAGAAAAACTGCAAAGGGACTTGGAGAGGATACTCATCCATGAAACAAAATGTATGCATGGGTGCAGCATGAAATTACCCAGGCTAACACTATTTTGGCCCTTATTTCAAGTGGGTTGCAATTGCTTGTTGCAGCTGTGCAAAGTGCTGGTGACACCTCATCAGGAGTACTATTAGCAATTTTGAACCCCTTATTTAAGGAAAAATATTGTTTCAACGGAGGCATTTCAGAGAATGTTCACTAGGATGATCCTCAGTGTAGAGGACTGTCTTATGAGTAAAGGCTAAACATGTTGGGACTTTACTCATTCAAATTTAGAAGAATGAGAGCTGATTTCATTCAAACATATCGGATTCTTAAAGAACTTGGTAAATACTCAGAGGAAGATTTCCCTCATGGGAGAGTCTAGGACCAGAGGGCATACTCTCAGAATAAACGGGAGCCAATTTAAGACTGAGGTGAAGAAGAATTTCTTTTCTCAAAAGGTTGAGAGTCTTTCGAACTCCTTGCCACATAGAAGTGTGGGGGCAGTGACTTTGTCTATATTTAAGGTTAAGATAAAAGATCTTAATCAGTTAGGGAATCAATGGTTATGGGAAAATACAGAAAAATGGACATGAGGAGTATCATCTCAGCCATGAAAGGTGGAGCAGGGTGAAAGAGACCAAATGCCTATGGTGTATGGTTAGTATATAGGCAAAGCAAGGAATTAGGAAAGCTTATAGACTGTTATCATTCATTATGTGGGGAATTGAATATAAAAAGATGGATGGTGATTCAGATATATGGGTGAGACTGCATCTGGGGTGCTGTACTCATTGTTGGTCACCTTATTTAAATAAGAAAGTAAATGTGTTGCAGGCAACTCAAAGAAGGTTTACTAGACTAATACGAGAAATGAGAGGGCTGACTTGTGAGGAAAGCTTGGATAGGTCAAGTTTCAACCCATTCAAGTTTAGAAAGTAAGTGTTGACTTTATTGAAACATTGAAGTGGCATGGTGGCTCAGTGATTAACACTGTTGCCTCTCAGCACCAGGAACCCAGGTTTGATTCCCGCCTCAGGTGACAATCTGTGTGGAGTTTGCACATTCCATCCGTGTCTGCGTGGTTTCCTCCGGTTGCTCCGGTTTCCTTCCACAATCCAAAGATGTGGAGGTCAGGTGAGTTGGCCATGCTAAATTGCCTGTAGTGTTCAGGGATGTGTAGGTTAGGTGCTTTAGTCTGGGATAAATGTACCGTAGTAGGGGAATGGGTCTAGGTGGGTTTTTCCTTAGAGAGACAGTGTTGACTTGTTGGGCCGAAGGGTGTGTTTCCACGCTGTAGGGATTCTATTCTATTAAATACAAGATCCTAATGTCTGGATGTGGAGAGGATGTTGCCACTTTTGGGATACTCAGAAGCATGTGGTCACTGCTTAAAATTCAGGAGTTGAACATTTAAAACAGATGTGGAAGTGCTGGTGTTGGACTGAGATGGAAAAAGTTAAAAATCACACAACACCAGGTTATAGTCGAACAGGTTTATTTGGAAGTACTAGATTTCAGAGCACTGTTCCTTCATCAGGTAACAGCAAGGGAAACATCCTATCTACCCCACCAAGCCTCCTCTGAATATTATGGGTAGCATTTTTTGGACACTATGTTTTCCACCCAACACATGAAGCATCAGCAAGGATCACAGGAGCTACACTCCAACTTAATGTTCTAAGGAGTTTGGCAGAAAAGCCATTCAGAGTTTTACAAACCCCACCCAGCCCCACATCTGAAAAGCCACCAAAAGATCATAAAATTCTGTACACTTGTTAAAAAAAAAATAATACTTATGAACTCCAGTAAATGTAAGGGCAGGTAAAGAAGGGAATTAGGAAATAGTATATAAATCCTACCCTGTTTAACCTTTTTTCATAAGCCATCTTCACCCCAGGATGCAATCCAGTGAATTTTCTCTGAACTGCTTTAGATAAATATATCCGTTGAGTAAGGAGACTAAAACTGCATGCTATACTCTAAATGCAGTCTCATTTCTGCATTACATAGTTCTAACAAAACATCCTTACTTATATACTCCAAACGGTTGCAATAAAGGCAATGTTCTATTTACCTGCCTTATTATTTGCTGTACCAGTGTAATAATTTTGTGGCAATTTATACGCAGGCAAACAGATCCTCAATACCTCTGTATCATAGCATTCTGCAATCTCTCTCCATTTAATTAATATTCTGATTTTCTTCTTTTCCTGCAAAAGTGAACAACCTTCCATTTTCTCATATTATATTACATGTGCCAATTTTTTGGCCACTCACTTTACCTATCCATTTTCCATTGTAAACTGTTGGCATCCTCCTCATCACATGCTTCCTTACTATCATTATATTGTCAGCAAATTTAGCTTTTTATTCTTGGTCCCTTTATTTAAGTTGTCATCCAGACATTTCTGATTTTTTTTGTAGATTCTTTTTTCTAAGAGTGGTCTGTGTGTCAGAACAAAGAGGACACTGCTAATATCAAAATACCAAAGCCCACCAGATCTTATGCTATCAGTCATCTAAGAGGTCAATCAGTGAGCTGTATCTTGGATCACTTCCAGGGATAATGGTGTTTCATTTCTCCTGAAGCTACTGTTGAATCAGAGGTTGGCAGCTATTGTGAACATGGGCACCACTTTAAAGGCTGAAGCTGCTGGTGGCATTGCAACATCAGATTCCAGAAGCAGTGGGCAAGTTAGGTTACTTTCAGGGGTGGATCATGGAATGGGTATCATGAGGAGACGAAGGTCAGGAATGTCAGAGGTAAAGGCAAGGAGGACGGATTTCAGAAACCAACCCTACCCTCTTTCATGCCCCTCAAAAGTCCAGATTGTGGCAGATTGAGCCTTCCACCTTACCTATTGCCCTATAGGCTGCTCCCACTTCACCAATTGAGAAGGCTGCCACTGTAGCTGCCAACTAGGAACAGAATTAATTGTTACAAACACATGAAGTGGCCCTTAAGTAGCCTTTACCCAGAAGGAAATGCTAGTAAAACTAGCAAATGATAGATACTGGCCTGACTCATATATGTCAAGACAGAGGTCCAGTATGACCAGAATGTTCATTTCCAAATATTACTTTTTTTTAAAGCTAGTCATTCCTTCTTGATAACTGAGCACTTAGGGACATCAATTAGTGTCAGAGCAGGAGTATGAAGCTTGGACAATTCCATTCAGAATTAATTATTTGAAGGTGAGTACCTTCCTCAGGTCAACTTGTCAACTTACCCTCCCCTCCCACCACTTCTCACAACAGAAGTAACTTTTCATCCTATTAAACTGATTCCAAATAGTTGAGGCCTTCATCCTGATCCTGCAGCAATGTATTAGTTATAGTTTGCCAATTTGAAATTGACCTATTCATCCTAATCCATTATTTCTTGTCGTTATTCATGCTAGTATACTAACCTAAATAGCAAGAGCTCTTACATTGTATAGTATGTGTCATTATGTGCATGCTTGAAATCTAAATATCAAACTAGTTCCCCTTTATCCACCTCGCTTGTTGTATTCTCAAAATGCTACTTCCCGTTCATAAAATCATATTGATATTGATTGTGTCTATTAATTTTTTTTTAAATCCTGTTACGACTTCCTTGATAATTATTCCAGCATCTTTTGAACACCGTATACTGACTTCTCCAAATGATCATTTTGTCACATTTCAGGATTCTGTTTTGATCAGAGTAATGACATTTCCAAAACTACTGTTCAGCATTGGTCTCTGGCTCATCCGTTAACATAAATGTATTTTTGCCACACCTGCAATTCTGTTTTAACTCAATTTTGATCTCATCTATCACGTATATGGTGATAAAATTTATCATATGCAAAGATGTTACATCATTTACAAACTAACTTCTCTGTTGATTAAAATTAACTACTAAAGACATGATCGGAGATCAGGGCAAGAGGATAAGTTAAAAAATTGAAATGTCTGAACATTTGGCAATACATGCAGAAGGCCTGTTTTTGAAAAGTTTGTATTGCTAAAAAAACTCTATAGTACGATCTGAATTTGGTAATCTAATAGTTAAATCAGATTGAATAAATCTTAACAAGTACAATGGCAGTGGATGGCAGGAACAACAAACAATGTAGACTACAAGAACAAAAGTAAAATAAATCTTCTTTTGTCTCTTCTCTTTGGAATAAATTTAATAAACTATCATTTACCTAATCTCATAAGCATAGCTTTTTACATCATTTCAAAAGCAAAGTTATGCAGCGTAGAATGAGAAGACATCTATATATGATGTGGTAATATTCCAGTGTATCAATTACCAGATTGTGAGAATTGTAGGACTGTGCTGGATGATTTTTTGCAATTATGGTTTTAAAAAATTTAAAAATAGATCTGCTCGAAGTGGGAGCTTAAGCAAAATGTTTACACTATAGGCTATTTTGATTTTTTTTTTAATTTCCTGACTCTCAAAATAAAAATCATTATCATCCCAGAGACATTCTAAACGTGTGCCTGGGAGAAATATGGTTTTAGAAGAAAGTGAAGATGCTGGAGACCAGAGTTGAAAAATGTGGTGCTGGAAAAACACAGCAGGCCAGGCAGCATCCGAAGAGCAGGAGAATCGACGTTTCGGGCATAAGCCCTTCTTCAGGAACCATGGTTTTGCCCACCTGAGCTAATTTGGTGGGCAGCTGGTTAGAATGATGGCTATCAGAAAATCTTTTCTTTCTGCATGGATATCTAAGGCAGAGATTGATTCCTGAATCCGATAAAATTCAAAACAGAGCAATACACATCATAATATATTTTAAAATAATTTTACTGTAGTAAATAATTATCATACTATTTCCACAAGTCTAATTATAAAAGACAGAATCATACCTCTGGTTAGATCATAAAACTATAAAATATAACAGCAGAATTAAGCCATTAAGCCCATCGAGTCTGCTCCACCATTCAAATCATGGTTGATATGTTTCTCAATACTTTTCTCCTGCCTTCTCCCCATTACCCTCGATCCGCTTATTAAGCAAAAACATCTGTCTTAAACACACTCAATGACTTGGCCTCCATAGTCCTCTACGCCAATGAGATCCACAGACTCACCACTCTAGCTGATGAAATTCCTCATCTCTTATTATAACGGATCATCCCTTCCTTTGGAGGCTGTGCCTCAGTGTCTAGTCTCTCCGACGAGTGGAAGCATCTTCTCCACGTCCAGTCTATCCAGGCCTCTCAGTATCCTGTAATTTTCAATCAGATCCCAGCTCTGCCTTTCAAACTCCATTGAGTACAGACCCAGAGTCTTCAAACGCTGCTCGTAAAACAAACTGTTTTCGTCTCCATGATCATTCATGTAAACCTCCTTTGGTCCCTTCCAATGCCAGCACATCTTTGGTTAAAATAAAAACTATAGTTTTATCATTCATTTTGACTTCAATAAACCTCTTGGCTAATGAAACTACAGTATTAAAATTTATCAGAGAATTATGACTTTGTATGCAGCAGTCTTGAACCTTCTTCCTGTGATGGTCAGGATATCAGTAAAGGGAGCTGAAAATGTGTTGCTGGAAAAGTGCAGCAGGTCAGGCAGCATCCAAGGAGCAAGAGAATCGACGTTTCGGGCATGAGCTCTTCTTCAGGAATGAGGAAAGTGTGCCAAGCAGGCTAAGATAAAAGGTAAGGAGGAGGGACTTGGGGGAAGGGTGTTGGAAATGCGATAGGTGGAAGGAGCTTAAGGTGAGGGTGATAGGGCGGAGTGGGGGTGGGGCGGAGAGGTCAGGAAGAAGATTGCAGGTTAGGAAGGTGGTGCTGAGTTCGAGGGTTTGGACTGAG
>NC_057723.1:24232781-24261367 GCF_004010195.1 Chiloscyllium plagiosum | reverse complement strand
GAGGCCATCTGGGTTGTTCGGTATTGGAACTGGTCCTCCTGGGAGCAGATGCGGCAGAGACGAAGGAATTGGGAATATGGGATGGCGTTTTTACAGGGGGCAGGGTGGGAGGAGGTGTAGTCTAGGTAGCTGTGGGAGTCGGTCGGTTTATAGTAAATGTCTGTGTTGATTTGGTCGACTGAGATAGAAATGGAGAGGTCTCGGAAGGGGAGGGAGGAGTCTGAGACGATCCAGGTAAATTTGAGGTGGAAGGTGTTAGTAAAGTGGATGAACTGTTCAACCTCCTCATGGGAGCACGAGGCAGCGCCGATACAGTCATCGATGTAGCGGAAGAAAAGGTGGGGGGTGGTGCCAGTGTAGATGCGGAAGATGGACTGTTCCACATATCTGACGAAGAGGCAGGCATAGCTGGGGCCCATGCGGGTGCCCAGGGCTACTCCTTTGGTTTGGAGGAAGTGGGAGAGAAGTTGTTCAGAGTGAGGACCAGTTCAGTCAGTCGAAGGAGGGCGTCAGTGGAAGGGTACCGGTTGGTACGGCGGATAAAGGAAGAAGCGGAGGGCTTTGAGTCCTTCGTGATGGGGGATGGAGGTGTACAGGGACTGGATGTCCATGGTGAAGATAAGGCGTTGGGGACCGGTGAAGCGAAAATCATGGAGGAGGTGGAGGGATCCTATCAGTAAAGGGAACACAGTATTCACACCATTAAATCCAATCAACACCCAAAACAATCATTCCCACCATCAATGATCCACTACATCAGCGTGTACCTTCTAAAGATATACTGCAATAATTTACCAAAGGTGTTTCAAGTGTATTGTCTTGCTATGGCGACAGGTCAGAACCCCAAAATACTGTGGACATTGTTGTGCATAAATCACCCTAAATTTGGCTACTTATTAAGAAATCTCACTGAAAATCAAATACTGAAATAATAATTCAAACTTCATTGCATGTAGCAACTAAATATAAGACCACTCAAGTAAACAAGTCTAAGCCTGCGACCCAACTTACCTATTACCCTATTAATGGTGAAATCTGGCCAGGATGTCAACCAATACTAGCGAAAGTGAGTATTGCAGATGCTGGAGATTAGAGTCAAGAGTGTGATGCTGGTAAAGCACAGCAGGTCAGGCAGCATCTGAGGAGTAGGAAAATCGACGTTTTGGGCACAAAGCCCTTCATCAGGAATGAGGCTGGAAGCCTCGGGCGTGAAGGGATAAATGGGAGGGGGGATGTTAGCTGAGAGTGCAATAGGTGGATGGAGGTGGGGTAAAGATGATAGGTCAGAGGGGATTGTGTTGCAGACAGGTGGAAGGAAGCTGGACAGATGGGACAGGTCATGTGGACGGTGCTGAGCTGGAAGGTTGGAACTCGGGTAAAGTGGGGGGAGGGAAAAATGAGGAAACTGGTGAAATCCACAGTGATGCCATGGAGTTGGAGGCTCCCGAGGTGGAAGATAAGGCATTCTTCCTTCAGGCAGAGTGGGAGGGGAACTTTAAGTGTTTGGCCACGGGGCAGTGGGGTTGGTTGGTGCAGGTGCCCCAGAGATGTTCGCTGAAGCAGTCAGCGAGTAGGCGTCCTGTCTTCCCAATGTAGAGGAGACCGCATTGGGAACAACTGATTCAGTAAATCACATGTGTAGAAGTACAGGTGAAGCTTTGATGAATGTGGAAGGCTTGTTTGGGGCCTTGGACGGAGGTAAGGTGGGAGGTGTGGGCGCAGGTTTTGCAATTCCTGTGATGGCAGGGGAAGGTGCCAAGAGAGGAGGGTGGGTTGTTGGGGGGAGTGTGGACCCGACCAGGTAGTCGCGGAGGGAATGGGCTTTGCGGAATGCAGATGGGGTAGGGAGGGAGATATGTCTCTGGTGATGGGGTCTGTTTGTAGGTGGTGGAAATGGCGGAGGATCATGCGATGATTACGGAGGTTGGTGGGGTTGAAGGTGAAGACCAGGAGGTTTCTGTCCTTGTTGCAGTTGGAGGGTTGGGTTTGGAGGGCGAAGGTGCGGGAAGTGGTTGAGATGGGCTGGAGGGCATTATCAACCACATGGGAGGGGAAATTGCGGTCTTTAAAGAAGGAGGCCATCTGGTGTGTTCTGTGGTGGAACTGGTTCTCCTGAGAGCAGATGCGGTGGAGGCGGAGGAATTGGGAATAAGGGACAGCATTTTTGCAGGACACGGGGTGGGAGGCGGTGTAATCCAGGTAGTTGTGGGAGTCGGTGGGTTTGTAGAAAATGTCAGTGTTGAGTCAGTCACTGTTGATAGAGATGGAGAGGTCCAGGAAGGGGGGAGAGGTGTCAGAGATGGTCCAGATGAATTTAAGGTTGGGGTGGGATGTGTTGGTGAAGTTGATGAACTGTTAAACTTCCTTGTGGAAGCATGAGGTGGCGCTGATGCAGTCATCAATATAGCGGAGTGGTGCCAGTGTAACTGTGGAAGATCGACTGTTCCACGTAGTTGACAAAGACACAGGCATAGCTGGGGCCGATGTGGGTGCCCAAGGCTACCCCTTTCATCTGGAGGATGTGGGAGGATTCAAAGGAGAAATTGTTGAGGGTGAGAACCAGTTCAGCCAAAAGAATAAGAGTGTCAGTGGAAGGGTACTGGTGGGGATATCAGGAGAGGAAGAAACAGCGGGCTTGGAGGCCCTGATCATGGCGTTTGATGGAGGTGTATAGGGACTGGATGTCCATGGTGAAGATGAGCTGTTGGGGGCTAGGGAAATGGAAGTCTTGGAGGAGGTGGAAAGCGTGGGTGGTGTCCTGAACGCATGTAGTAAGTTCTTCAACCAACAGTGGTCTGACGCTAGGCATGGAAATGTCCAGGGCTTGATCCTTGTGCAGTGTTGTTCTTTGAAGTTCTGCTGTTGAGTTGATCTGCTGTTAGATTCTTTTACAGATTTTAGTCCTTGGGTTTCTGAAGTGACATATTGATGTTTTCTTTAGAGTCTTTCATCCAAGTTAACTGTAAGACTGCAGCTGGCTTCTAAACAAAAATAATTTATTTGTTTCTTGTTATATTTGGCATCGACTGTCTGTTGGGAGGCACAACTTTCCTGTGGTTACCTCCTTAAATTCTTCTGCAGGTCAATCCTTATACTTTGTGGCCATAAAGCATTCAGTTTATCAAGCAGGTGTCAAAGCAGCGCTGTTTATGCAAACTACCAAAAGACACAGCTAATTACTTGACTCTGTATGTAACAGCTTGTCCTTGTTCCTTATTCCAGACAATTATTGTTATGTGTAATATTTTATCTTTTGTTGTTTCATTCAGTCCACGAATAGTTATTAAGTTTAGAACTCTATAATATCACAACCCTTTTTAACAGGTAATTCCAAAATCTGTTTTTCAAATGGGAGCTGATAACAGCCAAAAATGTCCATGAATGTAAATGAACTAGCAACGGAATGTGATATCTAAAATGTCAAAGAAATTTCAGAGACGCATTGTGGTCTCTTATGATGACAAAGGTATTGAGAGGCTGCCCATTTCTCCTGTTCAAAAGCAAGACATTCTCTGCGGATTATGTCTAAACTGCAGAGTCGTCTTGTGCTTTTCCTTTTGAAAAATAAACAAGAACAAGGGTTTAAGAGGTCAGTTTCAACTCTACTGGAGTGGATGCTCTCATATATACCAGCCAGGATGTGAACATTAGCATGTTATGATGGTCACAATCGAAGAACTATCCCCTAGTTGTCCATGATGCCGGTAAGAACTCTCTTTAACTCTGAGTGCTGCAAACTAATTAAAATGGAACAGAAGAAAGGACTCACTCTCACACTGATTGCTGGAATTCAATCACTATCAAAAAAACATTAGAACTACAGAATCTCAACTAATCTGCAAAAATAAGGATCACAAAGCAGACTGTTCACCTGTCAATGTCAATGACACCAGCACCTCTACTGCAATAGTCACAATGGCCAACTATTGAACTACTCATAAACTAATTTGTTTATTTGTTGTTAAATATTTTCTTCTTCCTTCAGACTTACCTCATAAAAACTGATCTGCATGCACGTGTGTTGCATTAAAATGTCTTCTTATGTGCAGTAATAACAAACTCTCATCTTGTTATCTCATGAAAGCTTGATTAAATTACTTCCTTTAAAGACTTTAGTTCATTTATGTCAAGAAGAAAATGTACACAAAAGAAGGGAGGCTTTTCTAAATAACCTTGTTGCAACCATCCAAGGGGTGGGTAAATAAAGAAGGAGAGCTGGCTGAATCCTCCTCACGTGGAAGCCTATCATTTGGGGTATCCAATTTGGAAATGGAGCAAATTGAGGCATCTCACCCGGAGTCTGGTTGTAACATTTCAAACTGTGAACTTTACCACATAGTCAGACAAAGACAGCAGGTGCAGGAGAACATACCATTCTGACTTAAAACCATTATCACCCCTCCTTTTCTGTTGCTGCTTCAAAATTTTGGACTTCCAACCTAACTGCACAATGGGAGTACCTACATGATGTAGACTGCAGCATTTGAAGACGACAGGTCAACATCGTCTTCTCCAGGGAAATTAGGGATGGACAAAAATGTTGGCTCAGCCAACAATCCCAAATTCCATGAAAAAAAATTTAGAAATTGAATAACATGGAATTGACTATGTATTGTTTAAGGTAGTCATGATTCGGAGATGCCGGTGTTGGACTGGGGTGTACAAAGTTAAAAATCACACAACACCAGGTTATAGTCCAACAGGTTTAATTGGAAGCACACTAGCTTGTTTAAAGTAGGTGGACAGTTATGACTCTAAGCATGAATCAAATTACAAGAACAAAATTAAGATACAAGATGAAGTATTTAGCAGATCAGGTAGCATCTGTGAAAAGAAAAAACAGAAATGACATTTTAGATTGATGAATTATTGCTAGATTTTATTTCTATCAGCTCTGTTTTTCTCTCCACAGATGATGTTTGATCAGCTGTATATTTTCAGCCTTTTGTATTTTTTATATAAGATTTCTGGAAGCTACAATATTTTGCTTTTGGCACAATTACAGAACTTAGTTTTTGGTTGTTAGCTTGATCATTGTAGAGCACATATAGAATGCAACATAACATATAATTGAAAAAAATGTCAATGCATGAATAACAAAAGTATATTCATAGGAAGGAAAAGGTAGTGAAATTAGCAGGTAATCAAAGTTTAAATGGCATGGCAGAAAGAGAGAGGAATAAAATATGGCTAAAAATAAAAGAAAGAAGAAAAACAAGTGCAGTAAGATCATAATTACTTAATAGGAATGGGGATTCTCCCATAATGCTGAAAGCATGATCCAAGCATTTCCAGCTCAATATAATGAGAACCAAGGAAGAAATCAACTTACAGTTTTATTAGGCAGATGACCCTCATGGCTTTATCTGAAAATGTGCATCATCGTTGTATTTGTTGAAAGACACTTTAGACTGAGATAAAGGCTCAGTGGGATAACATGGTAGAACAAAGACCAGTACATTATGATCCAGTGTAAATTAGTGTTTCCTTGTTACTGTTTTGATAGAATTCAAAGTTATAGAGTAACAGAATGTTTACAGCACAGAAAAAGGCCTTTCAATCCATCACTTACTCGAAAAATTCAATCAAATTTGTTAGTGATGATCTCCCAATTAAAAAAACTATGCCGACTACCCTTGATTAATCGTTACCTCAAAAAAATGGAGATTTTCTTCATCTAGAGAGGGGTAGAACTGTGGAATTTTCTGCCATCATTCAAGCTAAAACATTAAATGTATACAAGAAGGAAATATATATATCATTCTTAGGGTCAGAGGGATCAGGGGGTTTAGGGCAAAAATAGGAACAGGTTACTGAGTTGGATGTTTCGCCACGATTGTAATGAATGACAGAGGAGGCCAGAAGGGCTGAAAGGTCTACTCAAGCTCGTATTTTCCATATTTCTATGATTTTCCCCATCAATATCTGCATCAGTATCAATATCATCTGTTTCAATGGCATTGGTTTAGCTTATATTGATGTTCTCTTTCTTCTCTTTCCCTTTGCAATTCTAATTCTAGTTTTCACTGTCAATTCCTGTGTTCTTAATTCCATCTCCCTTTTGTTATCTTTTCTACTCCTTGTCTTCGTCAGCCATCTCTTATTTTTCTCTCATTCTTTCCACATTCTCTTTCCTAGCTGGTCAGGCAATGTTACCTCTAGTTTATCCACCATCAATTCAAACAATCCTGTATTTGAAAGTTCCCTTAACACTGCCAGGGTCGATATTGCCACATGCAGGATATCTTTTCGCTTTTCCAGTGTCATGTCTTAAACAAGAATGATCAATCTCTACAATGATCAAGCTAACAACCAAAAACTAAGTTCTGTAATTGTGCAAAAGCAATATATTGTATCTTCACCTGCTTTATAGACTAATACCACACAAAAACTCTCTTTAACACTGTTTCAAATCAATCCCAGAAAAAGTTTATTATGCCTGGAGTAGCATGCTGAAGATCAAACCTCGGTAATCCTACAGTCCTCACAAAAGTTAAAAGATTTTAAAAATAACAGATTTCTAAAATTTACCTGCCTCTTGGTCCTCGTTTGACAGCAAGTGTAGACCAGGTTTCTTTACCTGACAGGAATCACTATTTCTGATTTTAAAAATGGACTCTAGCAACAGTTAATAATTATGAACAATCAGCATATAAAAATTCTAACCCCCTGAAAAATGCCACCTCTACACATATGCACAGACAAGAGAAAAAGGCACAGATGTGTTGGGCAAAGGGAAAGACTGTGAAAGCTGTTCAGTGAGTGACTCAGATTATTATTGTGCTAAACAGAACGCTGTTCCTTGATCTTCCTTCTTCGATTGCTTTTATTTGTTTGCATGAGGTACAGGATGACTGGCTCACTCTTATAAAAGACCTCTGACTTGTTAATTAAAAGTCACAACTTACAATGACTGAAGGAAAAATAAACTGATTTTCTTCAGTCAAATGACATTTGTACAAACAAAACGTTTTTGGTAACTAGATATTCTATAGTGTACTGTTCATAATTCTCCTCAAATAAGAGAATCAGAAATCCAAACTTACAGTGCAAAACATGAGAAACTTATGCATACAAATCTGACAGTTTACTTCAAAGTACAATATCACTTGTTACCTCACTACTGCTAGAGGTTACGCAAGTTAAAGGAACGTTGATGAATCTGAATTACAGATTACATCTTTATCCCAAATGACACTCATGCCTCGCGCTGTGGAATAGAAGTTAACAAATTAGCCCTTCTAGGTCAGAATTGCTGAAGTAAATCCAACAACATTTTTCTTAAAACTGTGAGCGACTGGGAAATGTTACTATTCAGAGAGACATGGGTATCATGAAAAGGGAATAGGGTATAAGTGAACAAGTTTTTATTACAAAGGGAAGGGGTAAAAGTAAACATATTTACTTATTTGCAATTGTACAGGGTCTTGGTGACACTACATCTGGAATACTGTATAAAGTTTTAGTCTCTTTATCCAAGGAAAAACAAATTAACCTTGGATAGCTCCTAATGTAAATACATTAGACAACTTCCTGGACAAGAGGAACCCTATGAGAATAAACTAAATAAACTGGGTAGCATGGAGGCTCATTGGTTAACCCTGCTGCCTCACAGTTCCAGAGACTCTGGTTCAATTCACAGCCATGGATAACTGTGTGGAGTTTGCACGTTCTCGGTGTCTGCGTGGATTTCCACCAAGTGTTCTGGTTTCCTCCCTAGTCCAAAGATATGCAGGTTGGGTGGAATTGCCATGCAAAATAGCCCCATGTGTTCAAGAATGTGGAAGCTAGGTGGATTATCCATTGTAAATGCAAGGTTAATGGGACAGCATGGAGCACTCTTTGGAGGGTTGGTGCAGAGCAGACTCGATGGGACAAAAGGTCTCTTTCCACACTTTAGGGATTCTATTCTATGATTCTATGCATTTTCTTTAGAATTTAGGAAGAATTATTTCATCAAAATATGTAAAATCCCTGAAAGGAAGTAAATCATAGAATAGAGTTGAGGCACAAGAGCCACCAATATTGCATTAATAATGAAGAAAGCTTTATATGCGGTATGGTGCACTCCTACTCCTATCTCTCATGTTATGTTGTGGGCAGTCTAGAACTGGAGCCATGCCCTGGGAATAAAGGGTTAGACACTGCAAGAAAGAAATTCTCTTTCTCTCAAAGGGTTAAGAGACTTTGGAATTCTCTATCCGAAGAATGTAGACACTCAGACTTTGAGCTTTTTCATGGTAAAGGTAGATAGATGGATGGATGCATATAAAGCAAATTAAGGGATATAGGAGTAATGCAGAAGGGTGGAATTGAGATAGATTAGTCCTGACCATGCTATTTGCAGCAAACACTTTGCAGCCCTTTGACACTGCTTCTACATAGTACCAAATTCAGGACATTTTGTGGGAAATTTTATTTGTTTTAAGGGTTGATCTCATTATAAAATTTTGTTAATTTAAATGTTAAGGCAACACATAACATTAACCTTAACTTATAGTTTAGTTCACAATATTATTGGTAAACAAGATACCTACGCAAGTATGCCAACTGCCTGCAAATGACAGCTATAAAGTTATTTAATTAGGTGGCTATTTAGAGGTAGTAATTACAGTCAACAGGGACTGAATAAGGTCGTTGGAACTTTTTCTCACATAAATATATCACTGTCCGTGTAAGTAGCACTGAGTCCAGTCTTATACGGCATGTTTTATACAGTATACTGCTGTGGAATTTGGAAACTGAGTGAATTCTATACATTGAAGGAAGAAGTACTTTTTGTACTTCAAAAAATAAAATGTAGTCCAAGACAGAGCAGGAGATGATGAGACATTTGAGCTGAGTTTCATGGAATTAATTAGAATAGTTTAAATGAAGTATTAAGTATTATATGATCTTGAGAGAGATGGTTAAAATGTAAAACTGAATAGGTTTTGCTAAGCTGCACCATGTCTTGGTTAGACAATATGTGGCACACTATGTAGAGTTTTAGGCACCTCACCTTAGAAAAAATATAATGACTTTAGATGGGTTACCTCACAGACTTACAAGAATATCACTAAGGCTGAGGTTTACAAAGACCAATTTCAGAAATTTGACTTATTTTCCCTATAATATAGAAGATAATGGGTGATTTTATTAAGTTTAAGATTTTGAAAGGGACATAGAGTGTACCCAAGATAAAGTTTTATTTTGGTTAGGCAAGTCCAGGATAAAGAACTATAACCTTAAAATTAGAGTCAGATCTTTCAAGATAGAATTGAGGATACACTCCTTCATGTTAAGTGCAATAGAACTGTGGAACTCTGCTTTTTCAAATACTGGTAGATGCTGACTTAATTAATAGCTTAAAAGCTGGGTTCCATGAATTTATATTAGCTACAGGTATTAACGGATCGGGGCTCAAGGCAGGAACATGAAGTTAGGAGACAGATAAGCAATAATCTCAACGATAGAACAGGCTAGGCCAATGAATGCACTCCTCCTATTTCTATTCCTGTGGTGTGGACACATTTTTCAAGCAGAGATCTACACTCAGTTCTAATTCGGTTAGCAACATTAAAGCCATAACAGGATAAACCACGTGGCTGCAACCATAAGCATTTACAGCAAGAAATGATCTGAGCAGAAAGACAACTGATTTGCAATTTTAACTATTTGATTATTGTGTCATACAACCAGCACAATTTGAACAGAAGGTTAGCAATCCACTGATCCATATGCAATAACAAAGTTTTTTTGAAAATACTACTAGTCAAAAATAAGACAATCTTAATTCTTTAGTTTTAGGAATTTGATAACCGAGTGAAGGATTGATAACTCCAAAATCAACGTCATTTCACTGGCTGATGCAATAAAAAATACTCCACAGCAGCAATGGTCATAAATTATTTCATAAGCAGCACAGAAATTCAGTCTTTAATACAGGAACCTTCTTGATACATTGTCAGTACTTGTCACTTTGTAATAATTTTGTCTGACTAGAGTTAATGAAACAGTGGAATTATGGAACATTAACAAAGAACAATGGTTGTATCTCAAAGATTGCAGCAGACAAATTGTATTAGAGAACATACTGAAAAATCTTATATAAAAGATCAAAACAAAGGCAGCAAAAATCAGCTTCCCCTAAAAATTTCAGTGATCTTTTGACAGTTATGCTCGCATTTGCTGACAAATGCTAGTTTTCTGACTAAGGAGGTACTTTCCCATAAAGTGTCTGTAGCCACTGCTGATCTTTTATTGTTTGTTCAAAAACTAGAAACATATTCTGCAGAACTGTGTTAAATTCAAGATTTTGTTTCTGCCATGCTTTTAGTGATTTGGCTGCAGTTATAAACTATTGCTTTGGATTATCTTAGCCAATCAGATTGCATACTATGCCAATACTAATGAAACTACATAGTCATGATTCTGCATGAATTCTGAAAGTAAATACTGGAATTCTTTTCCTCCAAGAGAGTGGCGGCTGTATCTCAAAATTGTTCAAGGCTCTCTTAACTAGATTTTTAATACACAAGAGAGCCAGGGGTTATCAATTCAGACACGTCAATGGAGCAGAGACCGGAACCAGATCAGCCATGATTTTATTGATTATTGGAGCAGGTTCAAGGACCAAATGCTATGTTCCTGTGATTACTGGATACACCAAATGTTAATGAAGTTTCATTAAACGACTCTTCTTGAAGATGGCACAGAGTAAAGTCATACATCCCAAATAGGTTCAAACACTACACTGATAAAATGCACAAACACAGCAATTCCAATCATGCCTGGTAATCCAAAGCAATAAATTACATTCAACACAGCAACTGTGTGCTGACAGGAAAAAATAAACAGAAGTGTTTTCTTTTGCAACAGGTTTCATTTAATAATGCTCTGCTTAAATCTTTCCAATCTAGCAGTGGATGCAATTTAAAAGAACAAACTAGAATCCACTATAAACACTGTTAGAGAAACGTGTTAAGATATTCACTTTGGGTCACAGTCAGAAACATAGTAACAGTGGGAATTGCCAGGCAACAAAATAAAGCCAAAACCAACCTAGAATATATCCAACCACTCTAGTCCACTTATGTTATTAAAATACTGAACTTGTTGGCTGCTCATGACAATGAATCTGTGCAAATTACTCGACAACAGATCAAACCATGAAATAAGGAAACTGGTAGAAAGCTCTGAAAATCACACTTCAAAAAAATACTTCAAAAGTTCCATGCCACACATTGTCCGATGTTCTGATAGAAAGAAAAATCTAAACTTTGAAGGCTAGACTGAAGAAACAGCCTATAGTCTCACGAGATACCAAGTTGTCACAGTTCTTTTTGATTATCGGAGCACCCCCACATGAAACTGCAAGGATAGCAGCAGCAAAGTTGCTAATAGGTAGAAGACACCACACGAGATGTGATGATGCTGCCCTTTTAACAAGGTTATTTTGCCCTTGGTTTTTTTTCAAGAGGGGTCGTAAAGGCAGAGGTGTCAATATATATGAACTGGCTACTTAATAATGGCTAACAGATACTGCTTAAGTCAGAGAAGGGCTTCAGGGTTTTTTTAAACAAACAGTTGTACCATGAAAGGGGAGTGGCCAGCTCTCCCAACTCGGGGTTTTTTTCTAATTTGGTTTAGTTTGAAGCTGCTGGTCAAAGAAAGCTGCTGGAGAAAAAGGTTTCCTGATTCACAGAGGTTTTCTGGCTGACTCTTTCTCTGACATCTTTCCTGTAAGAACCTGTGTTTGAATTTACCTTTTTATCAAGGGAGTTGAGTTTATGGGATGTTGCAGAAAATTGGAATGGTTGTTTGTTAAGTTGCGGGAGTTATCATGTCAGTCAGATTTTCAAATAGTTGTTATTTTAAATTCTGTTTTCTTTTGCTTGAGTTTCATTTGATAGTCAATAAATAAATTCTGATTTGTTTAAAACTAAGTGGTTTGACCAGCTGCATCCTGGAATAGCCACCTGATACCTGCTTAAAACAACTAGAAAACTTAGAGTCTGGGATATCTTCTTGAAATGTTTTGAGGGGGGGGTCTGGCCTGGTCCATAACAGATTGGGGAATCTTTGCAGGATTTATTACATAGTTCCAATTTGGGATTAGGGTTGTTGGACTCAAAGGCAGTGAGTGGAAGGTGTTAGTGTTTTTTGTTTCGCGTGTTGAATTTGGTTGGTTTAAACAGTGCTTGGTGCAGTAATGGCTCTTTCAATCACAAAGAGTTTTCTGGGAGTACAAGAAGTGACTTTGGTGGCTTTTCAAAAAGTAAACAAGGCAAAGCTGCTGGAGTTGGCAGTCAAGCTAGAGTTGGAGCTGTCTCCTTCCATGAGGAAAGGAGAGGCAATTTCAGCAATAGCTCAGCAAATAAATTTGCTGGAAACGCTATCAGAATTTTTGGAAATGGCTAAACTTCAACTGAAAATGAAGAAGCTTGAGTTGGAGGCAAAAGAAAAAGAAATGAAACTGTTTGAATTATGATTAAAAGCAGAGGAAATACAAAAAGAGACAGCACACAAAGACAGAGACAGAAGAAGGGGAAAAGAAGAGAGAAAGGGGAGAAAGAGAGAGAGAAGAAAGGAAGGAAGAGAGAGAATTTGAACTTCATAAATTGGCAGCTTAAAAGGATGGAGATTACAGCAGAAGGTAAGCTTAATAAAGATGAACAAACCCATTGTAGCCAAAAGCCTGGTGGGGATCTGTTTAAATATATTCAAGACTAAATTTCCTAAACTTGAGGAGAAGGATGTAGAAGCCTTTTTCATCTTATTTGAGAATGTGGCTAAACAAATGAAGTGACAAGTGATCAAGTTAATACAAACAGAACTTGAAGGTAAACCTCGTGAGGAAGTCATCTTGAGTGCATATAAGCTTGTGTCAGAAGCCTACAAACAACGTTTCAGGAATCTAAGGAGGAACCAGGTCAAACCTATATTGAGTTTGAAAGGATCAAACAAAGTAATTTTGATAGGTGGATAAGGGCTTTAAAAATAGAGCAAACTTATGACGCTCTCAGAGAGATGATTATTTTGGAGGAGTTCAAAAATTCACTTCCTGAGGTAGTGAGAACTCACATGGAAGAGCAGAGAATTAAGACAACACGATTAGCAGCTGAAATGGCTGATGTTCATGAATTGGTTCATAAATCAAAGTTTGGCTTCCAACATCAGTTTCAATCCATGAGGGATAGAAATTGGGGAAAAGAGAAAGGGAAATGCAGGTCTTGGTGAAGAGCATAAGGATAACTTCCTACAGGGTAAAAAGGAAATCCTTGAATGAGAAGGAGAAGTTTAAAAGCTCTGGTGTTTTCACTGCAATAAAGTAGGTCCAGTGAAATCAGTGTTGGTGGTTTAGAAAAAGCATTGGGAAGTCAAACGTAAGAAAGTTGGATAAGCCAGTGAGTTTTGTTGGAGTGGTAATGGAAAGCACAGTGGAGGCTAAAAGATTGCACCAGAATGTGCTACCTGGTCGGAGACTGTTAAGGAGGAAATGCTGAATCTTCTCAAACCATATACTTGTGAAGGTAAAGTTTACTCGCATAGGCCAGGAGCAGCAGGTAAAGAAGTTACAAAATTAAGAGATACAGGATCCTCTCAATTTTTGATTTTGAGACATGAGGAGCTATGTACCTCAGAACGATTGTTGCCATGAAAAAATAGTAGTAACAGGAATTCACGGTGAGACAAGAAGCAATCAGTTATGTAAATTATGTGGGGTTAGAGTGTCTGGTGAAGAGTGGAGAAGTGGAAGTAGGAGTACTGGACAAATCTTCTTAAAACTTGCTAGTACTGGACAAACTCTCAGCTCCAGGAATAGCTAGTTAGTAGGAGTGCTACCTATTGTAATTGAAAAGCCAGTGCAAAATCAGGCAGGAATATCTTGGAATGTTTCCTGACTGTGTGGGAACGAGGTCACAAAGACACCAATTGAAACAGGAGAGATCAAAGATAAGAAAGTTGACATAGAATTATCAGAGACCCCGCTTGTTCCAATGGTTGAAACAAACCAAGAACAGATGGATGACAAAGTAGATATCTTTAGCTCAGAGAAGTTAACAGAGTTACAGCAGAAAGATGAGGATTTGAAGCAATTATATCAAATAAGCATACATGGAAGAGAATCTAGATGTATCCCTGGGTGCCGCGATCTTAAAAATGAAGTCTTAATAAGGAAAATGAGACCATCACCTATTCAGGCAGATGAGATATGGACAGAAGCTCATCAAGTCAGTGGGTTGTACAAAGAAGATGTTGCAGGTGGCGCATGAATTACCAGTAGGAGGTCATTTAGGGGTAAGAAAAACTCAAGCAAAATCCAAAAAGTAGCTGAATTTTGCCAGAAGTGAGAGGACCATTAAAATTGAAGAAGAAGAAATTGCTAAGTTAGAATTCAGAATCCATGTATCAGATTTTAGGGAATGATGAAAGAGAACTGGGCAGTTGGCTAGTCAGCATTTTAAAATATCACAGCATTCAATGAAACAGGAAACATATAAGAAATCAAAAACTCGCAATTTTGCTATCGAAGATAAAGTGTTAGCGTTATTTCCAGTGTTAGGTGAACCTTTAAAAGCAAGGTTTAGTGGATCTTATCAAGTCGAAAGGAGGTTGAGTGGGGTGAGCTACTTGATAAGGACTCCAGACAAAAGAAATCTCACAGAGTATGTCATGTGAACATACTCAAAAGATATTTTGACAGGGAAGGAAAGCAAAAGGAGATTGTGTTATGGGTTACAACACAGAGTGAAGAACTAAGTTCAGAAGATTCTGAATTGGACACTTCTCAAATTAAATTGGACAATGAGCAAGTTGTCAAAGATTGAGGTAAATTATTGAGTTACCTTCCAGAGGAAAATTGAAATGACTTGAAAGAGTTATTGCTATTGCATGGGGAGTTATGCAGAAATATTAACCTAATTATGCATGCTGTAGATATAGGAATGGTGCTCTGATTAAGCAACATCCTTATAGGCATAGACCACTAAAGTTGGCACAGGTTCAAAAGGAGATTGAACGCACGCTCCAAGACAACATAATCAAAGTGAGTTGCAGTGACTGGAGTTCATCATAGTAATGGTGCCAAAACCAAATGGTTATGTATGGACTATCACAAAGTCAATGCAATTACACAGTTTGATTCATATCCAATTCCACGTTTGGAAGATTGTGTTGAAAAGATGGGATCAGCAACTTATATTTCTAAGTTGGACTTAGTCCAAGAATACTGGCAGGGACATTTGCTCGAGAAAGCAAAGCAACCAGTAATGTATCTGATGCAAGCATATACACTAATCATAACTCATTGAAGTTTGTGGAGAAATTTAAGGACAAAAATTCCAGACTGTTTAGGTAGAGTGAGAGAAAGGCCTGTAACACAGCATAATGTAGGAATAGGTCGACCATAAAAAGGATATGTGGTAAAGATAGTAGCACAGCCCTAGGATGTATTGTCCAGATAAACGTGGTAAAATCTGTAGAAGGATAATGATCTCCAGAGACAAAACACAGGGCACTCGAGTGCAAAATGAAGGAAAATAAAGGCCCACAGCAGGGAATGCTTCAAGTTGCAAACTCAGTCAAATGAATATTAAGTATTCAGCTAACAACTGTACAACTGCTACACATAAAAGCAGGAGGGTGTATGTCTCTTCCAGAGTTCCTAATGTGTAGAAGCGGACCTAAGTGAGAAGCCTATCATCAAGGTCTTCCTCTTCATTGTAGGCAGCATGTCCAGTGGTAATTTATACACTTTGGCACGAAAAATAGAGATGCTGAATATTACTTCAATGGAGAAAGACTGCAGGAAACTCAAGTATATGAATCAAAAAAGGTTAGCAAAGAGTTCAGCAGATAATAAGGAGGACAAACAGATGTTGACCTTTATTTCAAAGCAATTGGATTATAAAATAGGGAGGAATTACTAAAACTATACAAGACACTCGTCACACCATAGCTGGCATACAGCAAGTAGTTATGGCCTCCTTATCTAAGGAGAGATACGCCAGCATTGGAAGCAATTTAGAGTTGGTTTACTGGGTTGGTCCTGGGTATGGAGAGATTGTCTCATGAGGAAAGGTTGAGTAGGTTGGGCCTATATTCATTGTGGCTTAGAAAAAAAGAGAGACAATCTTATTGAAACATACACAATTCTTTGAGGACTTGACAGAGTAGATGTGAAATGTTGTTTTTCTCTTTGTGGGAGAATCTAAGACCAGAGGGCGTAATCTGAGAATAAGGAGTTGCCATCTAAAACAAAGATGAGATGGTATTTATTCTCTCACAGTGCAGTGAATCTGTGGAATGCTTTATGTCAGAGAGCTGTAACTTATAATCAACACTGAAGTAGACAGATTTTAATCAGTAAAGGAATCAGTTGCATTTATTGAATGGCCAAGCAGACCTGGATGACCTACTTCTGCTCCTACATTTTATGGCCTTATGATTTTAAATGTAATATGATCTTAACTGCAGTATTCTCTTGTAACACTAACAAAAACCAGAAGTGCAGGATTACTTTACAATAGCAGTTTAGTACTAACTTGTTCATTTATTCCACCTTAAAATGTGATTACTTTGCTACCACCAAGCATATTACTGACAATGAAATGAAACTATTAGGACCCTCAAATTACTTTCATTTCTTATCAAAATTATTTATTTTAAGTAGGAGTCTCCTGTTGGATTTTCTGTTATGTTGGATATTTGAAATTTCATCAGTGATTTATCATATCAGTGTATCATATATTTCATTGTTATCTCTCAAGTAGTCAGGTGATTCTGTAAGGTAGGTGTTCAATTTCTACATCTTCCTCCATTAGTTGCTTAAAGGTCCACAGATTCATCTTATCTTAATACAAAAGAAATATATTGCAGATGCTGGAAATCAGAACAAAAATTAGCTGGAACAAAGCTAGCAATCTGGAAACATCTGTGGAGAAAAGCACTTAACATTTCAGGCTGTCGGCCTTTCAACAGAATTCTTTATTTACCTGAAGTTTGCTGCTGTGTCGAACTAAGAAGTCATTCCAATGCAATGGTGTACAGCACTTCTAACTCAGCCCATTCTGTGAATTCACTTCAGATTTCTTTTAATAAAATCAGGAAAGGAAAAAGTAATTTTTTTCTGGAAAGGTCAAGATACCTTTTTTTTAAAAAAATGCCTTTTATTTTGTCTACTAAGCAAATTTCAAGAACATCATTTTGGAAATGTAATTCAAGACTTTAAAATGTACTACTAGTCTAGCCAGTTGACTTGTTTATTTTCTCCAGTTATAAAACTGAAAAGGAATAAAGCAAAATGTCAGATATGGATTAGGTTATGCACTACATAAAAATATCTCTCACTTGTTCTCCTGAGACTATAAATGAGATGTTTGATTCTACCACTCATGATCTGTTATTACCCATAACATTTTTTTTTCACTTTATTATATAAAACAGTCTAATGTCAGAAGGGATTAATTCTATGGTTATCAATAGATGCAAATGTTAAGATACGTAACTCATTAGAAAACTCAATCGCTAAACCCAATCTACTTTCCTCCACCGAAGGTCTTTCAACTTTTATGATTCAAATCAGAAGTGTGATGGAGTACTTTATACTTGCCATGATAAAGTCAACTTTAACAACATTGAAGAAGCACTACACCCATCTTGGTACAAAGCAAGCTGACTGACTGACCCCCTATCCACTATATGAAGCATTTACACCCTCCACCACCTGTATACTGTGGCTGCAGTGTATAACTTGAAGAACTTCAAAGGCTTCACAAAAACACAGCACCTTCCAAACCCACAAATGTTTCCACCTAGAAAGATAAAGGCAACAGGCACATGAGATACCAAAGTTTCGCTCCAAATCACACACTGCCTGATTTGAAACTACATTACCATTCTGTGTTTGTTACCGGGTCAAATTTCTGGAAAATTCCACCTAGCATCACTGTGCATATGCCTATCATTACACAAACTGTATTGGTTCAAAGCACCACTACAATCTGAAGAGAAAGTAATTATGGGAAATAAATGCTGGCTTTTTTTATTAACACCCACATCCCAGTAAGGAAAAAAAAATTATTTGATCAGTTAGTCTCGGAATTAGAAATGTGAGAATAAACTACATTAAATACATCATATAAAGATTTATCTTCTGCTTCAGATATAAGGTGTGTATGCAGTTCAATAATTGTTAATACTTTGATCAAGTAATTCATCATTTCTCTACTGGAGGGCATCAGAGAGGCAAGCAGTAATTAAAACAATACACTACAATTGGAGGGTAGACATTAAAATTTGGAGCAGTGTAAATTCACACCAGTGGGCAAAGAAGCTGCTGCCCTTTGCGCCCAATACTTAGGAAGCTGAATCTGACTTGTTTTTTTAATCTAGTCCGAGTTGCAATGTGCTTTTTAGAGAATTCCCACTGCAAAGCCGAATGAGATCTTTCACTATATCTTACCAAATGTGCCTCATTAACTAACAACTCTTGCCTTATGGTGATCCTCACATTCAATTCCAGTGCCATCTTACCACAAACCATTCCCAGAACAACTTATCGCTCACCAAATATCTGCTGAAAGATCAATGTCCCTTGCCTCTACTCCATCTTGAGAAGGTTACTATGTACCCAGAGAAGCACTAGCATTCTGAAGCTTCCCTGCTTGGTCCAGGATGTTTTCAGAAGACATTTGAGCAGGGAAGTTGGCACTGTGATTCCGTCAGGGACCTGATCAAGGAATTAAGTAAAAGATGAGTCGTCATCCCAGAGGACTAGTGGAGCAGTGTGCCACCTGACTCTGGCAGCCTGATCTAAGATCACTGGTCAGGTCAAAGCCATCTCCACAGTCCAGAGGAACTGTCTGCAGTGCTACAACAAAGTCAATGACATTCCATACTGCACCAGGCTAATAACACGCTGATCTCTCTGCAACCTCTCACCCATTATCACTGCTACAGCACCGACATCCGACCATGGCTCATGCTCTACCACTCTGTTGCCTGCAACACTTTCTTGCATTCACTCTCCCTTACCACAGCCTGATACAATTAATATTACATGCTCACTGCATGGCCTGCTAACTTGCTCAAGATACGTCACTACATCTTGTGCACCTGCAAAGTGACACCTACTTTAATCTCATTCAACACCTCCCTTTCTCTCATTACAAGAGAAAACAGTCCATAACAAGGCAGAAAAGGCCCAGAAATGGTGGATGGATGCTGGACATAAATGTACTCATCCCTCAAGACCATAAGACATTTTACACAGGTAACACTTCATTCTGAAATAATGCCTTCTGGTCAGAGACTTTCTGACATGGATAAATGACCTTTCTGCACCTACCCAGTCAACGCCCCTAAAAAGTTCAATGATTTCAGTAAGATCGCCTCGCATTCTTCTAAACGCTACTGCATATAGGTCAAACCTACTCAACCTCTCCTCATCACAGTTCCTCCATACTCAGGATCAGCCTTGTGAAACTTCATCAGACTGTCTCCAATCTTCCACAAGATAAGGGGTACCCCAAATGGAATACAATATTTCAGCTGTAGTCTGGCTCCTACATTATATAAGTTTAGCAAAATCTCCCTGTTTTTATACTCTATTCCCTTTGAAATAATAATCAACATTCCATTTGCTGATCCTGACACATGTTGAACTTGGATGCCACCTTCTTTTATAATTTATGCATACAGACACCCAAATCCCTGTGCTACATAGAGCATTGAACAGCATAATTCCCAATTCTTCCGCCTTCGCCGTATCTGCTCCCAGGAGGACCAGTTCCACCACAGAACACACCAGATGGCCTCATTCTTTAGAGACCGCAATTTCCCTTCCCATGTGGTTAAATATACCCTCCAACACATCTTGTCCACATCCCGCACCTCCACCCTCGAACCCCAACCCTCCAACCGTAACAAGGACAGAACCCTCCTGGTGCTCACCTTCCACCCTACCAACCTTCGCATAAACCGCATCATCCGCCGACATTTCCGCCACCTCCAAACAAACCCCACCACCAGAGATATATTTCCCTCCCCACCCCTTTCTGCTTTTCGCAAAGACCTTTCCCTCTGTGACCACCTGGTCAGGTCCACGCCCCCCAACAACCCACCCATCCTTATACCTTCTCCTGCCACCGCAGGAATTGCAAAACCTGCGCCCACACCTCCTACCTCACCTCCATCCAAGGCCCCAAAGGAGCCTTCCACATCCATCAAAGTTTTACCTGCACATCCACCAATATCATTTATTGTATCCGTTGGTCTCGATGCGGTCTCCTCTACATTGGGGAGACTGGACACCTCCTCCTAGAGTCCTTTCTGGAACACCTCCGGGACACCCACACCAATCAACCCCACCTCCCTGTGGCCCAACATTTCAACTCCCCCTCCTACTCTGTCGAGGACATGGAGGTCCTGGGCCTCCTCCACCACTCGACGCCTGGAGGAGGCCTCATCTTCCGCCTTGCAACACTTCAACCCCAGGGCATACTCTATGCTATTTACTCCCCACCCCCACCCCCTCTCTTCTTTATCTCTCCACCCTCCAAGCTCCCTGCCTCTATTCCTGATGAAGGGCTTTTGCCCAAAACATTGATTTTCCTGCTCCTTGGATGCTGCCTGACCTGTTGTGCTTTTCCAGCACCACTCTAATCCAGACTCGGGTTTCCAGCATCTGCAGTCCTCGTTTTTACCTACAGGAACAAGCTCTTCAGCCCATCAAGTCTGTGCTGACCATGATGCCACTCTAATCCCATCTGCCTGGACATGGTACATTACCCTGCCTTTCCTGTGTCTGTCTAAATACTGCTTAAATGTTGTTATCATATCTGCTTTTACTGCCTCCCCCGGCAACATATTCCAGTCACCTATCACCCTCTATGTGAAGAAACTTTCCTCGCATATCTCCTCAAAACTTACACCCTCTCAATTCAAACCTATGCCCCCAAGTATGTGACATTTCTACCATGGGAAAACAACTCCAATTATCCACATTACCTTGCCTCTTATAATTTTATATAATTCTATCAAGTCACACCTCAGACTCTAACACTGTAGTGAAAAACAGTCAATTTTTTTCCAGCCACTCCTTATAGCTGATACACTCCAATCCAGACAACATCCTGGTAAATCTCCTTTGCAACTTCTCAAAAGCCTCCACATCCTTCCTTTGGCATGGTAACCAAAACTGCGCACAATACCCCAAATGTGGCCTAACGAAAGTTTTATACAACTGCAACATGACTTGCTAACTTTTATAATCAATGCCCCGACCAATAAAGGCAAGCATGCCATATGTCTTCTTTACCATGTTATCTGATGGTGTTGCCACTTTCAGAGAGCTATAGACTTATAGCCCAAGATCTCTCAGAAAGCTATAGACTTAAAACCCAAAGATCTCCCTATATCTCTCTCACTGAGTCTCCTTCCCACAGATTTAGCCTCTTTCACCACCTCCAAACTCCGTTACCCCTCATTTTTGTGGAAAGTTTTGACAGATTAACCATTGCCTTGAGTGATTTAACTGCCTGTCCCCAGATAGGAAGAGCCCAGGCACCTGTCTGATGGCTACACAACTTCCCAAACCATTAGCTCTACCCTATTGGCTGCTATGGAGCCACATGGCTCACCCTTCACTTCCAAAACGTGGTGTCCCTAACCAGGAAAACTCTAAGCGAATGCCAGAGTGCCGCCAATCTCCTGGCATGATATGGGAGACTGTGCTTTATCTATTGGTCACAGACCCTCTGACTAATGGGTCTCTCCATGGACTTGTTAGGACAACTCTCCGAGGAGTTTGAGATATGACTGCTTATTTGCTGGACATGTAATGCCATGTAAACTGCTGGCACATGCCACAGGTGGGAGAAAGGCATAGCTTATTGCTGAACTGCAAGATGTAGGCCCCCTTGACTGAGAATTGCTGACCAGCAAGGTTATGTGACTGCTAATTGGTACAGCAATGGAAAGGCATGGATGCTGCAAGCATGTAGATAGGCACTAAGTGAGCAAATGCTAAGAGAGCAAGCAATCAATCCTGAGATGCAGCCTAGGACAATCCCTGAGTCAGATCTCTGTCCATGCACACAAATTGTCACTGCTGCGTAGATTTTCCATGTTAATTGCTGCAAGGCAAACCTATGCTTCCGAAGCAACCCACAAATGTATCAGAGAGGTATGGTAATGATCATGAAGGTTTGATGAATGCAAAATACTGTGGATGAGGGAAGCTGGTGTCTGGTGCCCATGGATTGTGCCGTGGGATGCTGTTTGGTCCTAATCAACATGGAGGTCCATTGAAGCAAGTATAAGCTGAAGCTACCTAGTACCTTTCTGATTTCCATGTCGAGATTTGCTTATTTGACACATTTGGCAAGGTACAAAGCAGAATTTTAATGAAGCTAATTTGGACAACAATATATTTAACAAGCATTAATCCCATTGAGTTGGGTTTGCTACACTTTTTCAATAGTTTCTGTCACAAATTTTGCCATAGTGCAAATCATTCACACCCTTATAAAATTCCACCCTTAGTGATTTGCACAAGCTTAGTAAGAATTTGAAATTTGGATAGTGTTTATAGTTATATTTCTTATATATTTATTCTAGAGATGTAGGCATCATTGGCTAGATAAACATTTGTCTGTCATTAATCAACATTCCCTGTCAGCTGTGCAGCAATGAGCAGAGTCACTCCAATGTTCTGCACACAACAATCAGCATACAATTTAAGGACATACCTTCTTACTTTTAAAAAGGTTTATTCTCAACTTGCATTTGCTTCTTTGCAAAACACTTTAAAATTGCCCTCTGGTTCTCGATCAATATACAAGCAGGAACATTTCCTCCGTATCTACTCTATCCAAAGGAATATGGAATTAAGAACACAAAATGATTGGCCATAATCTTATAGAATAGTGGAGCCAAATAGTCTGCCTTTACTCATAACTGATATGCTTGTTTACAGAATTTTAATAACTCTCTACCTGCTTGGTTACCATGTCTCTCTTTCATTCTCCTCTGTCTTCGAAGAAGACTACCATGCATCTTAGAATGGTTAGACAACTGCTGGATAAAATCATCCACATTTCGTTCTCAGCATACGCTCTGCTGGAGATGCTTACCCTTTTTACATTTATGTTGCACAAAAATGCAGTAATGAGGCGGGAAGCGAACCTGGGTCTCTAGCACTGTGAGGCAGCAGTGCTAACCACTGTGCCACTGTGCCGCAACTAGAGAAGGTGCAAAACTTGACCTACTGTTGGGAAATAAGGTAGGGCAGGTGACTGAGGTCTCAGTGGGGGAGCACGTTGGGGCCAGCGACCATAATTTTATTAGATTTAAAATGGTGATGGAAAAGGATAGACCAGATCTAAAAGTTGAAGTTCTAAATTGGAGAAAGGCCAATTTTGACGGTGTTAGGCAAGAACCTTCGAAAGCTGATTGGAGACAGATGTTCGCAGGTAAAGGGACGGCTGGAAAATGGGAAGCCTTCAGAAATGAAATAACAAGAATCCAGAGAAAGTATATTCCTGTCAGGGTGAAAGGGAAGGCTGGTAGGTATAGGGAATGCTGGATGACTAAAGAAATTGAGGGTTTGGTTAAAAAAAAGAAGGAAGCATATGTCAGGTATCTATGTCAGAGTAGATATGTCAGGATAGACCAAGTAAATCCTAAAAAGAATATAAAGGAAGTAGGAGTATACTTAAGAGGAAAATCAGGAGGTCAAAAAGGGGACATGAGATAGCTTTGACAAATAGAATTAAGGAGTCCAAAGGCTTTTTACAAATATATTAAGGACAAAAGAGTAACTAGGGAGAGAATAGGGCCCCTCAAAGATCAGCAAGGTGGCCTTTGTGTGGAGCCACAGAAAATGAGGGAGATACTAAATGAATATTTTGCATCAGTATTTACTGTGGAAAAGGATATGGAAGATATAGACTGTAGGGAAATAGATGGTGACATCTTGCAAAATGTCCACATTACAGAGGAGGAAGTGCTGGATGTCTTGAAACGGTTAAAGGTGGATAAATCCCCAGAACCTTTAATGACTTGTCATCAGGTTGAGGCGCACATGATTAGATGAGATTACTTACAGTGTGGAAACAGGCCCTTCGGCTCAACAAGTCCACACCGACCCTCCGAAGAGCAACCCACCCAGACCCATTCTCCTACATTTACCCCTCCACCTAACCTACGGGCAATTTAGCTGGCCAATTTACCTAACCTGCTCATTTTTGGACTGTGAGAGGAAACCGGAGCACCTGGAGGAAACCCAAGCAGACACGGGTAAATGTGCAAACTCCACACAGACAATTGCCTGAGGCGGGATTTGAACCTGGGTCTCTAGCGCTGTGAGGCAGCAGTGCCAACCACTGTGCCACAGTGCCGCCCATCAGGTGTACCCGAGAACTCTGTGGGAAGCTAGAGAAGTGATTGCTGGGCCTCTTGCTGAGATATTTGTATCATCGATAGTCACAGGTGAGGTGACAGAAGACTGGAAGTCGGCAAACGTGGTGCCTCTGTTTAAGAAGAGCCAGCAAAGACAAGCCAGGGAACTATAGACCGGTGAACCTAACCTCAGTGATGGGCAAGTTGTTGGAGGGAATCCTGAGGGACAGGATGTACGTGTATTTGGAAAGGCAAGGACTGATTCAGGATAGTCAACATGGCTTTGTGCGTGGAAAATCATGTCTCACAAACTTGATTGAGTTTTTTGAAGAAGTAACAAAGACGATTGATGAGGGCAGAGCAGTAGATGTGATCTATATGGACTTCAGTAAGGTGTTCGACAAGGTTCCCCATGGAAGACTGATTAGCAAGGTTAGATCTCATGGAATACAGGGAGAACTAGCCATTTGGATACAGAACTGGCTCAAAGGTAGAAGACAGAGGGTGGTGGTGGAGGGTTGTTTTTCAGACTGGAGGCCTGTGACCAGTGGAGTGCCACAAGGATCGGTGTTGGGTCCTCTACTTTTTGTCATTTACATAAATGATTTGGATGCGAGCAAAAGAGGTACAGTTAGCAAGTTTGCAGATGACACCAAAATTGGAGGTGCAGTGGACAGCGAAGACGGTTACCTCAGATTACAACAGGATCTGGACCAGATGGGCCATTGAGCTGAGAAGTAGCAGATGGAGTTAAATTCAGATAAATGCGAGGTGCTGCATTATGGGAAAGCAAATCTTAGCAGGACTTATACACTTAATAGTAAGGTCCTGGGAAGTGTTGCTGAACGTAGAGACCTTGGAGTGCAGGTTCTTAGCTCTTTCAAAGTTGAGTCGCAGGTAGATAGGATAATGAAGAAGGTGTTTGGTATGCTTTCCTTTATTGGTCAGAGTATTGAGTACAGGAGTTGGGAGGTCATGTTGTGGCTGTACAGGACATTGGTTAGGGCACTGTTGGAATATTGCGTGCAATTCTGGTCTCCTTCCTATCGAAAGATGTTGTGAAACTTGAAAGGGTTCAGAAAAGATTTACAAGGATGTTACCAGGGTTGGAGGATTTGAGCTATAGGGAGAGGCTGAACAGGCTGGGCCTATTTTCCCTGGAGCATCTGAGGGGTGACCTTATAGAGGTTTACAAAATTATGAGGCGCATGGATAGGACAAAAAGACAAAGTCCTTTCCCTGGGGTGGGGGAGTCCAGAACTAGAGGGCACAGGTTTCGGGTGAGAGGGGAAAGATACAAAAGAGACCTAAGGGGCAACGTTTTCATGCAGAGGGTGGTACGTGTATGGAATGAGCTGCCAGAGGATGTGGTGGAGACTGGTACAATTGCAACATTTAAGAGGCATTTGGATGAATATATGAATAGTAAGGGTTTGGAGGGATATGGGCCGGGTGCTGGCAGTTGGGACGAGATTGGGTTGGGATATCTGGTCGGCATGGACAGGTTGGACCGAAGGGTCTGTTTCCAAGCTGTACATCTCTATGACTCTATAAATTAGTCCATAGACAACTGGGAATTGTTATCTATATGAAACGATTTGTCAGAGCTTTTGCAGAGTTTTCTGATCATTTATGGAAAAAAACTGGATTGCTAATTCTGCAAGTCCTTGTTTTCCATTGGCAAAGAACACTTTCAGCACTCTTTTCTTGGGGACATTTATCATTTCAACTCTAAAACATATCATGTTTCAAATAATGTATTGTAGGAAAGGTGTCGCTGGATCTCCATTCTACACTGAGGTTTCTGCTGTCCATGATTCAGCCTTAAAAACTTTGGATTGTATTTTAAGTCAGTGTGAACTTAAAGAAAATGCTCCAATGACTTAGTCAGTGAAAATTAAAGTTGCTGTTTCTTTGAGAATAGATGTTACAGTTATTAGTGAGTGAGTGTTACTATTGTTTCACAGTGAGTTGTGAATAGCTTTAAGCTGTGTGTCTCAGCTCAAAAGTGAACTGAGCTCATATTAAGTAGTGGCAATCTAGAAATTAATTTCATCATAACCAAATTGCATTCCAATCAAATAAAATGAACTTGGCCTTTATGCTAGTTCATGCCCTGAAGCACCAATAGGTTGAAGGAAGCTTTTTTTTAGTTTCAGTTTTGCAGAAGTATTGAATCAAGTTGGACGTGTTTTTTAGATTAGAATCAGTCTGACCACTGTGGCACAGAGAAGCTCACATCTTCAATACGTTATCTGGGCCAGCATGACACCAATTGTTAAAGTTCACTCGAGAATGTAACTTTTAGAAAAGGTTTTGCAATTTACATATGAAAGAACTGAAACCAATATGGTCATTCTAAAAGATGAGAGACTTAACAATTCAGGTCTTGTTTCAATATATAATTTCAGTTACATCATATTGTAAACTTTTGCTATAAATTCTGTATCTTACCTTATTCTCCACAACCACCAGATGAAGAAGCATCACTCTGAAAGCTAGTGCTTCCAAATAAACCTATTGGTCTAGAACCTGGTGTTGTGTTATTTTTAACTTTATAAACCCCAGTCCAACACTGGCATCTCCAAATCTTAAATACACTCAACACTCAATGACTATGCCTCCATAGTCCTCTGCAGTAATGAGTTTCACAGATTCACCACCCTATGGCTGAAGTAATTTTTCCTGTTGAGTCTGCTCAGTCGCTAAATAAGACCATGACTGGTCCGATTGTGACTTCACATTTGCATTCACACCGAACCTCAAATAACCTTTCATCCCCTGTTAACAAGAATCAATCCATGGTTGCGTTAAAAAATTTTCAAGTGTCCTCCTTCCTTCCCCCTTCAGGAAGCAATTTATAAAGGCTTACAAACCTCAAAAATGCTCGCATCATCTCTGTTTTAATGGATGACTTACGATTTGTAAACTGTGAAGTCTACTAATAGATTCTCCAACTGAAGAAAACATCCATTCCATATCTTCCCTGTAAAAACCCCTCGGGATCTTATACTTTATAGTGAAGTTATGTCTTACTCTTCGGAAGTCCAGCAAATACAAACAAGCCTGTCCAGCCTTTCCTCATAAGAAAAACCATCAATTCGAGGTTTTCATGTTAGATGAGTTACATCAAAACAGAAACCAGACCAAAATCCTCAAGAGGAGGCTTGTTAAGGCTATTGGGGTGGATTTAAACTAGATTAGTAGGGGTTGGAATCCTGAGAGGTAGCACAGAATAAAGGGACCTAGGTATGTAGGGCATAGGTTCCTTGAAAGTGGAGTCGTAGGCAGTCGTGTAGAAGGCGTTTGGCTCGCTTGCTTTCATTAGTCATAACATTGAGTATAGGAGTTGGGATGTCATGTTGCAGCTGTACAAGACATTGGTGAGGACACCTTTGGAATACTGCATACATTTCTGGTTACCCTTCTAAAGGAAGGGTACTGTTAACTTTAGGAGGGTGCAGAAAATATTTACAAAGATATTGCTGGACCTCGAAGATTTGAACAATAGAGACAGGCTGGACAGGCTGGAGTCATAGAGATGTACAGCATGGAAACAGACCCTTCGGTCCAACCGATCCATGCCAACCAGATATCCCGACCCAATCTCGTCCCAACTGCCAGCACCCGGCCCATATCCCTCCAAACCCTTCCTATTCATATACCCTTCCAAATGCCTTTTAAATGTTACAATTGTACCAGCTTCCACCACTTCCTCTGGCAGCTCGTTCCATACACGTACCACTCTCTGTGAAAAAGGTGTCCCTAGGTCTCTTTCATATCTTTCCCCACTCACCCTAAACCTACGTCCTCTAGTTCTGGACTCCCCGACCCCAGGGAAAAGACTTTGCCTATTTACCCTATCCAAGCTCCTCATAATTTTTTAAACCTCTGTAAGGTCACCCTGCAGCCTCCGCGCTCCAGGGAAAACAGTCCCAGCCTGTTCAGCTTCTCCCTATAGCTCAAATCCTCCAACCCTGGCAACATCCTTGTAAATCTTTTCTGAACCCTTTCAAGTTTCACAACATCTTTCCGACAGGAAGGAGACCAGAATTGCACGCAATATTCCAACAGTGGCCTAACCAATGTCCTGTACAGCCGCAACATGACCTCCCAACTCCTGTACTCAGTACTCTGACCAATAAAGGAAAGCATACCAAACGCCTTCTTCACTATCCTATCTACCTGCGACTCCACTT
>NC_057723.1:24158044-24232266 GCF_004010195.1 Chiloscyllium plagiosum | reverse complement strand
AGGTGTGGGCGCCAGTCTTGCACCTCCTGCGGTTGCAGGGGAAGGTGCGGGGAGTGGAGGTTGGGTTGGTGGGGGGTGTGGATCTGACGAGGGAGTCACGGAGGGAGTGGTCTTTACGGAATGCTGATAGGGGAGGGGAGGGAAATATATCCTTGGTGGTGGGGTCCGTTTGGAGGTGGCGGAAATGACAGCAGATGATGCGCTGTACATGGAGATTGGTGGGGTGGTAGGTGAGGACCAGTGGGGTTCTGTCCTGGTGGCGTTTGGAAGGCGGGGCTCAAGGGCGGAGGAGCGGGAAGTGGAAGAGATGCGGTGGAGGGCATCGTCGACCACGTCGGGGGGGGAAAAACGCCATCCCATTCTCCCAATTCCTTCGTCTCCGCCGCATCTGCTCCCAGGAGGACCAGTTCCAAAAACGTTCAACCCAGATGGCCTCCTTCTTCAAGGACCGCAATTTCCCCCCGACGTGGACCAAAGGGTCTGTTTCATGCTACAGGACTTTATGACTCTACTAGATTAGTCCAACTTCTCTGAATGGATTCTAATGCGTTATCATACTTACCAATACTGAGCACAGGACAACAGATGTAGTCTCAACAGTGCCCTGTATAACTGAAGCATAACCTCCCTACATTTAGATTGTTGTGATAAATGATAATGTTCCATTAGCTTTCCTAATTAGTATGCAGGTACAACTAATTAAGTCATAGAGTCATACAGCATGGAAACAGATCCTTCATTCCAACTCGTCCAAGCTGACCAGGCTTCCCAAACTAAAATACTCCCCTTGCCTGTGTTTGGCACATATCCACCTTAACCTTTCCTATTCATGTACTTATCCAAATGTCATGTAAATGTTGTAACTCTACCGGCATCCAACACTTCCTCTGGCAGTTCATTACATGTACGAACCATCCTCTGTGTTAAAAACAGTTGACCTTCAGGTCCCTTTTAAATCTTTTCTCCTCCTAAATATGCCCCCTAGTTAGTGAATTTTGAGAGGATTTGTAGCTCAGGTTGAGGTTCTGGATGTAGGTTTGCTCGCTGAGCTGAAAGGTTCATTTTCAGACATTTCGTCACCATACAAGGTAACATCATCAGTGAGCCTCCAGATGAAGCACTGGTGGCATGGCCCACTTTCTATTTAGGTGTTTAGGTTTCCTTTGGTTCGTGCTGTCATTTCCTGTGATGACATCATTTTCTGTTCTTTTTCTCAGGTGGTGGTAAATGGGATGCAAATCAATGTGCTTGTTGATAGAGTTCTGATTGCAATGCCATGCTTCTAGGAATTCTCGCGTGTCTCTCTGTTTGGCTTGTCCTAGGATGGATGTGTTTTCCCGGTCCCAGTCCCATCTTACATACAGATGAGGAAGGACACCACTTCGACTGGGACAACACATCCATCCTAGGACAAGCACCAACAATTGCTCTAGTCACTCCTTTAGAATTCCCAGGATGAAGTTCATATGAAATCAGATATTTGTGAACCTGCAACTCCAATAATTTACTCATTCCATTTCCTGGTGACTATGATTTTCCTGAGTTCCTCCCTCCCTTCTATTTCCCAATTTATCACTGCTCCTGGGATGTTACTCTATTCTGCACAGTGAACAAAATGTAAAATACTTGTTCAATATATCTTCCACTTCCTCATTTACACAATTAGCTCTGTGGTATCGCTTAAAGTATGACCAATATTTTTATTTAACAAAGTGCATAAAGTATTGTGGATCTGAAATTTTAAAAAAGTGCCGGAGAAACTTAACAGTTATGGTAGCATCTATGAACAGAGAAACAGAATTAACATTTTGATATCAATACTACACTTCAGAGCTGAAGTATCATGGTTTTAGGCATGATTGGGAGGAACAGATGGTGAGTGTGCACAGAACAAAAGGCAAAGGAAATGCTAATGGTGGTAGAGGAGTAATAGAAATGCAAAATGGAAGTTAATAGCATGTGACAATTGCGGGCTGATATCTGATCCCAATGTTTCAATAAGACCTCTCTCTGCAACATCTTGGCCTAACATCCATCTTCCCATTTTACCCATATCTACTCTTGCTGCTGCATGGCACTGAGAGTAATCTAGAGATTAGCTTTGGAGGTCCTGCTTTTTACCTTTCTTGCTTGCTCCTTAGAGCTGGATTGTAGGACTGTATTATGTGACTGCTCTATGGTGTTGGTGCCAACATGTACCACAACTTCTGGCTCACTCCCTTCCACTACAGAATATTCTGGATCCATTCCATACTGTCTTCTATTTTGGCACAAGGAAGGTAACGTAGATCAAGAGAAATGAAAAGGGAGTCCAAGAAAGTACTAGCTATATACGTTTTGTATTTACAATTTAGTGCAAACTTTTACAGGATGTCAAAAATGCAGGCTAAAGATCAATAAACATAATATAGGATATATTTGCACAGCTAAATATAAATTCTTCTCAAGGAGGACTTAAATAAAAATAATCCTGTTTTTTTTTAATGCAGTTCTGGCCTAGTAGTAAACAGCATGTAAAGGAAGGAATGCAATTCTTTTCCAAATGAAATGCCTTGGATCGAAAAATACAACAATGGCACATTTCCCTCCTTATCACACACTTACATTCAAACCCACACACAAACAAAGGCAAACAGGTTAGCAAAGATATATGCATTCCATTTGATGTTTCCCAATCTTGTTCTTTAGTTGCCCATGTTAGCAATGAAAAAATAATTTTTTTAACATAATTTAAAACTAAAGAAAAGCCAGAATAAGTTGTTCCATATGTTATGACATGAGGTAAACTCTCCTGCTTAATTTAAAACCAGCAACACAGAAAAGATTTATCTTGTGCAGTAATCTGCAAAAATTAGAGTGGCCAAGAACTAAGTAAAAATTAACAACTTTATTTCTTAAAATATAACAGAGAATAATTAACTAACCACTATTTACAATTTCTTTCTCTAACCTATCTTTTACCTTCCCTTCTATAATACTAGTCCAATAAAACTCCCAATTAAGATTTACAAAACAACACTTCTGATCTCAAAACCATGCAGATGTAGGCTCTTGTCTTCAGATCTTCCTGGGTCTTCTTTTCCCCTTGTTAGGAATTTCTGCGTCACAGGTTACTGATCGAAAATATCTTTCTTTAAAAGTACCTTTTTTTTAAGCAGTCTGTTACATGTTTGGACTTAGCAGGTTCTCCTCTCAACTGTTCAATTTTTCCCCAGTCTTATAACCCAGAGCATCAGATTGTGTCACTGGCTTTCAAGATTGTCAATATACTCAATTCAAATTGGTTTGGAAATTGATATGTTTTCGGGGTATAATTTAAACTGATTGGCCGAATTCGAATTTGTTTTTGTCTTCAGGCACAAACTAATTGAGTTGTTCAACACAGTGTTACATTGTTGCCTTATTGAGAACACTTGGTGCCATGTCTAGTAGTTCTGCTGCTTTTAACTCTCTTAAAGATACACTAACATCTTCATAACATGTAGGTCCAGAAATAAATATCATATTGACGCCCTATGCACTGGCCCTCAAGGAGGTTCAGAGTGAAAGTGAAGCAATTGAAAGCAAAAGCGGGTTAGTCATGGTGGGCTTAATAGTCTCATGTGTCATAAAGTTCAAGACTAAGAAAAATTGGAGGGCTCAATGGCTAGCACTGCTGCCTCACAGTCCAAGGGACCTAGGTTCTTGCCTTAGGTGACTGTCTGTGTGACGTTTGCAGAGAAAGTGGGCTTTCTCTGAGTGTTCCAGTTACCACCCACAATCCAAAAAAGTGCAGATTAGGTGGATTGGCCATGGTAAATGCAGGGTTACAGGGATAGGGTAGGGGTCTAAGTGGCATGCTCTTTACAGAGTCTTTACAGAGATGGGTCAACTGAATTCTAATGAGAACTCACTGGCATAGTGCACTGGTAACAGGTCCCATTTTATCTAGACTTGTCACATATCTGAGTTGGTTTAGTAAAATTACTGAAAAGTTCCCAGTTTACACAGCTGATGAACTCATGTTACAATAAAATACCTATCAAGTTTCTGTAATTAATAAGAAAATCACTGTTTATTACAAATTGTTTTTAACCAAAAGCAATTAAGAGATATTAATTGTTCATTTTGGCTCTACAACTTAAAACTGTATTTCTTAAATTACTACTCTAAAACCTCCACACACAAGGAAGAGAAACAGATTTTTTAAATGTTTTTTCTTTGCCAGCTGTTTCTCTGCTGCATTGTACTACACAGGACATGGTCACCTGGTCTGAAGCAAATCAGAATACTTTTGGCAAGCAGGTTTCCAATAGTACAAAACCCTTCAGCTACATGATGTCTGCTTCTGCTCTCACAGCTCAAGGAAAAACATAACATTGTATATGACTCACAATCTGCTCTCGTAAATATGATTTATAAAGCTGTAGCTGTATCTTTGAGCAGTCTCCTTGATCCAAAGTAGTTTTTTTTTTTACGTCTACAGTCCTAAAATAAAGAAAACAAAATGTTGTGGTCTGTACAATAACTGACACAGACTAAAATTTCATTCAATAGACAATAGGTGCAGGGGTAGGCCATTCTGCCCTTCGAGCCAGCATCACCATTCATTATGATCATGGCTGATCATCCTCAATCAGTATCCTGTTCCTGCCTTATCCCCATAACCCTTGATTCCTCTATCCTTAAGAGCTCTATCCAACTCTTTCTTAAAAGTATCCAGAGACTTGGCCTCCACAGCCTTCTGGGGCAGAGCATTCCATACACCCACCACTCTCTGAGTGAAGAAGTTACTCCTCAACTCTGTTCTAAGTGGCCTACCCCTTATTTTTAAACTGTGTCCTCTGGTTCGGGACTCAACTATCAGTGAAAACATGCTTCCTACCTCCAGAGTGTCCAATCCTTTAATAATCTTATACATCTCAATCAGATCCCCTCTCAGGCTTCTAAACTCAAGTGTATATAAGCCCAGTCGCTCCAATCATTCAGCGTAATATAGTCCCGCCATTCCAGGAATTGACCTCGTGAACTTACGCTGCACTTCCTCAATAGCCAGAATGTCTTCCTCAAATTTGGAGACCAAAACTGCGCACAACATTCCAGGTGCGGTCTCACCAGGGCCCTATACAACTGCAGAACGACCTCTTTGCTTCTATACTCAATTTTTCTTGTTATGAAGGCCAGCATGCTATTAGCTTTCTTCACTGCATGCTTGCTTTCATTGACTGATGTACAAGAACACCTAGATCTCGTTGTACTGCCGCTTTACCTAACTTGACTCCATTTAGGTAGTAATCTGCCTTCCTGTTCTTGCCACCAAAGTGGATAACCACACATTTATCTACATTAAACTGCATCTGTCATGCATCCGTCCACTCACTGAGCCTGTCCAGGTCACCCTGTATTCTCCTAACATCCTCCTCACATTTCACCCTGCCACCCAGCTTTGTGTCATTAGCAAATTTGCTAATATTACTTTTAATACCTTCATCTATATCATTAATGTACATTAGAATATAGAACATAGAAAAATACAGCCTTTGGCCCTCGATGTTATGCCGATCCAACCTACACTAGCCCACTATCCTCCATATGCCTATCCAATGCCCGTTTAAATGCCCATAAAGAGGGAGAGTCCACCACTGCTACTGGCAGGGCATTCCATGAACTCACGACTCGTTGAGTAAAGAATCTACCACTAACATCTATCCTATACCTACCTCCCTTAATTTAAAGCTATGCCCCCTCATAATAGCTGACTCCATACGTGGAAAAAGGTTCTCATGGTCAACCCTATCTAAACCCCAAATCATCTTGTACACCTCTATCAAGTCACCCCTAAACCTTCTTTTCTCCAATGAAAACAGCCCCAGGTGCCTCAGCCTTTCCTCATACGATCTTCCTACCATACCAGGCAACATCCTGGTAAACCTCCTCTGCACCCGTTCCAGTGCCTCCACATCCTTCCTATAGTATGGCGACCAAAACTGCACACAATATTCCAGATGCGGCCGCACCAGAGTCTTATACAACTGCAACATGACCTCAGGGCTCCGGAACGCAATTCCTCTGCCAATAAAAGACAGTACGCCATATGCCTTCTTCAACGCACTATTTACCTGGGTGGCAACTTTCAGAGATCTGTGTACATGGACACCAAGATCCCTCTGCTCATCCACACTACCAAGTATCCGACCATTAGCCCAGTACCCCGTCTTTTTGTTACTCTTACCAAAGTGAATCACCTCACACTTACCTACATTGAACTCCATTTGCCACCTTTCTGCCCAGCTCTGCAACTTATCTATATGAAAAAGCTGCGGTCCCAGCAGCACACCACTGGTGCCTGCCATTCCGAAAGGGAGCTGTTTATCACTACTCTTTGTTTCCTGTCAGCCAACCAATTTTCAATCCATGTCAGTATTTTGCCCCTAATACCATGTGCTCTAATTTTGCTCACTAACCTCCAATGTGGGACTTTATCAAAGGCTTTCTGAAAGTCCAAGTAGACTACATCCACTGGATCTCCCTTGTCCATCTTCAGAGTTACATCTCAAAAAATTCCAGAAGATTCGTCAAGCATGATTTCCCCTTCATAAATCCATGCTGACTCTGACCTATCCTGTTACTGCTATCCAAATGTGTCGTAATTTCGTCCTTTATAACTGACTCCAGCATTTTTCCCACCACTGAGGTCAGACTAGCTGGTCTATAATTCTCTGTTTTCTCTCTCCCTCCTTTCTTAAAACATGGGACAACATTAGCCACCCTCCAATCTGCAGGAACTGATCCTGAATCTATCGAACAATGAAAAATGATCACCAATGCATCCATGATTTGAGACTTTATAAAGCTCTGGTTAGGCCCCATTTGGAGTACTGCGTCCAGTTTTGGTCCCCACACCTCAGGAAGGACATACTGGCACTGGAGTGTGTCCAGCGGAGATTCATACGGATGATCCCTGGAATGGTAGGTTTAACATATGAGGAACGGCTGAGGATCCTGGGATTGTTTTCATTGGAGTTTAGAAGATTAAGGGGAGATCTAATAGAAACTTACAAGATAATACATGGCTTGGAGAGGGTGGACGCTAGGAAATTGTTTCCGTTAGGCGAGGAGACTAGGACCCGTGGACACAGCCTTAGAATTAGAGGGGGTAAATTCAGAACAGAAATGCGGAGACATTTCTTCAGCCAGAGAGTGGTGGGCCTGTGGAATTCATTGCCGCAGAGTGCAGTGGAGTCTGGGACACTAAATGTCTTCAAGGCAGAGATTGATAAATTCTTGATGTCACAAGGAATGAAGGGCTACGGGGAGAATGCGGGTAAGTGGAGTTGAAATGCCCATCAGCCAAGATTGAATGGCAGAGTGGACTCGATAGGCCGAATGGCCTTACTTCCACTCCTATGTCTTATGGTATTACGATTTCTAGAGCCACTTCCTTCAGTACCCTGGGACGCAGACCATCAGGTCCCGGGGACTTATCAGCCTTCAGACCTAACAGTCTCTCCAACACCAATTTCTGCCTAATATAAATTCCCTTCAGTTCAGGTCCTTCAGCCACTATTACATCTGGGAGATTGCTCAAGTCTTCCCCAGTGAAGACAGATCTAAAGTACCAATTCAACTCTTCTGCCATTTCTTTGTTCCCCATAATAAATTCACCTGTTTCTGTCTTCAAGGGCCCAATTTTAGTCTTAACCATTTTTTTTCTTTTCATGTACCTATAAAAGCCTTTACTATCCTCCTTTATATTTTTGGCCAGTTTACCTTCGTACCTTATTTTTTCTTTGCGTATTTCCTTTTTAGTTATCCTCTGTTGTTCTTTAAAATCTTCCCAGTCCTCCGATTTCCCACTCATCTCTGCTATGTTATACTTTTTCCCTTTTGTCTTTATATGGTCCTTAACTTCCCTCGTCAGCCACGGCCACTCCTGTCTCCCCTTAGGATCTTTCTTACTTTTTGAAATGAACTGATCCTGCATCTTCTGCATTATACCCAGAAATACCTGCCATCCCTGCTAGGGTATTACACCATTGAACTTTGGCCAGCTCCTCCCTCATAGCTCCATAGTTCCCCTTATTCAACTGAAATATTGTCACTTCCGATTCTACCCTCTCCCTTTCAAACTGCAGATTTAAGCTTATTGTATTGTGGTCACTACCTCCTAATGGCTCCTTTACTTTGAGGTCCCTGATCAAATCCAGTTCGTTGCACAACACCAGATCCAGAATTGCTTTCTCCCTGGTAGGCTCCATCACAAGCTGTTCAAAGAATCCATCTCGAAGACACTCCACAAACTCCCTTTCTTGAGGTCCAGCACCATCCTGATTCTCCCAGTCTACCTGCATGTTGAAATCCCCCATAACAACTGTAGTAATATCTTTACGACAGGCCAATTTCAGCTCCTTATTCAACGTACACACTACATCCAGGCTTCTGTTTGGGGGCCTGTAGATAACTCCCATTGGGGTCTTTCTACCCTTAGAATTTCTCAGCTCTATCCATACTGATTCTACATCCATAATTAGTACTCAATATTTCAATGCTATTTTGTGTCAACTCATCAATGTGATAGTCCAATAGTTTAGCAGTTGCTTTGCTGGATTGTTAATCTTGCAATCAGGAGTTCAAATCCCACCACTACAATATGACTTCATAAAAAAGAAATTTCTCAGATTGCTAGATTCTAAGAACTGAACAAAGAAAGCCTGCCATCCTTAATAAGTTTGGCCAATGTGCAACTCTAATCCTTACTAATTCCTTGTTTGCATAATTGAACAGTTCTGTTTTAAATGTAACTAGCAGAGGGTGGAATGTTTCCACCCTCTGAACAGAATAGATAACAACAAGTCAGTTGATAAATTATGGCAAGATCAGCAGAAAATAGATTCTGGACTTGAAATAGAAAGTCCAATTCTGCAACTAAGTTTTTAGAGATTATTTTTGAATTAATTCAAGGGATGTGGGTGTTGCTGGCAGGGCCAGCTCTTCATACCCATCCCCAATTATTAAGAGTCAACCACATGGCTGTGGGTCTGGAGTCACCTGTAGACCAGACCAGGTAAGGATGACCTTGAAAGACATTAGTGAACCAACAAGTGGTTTTTCCAACAATTGGCAATGGTTTCACGGTCATCATTATGCTCTTATTATTGAATTCAAATTCCACCATCTGCTGAGACAGGATACAAACCCAGGGCCACAGAACATTACCTGGGTCTCTGGATTAATAATCTAGCAATAATACCTCGAGGCTATTGTCACCCCATGACAAGATAAGAATGGCAAGAGGCCTAACTGCACCATTAACAGTCCATTAAGTAGTATCTAAAGTGGAATATTTGCAATGATTGCATAACATTCGGCACTATACACAATTCCTCAGATAATGAAGTAGTTCATGTCCAAATGTAATAAGACACAGACAACATCCAGGTTTCAGCTGACACGTTGCAAGTAACATGCATGCTGCACAAGTACCAAGCCATGACCATCTTCAACAAGAGAGAATCAAACCATCATCCCTTGACATTCAATGATATTATCATTAATGGATCCCTCACAATCAACATTCTGGAGATTACCAGAAATTGAATTGAACTAACCATATAAACACTGTGGCTACAAAAGCAGGTCAAAAGCTAGGAATCCTGCAGTAGTAACTTAACTCCTGACTCTCCAAAGCCTATCCACCATCTATAAGGTGCAAGCCAGGAGTGTAATTGTCTTCCTCCAATTTGCCTAGGAGCATGCAGCTCCAACAGTATTCAGCTTGACATTATTCAGGGCATAGCAGCCTGCTTGGTTGGTACTATATCCCCAAATATTCACTCCCTCCACTATTGATACCTGGGTTTGAACCTTGCAATGGCAGATGGTGGAATTTGAATTCAATAACATTCTGAAAATAAGAGCTTAATGATGACTATGAAACAATTGCAAATTGTCAGGAAAACCCATCTGGTTCACTAATGTCCTTTAGGAAACAAATTCTGCTATGCTTATGAGATCTGACCTACATGTGACTCCAGAACGCAGCAAAGAAGTTGACTCTTAACTGACTTCTAGGCAATTAGGGATGGGCATTAAATGCTGGCCTAGCCAGTGATGTCTACATTCCAAAAATGGATTTAAAAAATGTGTATCACTTACAAGATTCATTGTAGAAATGCGCTAAGACTTCTTAGATAGCACCTTCCAAACCCAAAAGGCAGCTCATCACCACCTTCACCAGGGAAACTAGGGACAGACAATAAATTGTAGACCTAGCCAGAAACCCCACATCCGATGAGTGAATAAAAAAAAGACTCAACTCATTGTTTTGCATTCTTGTACTTTCCTGTGTGCTGGAGAGAATCTAATCACAATTCCCAAGAGGAAAATCAGATCTCATCCCTGGCAACTCCAGACCACCATTTGCTCAAGACATCCATCTTGGACATCAGTACCCAACAACTCCGGACATAGTCAATGGCTAGTAACTACCAAGGCCCACCATCCTCACAGCATATCTTTGACCTACTTACAAGACACTTCAGTGCTGAAAAACCACTTCAGTGCTGTACTTTGGAGCATACTAGCACCTTTCATTGAAATGCTGCTGCCTGGATACTTTGTGCACAGGGACAAGTCACCATCTCAAAGTCTCAACATGTGCATCTCAGACCTCCTCGGCTGCTCTCCTAATGCTCACTTACTTTGTGGATACTTGGATGCTCACAGCATCTCTGCCTTGCCTTGTTCTGCTTTGTCCCTTTATTCAGAACTACAAGCTCATTGTGCTTCTGTCTTGCCTTGATTTTTAGCATAAACATAAAGCTAGACAGTTTGCCATTGGTATCAGGAATAATTAGTCAGGGACGTGGAGATGTTGCTGAAGTGCACCATGCTATGTCAATGTTACATTTGGACAGCAGCATATGCAGTAAATGCATTACATGTGCATCAACCAAATGGCAAAGTCTAAATCGAGTAATCCTTGGTCAGGTCAAGAGAAAATGGCTTCTGTCAGGCAGACCCCAATACAGCAAGTCATGGGATGCATCTGGTGTCACTCATCCACCTTTTTGGTCAAAGTCGTGATCTACAACACTCCAGTCCGGGAAGTGGACTTTGGTCAGTTCTGCAGATCCTTAAGACAAGTTGGAGGAGCAAAAATTAGGTCATTTGGTCTATCAAGTCTGGTGATCGCCAATGTCACTGTAAAATGGCATGAGGCTGGGTGATTTTTGTTTTGCTCAGTTCAGATATGATGGCAGAGTTGCCTCCTTCAGTGTCATAAATTGCTTTACATTTTCCAGATATTACAAATATCGGAGAACGAGGAATGTGCAGAGGCAAGGGGAGAGGAGTGAATACAGTATGAGAATTGCTTTTTGGGAGGGCCAACACAGATATGATGAGTCAAACGGTCTTCCTCTATGATGTTAAGATTCTGTGGTTCCTCCAAATTGATCCAGTTTTGAGATGCATGATGTATTGATGAGGGTAGAGCAATGGATTTTGTTTACATGGGCTTTACCACAGCATTTGACAAGGTGCCTCATTGTAGACTGGTCCACAAGGAATCCACAGTGAGTTGGTAAGTTGGATACAAAATTACCTTGCTCATTGAGACAGAAGGTAGTTTTGGAGGGGTGTTTTTTGTGTCTGGAAATCTATGATCAGTAGTTTTCCGCAAAGATCAGTGCTGGGACCTGTTATTTGTGATATATGCAAATGATTTGGATGAAAAGGTAGGTACAGGTACTTCTCCTATAACATGCATTTCGTAAACACGATTCGGCTGTAACGCGCAACTTTTTTGAAAATAAAGCAAATTATTATTAATTATTGCACAACTCCATCCTCGGCAGTAGTTGTCATGGTGTGTGGAGGACTGGATTCTGTGTCGACATCATGTGGTCAGTCCGCTCACGTGCTTTCTGGTGAAGAGCTTTGTGAGAGGTACAGTGCTGCACTTCGTGATTTTGGGTCTTTTTTTTAAAGTAATGATGATGCTGATGATGACCCTCAACCCCTATCTAAAAGCAGTTCTGTACTGTAACACAGCAGACTCAGAAACCCCTTAAAGTGTTAAATTTACTGTATATTTACTTAGACTGTGCTATCATTTATGTTCGGCTAACTATTATTTTTGTTTGTTTCGACTTTTACTGATTTTTTTTGGTGGTTTGCTCCAATCCTGTTTTTCCCATAGGCCCCATTATTTCTATTGTGTGATTTTCTATAACACGATATTGCACGGGAATACAACTACCACATTGTAGGAGAATTACCTGTAGTGTGATCAGCAGGTTGGCAGACCACATGAAAATTGGTGTAGTTGTGAATAGTGAGGAAGTTTATCAAAGGATACAGTATGATATAGATCAATTGGAAACTTGGGTGAAGAAATATTTAATCTGGACAAGTGTAAGGTAGTACATTTTAGGAGGTCAAATGTAAGAGGAAAGTATACAATTAGTGGCAGAATCCTTAGCAAAATTGATATACGGAGGAATCCTGGGGTACAAGCCCAGAGCTCCTTGAAAGTGTCAACACAAGTGACTAAGGTGGTAAAGAAGGCATATGGCATGCTTATCTTCATCAGTCAGGGCACTAAGTGTAAAAGTTAGCAAGTCATGTCACAGCTTTACTTAGACCATATTTGGAGCATTGTATGTAGTTCTTGTCGCCACACAATAGGATAGATGTGGACGCTTTGGAGAGGCTGCAAAAGAGTTTACAGGGATGTTGTTTGGATTGAAGTATATTAGCTACAAGAAGAGGTTGGACAAATTTGGACTGTTTTCACTAGAGCATCAAAGGCTGAGGGGTAACCTGATGGAAGAATATAAAGTTATGAGAGGCATGGATAAGGGGGATAGTTGTAATATTTTTCCCATGGTGGAAATACTAGGGGCATAGGTTTAAAGTGAGGAGGGAAAAGTTTAAAGGAGGTGTGAGGCAAGGTTTTTTTTTTAAACATAGAGGTTGGTAGGTGGCTGGAATGCAGAGCCAGGAAAGGTGGTAGAAGCAGATAGAAGAGCAACAGTTGAGAGGCATTTAGACATACACAGGCAGATAAGAGAGAGAGATGGACCATGTGCAGGCAGATGGGATTAGTTTAGATATGGTGGGCTGAAAGGTCTCTTTTTGTGCTGTACTGTTCTATATTCTTTGTTCTTAATTGTGCCATATGTGGATCTCACTGTAGTGATTGGAACCAGGTGGACCTCATTGACAAGGTTCTTCGTTGGGGTTGTTAGCCTGGGCTAATCAGGAATGTTTTGGCTGACCAATATAACCAGGAAAAGCATTGCCCTTTGATGAGAATTGCACTGCTTGTCACTGGCCACTCGGGTGTTTCCTTTCTTCCTAGTGGTGGAATACAAATAAAGATTTAAACACTTGTTGTTCTTAATTGTGCCCTACACCTGCACACACATGACATAGTGCTAAAAAAAATTAACAGGAAATTCAGAATCTCCTTAAAAGAAAGAAAAAAATATATAACCAAGAAAGGTGGGGGGGGGGGAAGGCAGTGGCCTACTGTTATTATCACTAGGCTATTAATCTAGAGACCTTAGTGATGTTCGAGGAACTCGGATTCAAATCCTTCCATGACAGGAATTTGAATTCAATTTTTAAAAGTCCAGAATTAGGAGTCTAATGCTAATCATGAATTCATTGTCAATTGTTGGAAAAACCCATCTAGTTCACTAATGTCCTTGAGGGAAGGAAAATGCCATCTTTACCTGGTTTCGCCTACATGTGACTCCAGACCCACAGCAATGTTGTTGATACTTAACTGGCCTCTGAGTAATTAGAGATGGGCAATAAATGCTGGCCTGGCCAATGACACCCACACAAAAAAAATTAAAGAAAAGATATACATAACAAGGAGAAGCATTTCCCTTTGATGAGAAGGGCACTGCTTGTCATTGACCACTTGGGGTTTTCCTTTCTTCCTGGTGGTGGAAAATGAATAAAGATTTGTACAGCTGTTGTTTTTCACTGTGTCTCACACTTGCACACACACATTGTGGATGCTGGGGAAAACATAAGCACTATTGCTGTCAGGCGGTAGGGTGGGGGAAAATAAAAAAATATATAACCAGGAGAAAGGGCATTGCTTGTCACCGACCACTCTGAGGTTTACTTTCTTCCTGGTGGTGGAATATAAAGGTTTATGCACTTGTTGTTCTTCACTGCATTCTACACCTGCACACACACACATTATGAGTGCAGGGGAATGAATCAACACTTACCGTGGTAATGTGGGGGTTTATATATTAAAAAACAAAAAAATATATAAAACAAGATATTTAGAATCTTCCCAGTTGAGGGGACTAAAAAAACTATAACCAGGAGATTAGAACCTCCTCAGTTGAGGACTGAATCCGAGTTGGCTGGCCACAGCCAATGTACTGTGCACTAGTTAATAAAGGGTGGCTTGGTGATGGGCACTGTCCTCTGTGCAATTATTTCACTCACAAAGATTTGAGGTCAGGGCACATCCCAATCTTCTGTGATCTTACTCAATATTGAAGTAAGTTTAGTGGGCTAAATGGCTTACACATGCTCCTATTTTCTTTACAACACTAAAATTATTTTAAAAGTAAAAAGACCTCTTGGATAAATTTTACTAGAAATCGGGAAAGAGTCAATTACAGCAAGTTTCATAGAGATTTTGTCTCCGTGAGACCTAGTGTGTTTTCCCATGGCAGTCTTTGCAACTCAAACCATTTGCTATACAAAGTGTCTTTGCAGTGCTTGGCTCAGGCTTTCTTCCATTTGGTAATCATTTGATTTGATTTGATTTATTACTGTCACATGTACCGGGATACAGTGAAAAGTGTTATCTTACATGCTTACTTCAGAAGTACTAGCCACTGCCAGGACTTTCCAGGTTCGTGTTGCCAACACCTAATTTAAAGCTAAGCCACAAATCAGGTTAAATATTACTCATCAAGAGCTAACAAAAGCAGAAAATGATGGAAAAGTTCAGCAGGTCTGGCAACATTTGTGGAGAGAATGTTTTGAATCCAGTGACCCTTCCTCAGAACTGGTCAAGAGTTGCAATTCAAAGTGCACGTAACAGAATAATGAAACACTTCTAAGAGCACAGTTATATTTAATCGCAAATACAAACTCATACTTGTAAATGCACTGCTAGGTTAACAGTCTGATCGATAACTATAAAGAACCTCACAGGTTATCTGTCCTTCGTCTCATTCCGTCTTAGAGTACTACTCTCTCCCTAACATCCATTGTAGCCAGGTATTTGGACTGGCTTAGACTCTGTCTGTTTGTTCCCTTTTATTTTTTACCTTTTCTTCAAGAGATCATCTTCATTCAGGAGGTGATCTCCATGATTACCAGGGAGCATACTTCTCCACAATAACCTTCTGCAAACTCAAAAGAAAATCTGTGCAAAATGGTCTGGAGATAGAACAAGAGTGATTGTTGATTATGTCAAAAAGATTTCTGTAGCCAATAATAGTGATTTTAAAACTATGAATATTTCAGTAAGAGAGACCTTTTCCTTCATCAAGATATCTTGATTCAATTGTGTGAGAACACTGGTTGCCAGGTCAGCATTTTTCGAGATCTTCTCTAAATCTTTTACTTTTCAGTAGTTAAGGCTTGATCGTATTATGTGACTGCTATTAGGTGCACTTTTAGGTCACAGCCTTTTTCAGGTAATTTGTCTGCTAAATCCATTGTTTAATTTTGATCTGTTTGGATGCACAACTTTATGCTTCTCCAAGTCAGTACTTATCTCTAGAAACTTTATTGTTTAGGCTGCTACTTGCTTATCGAAAAAGCACTTGAGTGTTCTCATGATGGCATCCAATACAAACTCCAGCTGCAATTTATGCAAATTATTATTGTTAACCATCAAATATTAGCATGATTTAATTTGGATTAAATGTATCCTTTTCACTGAATAGCTTTCTATGAACTGCTTACAGTTGCTGAATTACTACTTGATGGGCTGTTTCTAGTATTTGAATTTGTTTTTGCTGAATATGTCAAGTCTATGTACATGCTCATAAAGATGCGTCACATAAGTGCTATTTATAAAGATGGGGTGCCAGTCGTTAGATTGCTGGTCTGTTTTATCCTTTATCTGTAGCACCACACTATCTGTTACCTCAGGTTCCAGTTTTCAATAGAGACAGATTTACACTCAGAGAATGAACATCAGCAGGTTTTATTGGAAAAGAAACCTTCTACAACAAACTTACAGACTCAGGTTCCAGTTCCATGTGACCTAGCATCATTGTAACATCATTAATTCTGCATATGTTTAGTAGCTATTGTTAGACATAACATATAATTAACCCTTTAATCTCCACATAGCATGGTGACACAGTGGTTAGCACTGCTGCCTCACAGCGCCAGAAACCAGGTTCAATTCCTGCCTTGGGCAACTGTCTGTGTGGAGTTTGCACATTCTCCCCGTGTCTGCGTGGGTTTCCTCTGGGTGCTCCGGTTTTCTCCCACAGTCCAAAAATGTACAGGTTAGATGAATTGGCCATGCTAAATTGCCCGTAGGTGTTAGGTGAAAGGGTAAATGTAGGGGAATGGGTCTGGGTGGGTTGCTCTTTGGAGGGTCGGTGTGGACTTGTTGGGCTGAAGGGCCTGTTTCCACACTGTAAGTAATCTAATCTACTCCACACTTGTATTGTACTTAACCCAGTCTAATCATAGTAATAAAACATTCCATTTTAACACAAGTACACATTTATAGTTTGCATTCACAGACCAAATTATAAGAAAGGAAAGAAAGAAATAACCATGTTAAAAACCAATAAAAATTAAAGGAAGATACAGTCCATGGAGGATTATTTCTTGGCAGGCTTCAGGCTCAATTAAAATGATCCTGGCACTTTCCATCATCAAGGCAATGCAAAGATAGATGACTTGTCTGCTCCTCTGAGGACAGCAATGCAGATTTGAATTTCTCTAAGATACTCTGTCTACAGCAGAGGTATACCTGGTGGTCACTGTCCATAAACAGCAATTAAAAATTTGCAGAGAGAGAGGGGTTGGAAGGAAAGAGAGAGCTCACTCAAGTCTCCTCTCACTCAGAGTCAGGTGCTTGCCCTCCTACTGCAGAGAATGCAGAACCTTAAACATATCAAGGGTGACATTATTACATGCTGTCACCCAATAATTCAAATATGACCATGACCATTATATTCCCCAAACATAAATTAGTTCATATCTAGGAATTCTCCATCTCAGCCAGGGCTACTTTGCTCAAGTTATTTTGAATAGACTGCAATTTTAAAAATAAATCTCTTCTTATTCACTAAGTATGTGGAAACAAACTGTGATTTCATTTATTCCTTTTTTAAAAAAAGAGTGGTAGCGAATTTCTGAGGAATCAGTTTCAAAGAGTCATTTTAGAATCAAAACATCAATTTTGTTTCTCTCCATGGTCCTGCCAGACTTGAGTTTCTTCAGAGGTTTCTATTTTTATTAAAGTTAAAAGACATTTAGATTCAGCAGAGGGCCACGTAACCATACTCCTTTCTGAAGGGAGGGTGAAAAAAGCTACCATTGAGACAAAGACTACCATTGCACATAACCACTGGCTATGGCCTAACTCAGAGGTTAAGTGGCGTCATTAACACATCATGTCACAGGACAGGGATAACTTGTGAGTACGAGTCTTCCCTGGACTCTTGTTTCCAAAGTTCTTCTTTCTCCTCTAGTTTACAATCTCTCTGTGATGCAGAACAACTACATTCCACATATCAACCTGATGCCTTAGTTTACTTTTAAAGTTCTGTCCACTGCCAGCAACTTGTTCTTCATTGCTCATTTAGTACTACCCCTACACTATTTCTTCTCCCACTGTCTGTGGGAATGAAGTTTATATCCTTTTGCTTTATTGCCTATGGTTTCTGCAGATTATAAATAACAAACAGGAATAGACTATTCAGTCCCTCAAGCCTGTTCCATCATTCAGTAAGATCACAGCTGACTTTCTTATTAGAATCTCCACAATTCATTCCCTCTATCCCTGATAACCTTTCACCCCTTGCATAATGAAGCTCTCACTACCTCTGTCTTAAACATATTCAAGAATGAATCTCCACTTCATTTTTGGGAAGACTTTCAAAGGGAGACAGTTTCTTGATTCGGCTGTAAGAGAAAAAAATCCTATCAACAATCAGTCAAGACCCCTCAGAATCTTGTATGTTTCAATCAAATTGCTCTTACACTTCTAAACTTCAGATATATTTAATCTTTCCTCATAAGAAATCTGCTATTCCGGCTTTTTATCTGGAAAACCATTTCTGAGCTGCTTCCAATATCTACATGCTTCTTTCAATAAGGTGACCAATACTGTGCACAGTAATCTATATGTGGTCTCACCACTGCATTGTATAACTGAAACACAATTTCCCTATTTTTGTATTCTATTCTCCTTATAATAAATGATAACATTCCATCAACTTTCATAATTACTTGCTGTACCTACATACTGACCTTGTGCAATTCATATGCAAGCGCACGCAGATTCCAATATTTCCCAGAGCTCAACAATCTCACACCATTAGATAACTTAGATTTTTTACTCTTCCAACTAATTGGACAATTTCACATTTGCGATGGTGTAAAGGACAATGGGATAATATGGATAAAAAACATTGAAGTATTTGATCAGCCACAATCATTATTAAAATGTTAGAGTAGGTTTGGCAAGCTGAATACTTGCTTCTTTTCTTATGCAAATACACTTGGTGGAAACATATTTCTTGAAAAAGTACTTCATGATCTTTGAAACAATAGTGCCAGCTACTGCCATGACAAACATCCTAGAAACTGGCAGCGTACCTTAAGATTTCAGATCCTGCTGAAAACAGGTTTATATACCTTTATCATAAAATATCCCATCTGTCTATGTTGTTCATGGCATAATGCTGAATGTGCCATTTTTTTTCCTCAGTGAGAACATCGTGTCTAGTTATTTTCTACATTCATGACCAATGATAAAACCTACATGCAATTTCAATTTCTCCCTAATATGATCCATAAAAACCTCATCGCAACAAAAATTATTTTCTCTATGATACAGTGATTAAAAGATAGTAATTTACCTGCCAAATGTCAACCTGATTCAGTGGTAAAAATCTGGCCTCATAATTTCAAGGTCTTGTCTCCGAATTATGAAGGTTTCATGTTAAAATCCTACTTCAAGGCTTGAGCATTTAAATATAGAATAATACTTCCCAACAAACTGGCAATGCTATTTTGGCAGATATTTTTTAACTTGCAAAATTAAATTAACATAAGACTTTGTCTGATTGTGCAGGAAGATGTGCAATTTTCTTGATGTCCTAAATAACAAGAACCATTAACTGGTTGTTTACTTCATGGATGTTTATGAGACTTTAGTAGGAAATACTAACAGATGGGTCTGCCTCAATAAAACTAGGACTACATATCAACAACTGTTAACTGGAACACTTTGGGGATTTTCTGCGTAAAAGGCACCATATCAACCCCCAATCCTGGAGTAATTGAGGAAGCAGCAGAAGCAGACAATGTTTTACCATGGTTAGAGGGATGCAGCGCTTATTTTCCTAGTCCTACTTCCCTATTGGTCATAACATATATTAAATTTAATGAATCTAAAGGACTAACCATGGCTAACCCCCATGAACAACGCAACTGGACAGTTCCAGATGCAAAGTGGCCAGAACCCTGAATGATGCCTGTATTTCTCCCCACACTATGCCAGCTCCACTCTCTGGACCAGCCTCTATGAAGTCATAAGACTGATCATGACCCACTCCCTGGTCTGCAGAGGTACAGATTCCCTACTAAAGAACACCTCGACCAGATGTAAGAGAAAAAAATCCTATCAACAATCAGTCAAGACCCCTCAGAATCTTGTATGTTTCAATCAAATTGCTCTTACACTTCTAAACTTCAGATATATTTAATCTTTCCTAGAGGTACAGATTCCCTAAAGAACACCTCGACCAGATGTCTGATCATAGCTAATTCCCTCGATGAGAAAGTGAGGACTGCAGATGCTGGAGATCAGAGCTGAAAATGTGTGGCTGGAAAAGCGCAGCAGGTCAGGCAGCATCCAAGGAACAGGAGAATCGACGTTTTGGGCATAAGCCCTTCTTCAGCAACACATTTTCAGCTAATTCCCTCGATGTTTGGATACATAGTTCCTTGAAAGTGGCATCACCAGTAAACAGGGTGGTGAAAAAAGGTATTTGGCACGCTTGTTTTCATTGGTCAGAGCACTGAGTACAGAAGTTGGGACACCATGTTGCGCCTGTTGAGGTCATTTTTATAGTACTGCATACAGTTCTGGTCACCCTATTATTAGGATGGATATTATTAAATTGAAAATATATTAATAAATTTAAAAGTTATTAATAGACAAGATTTACAAGGATGTTATCGGGACTAGAGAGTTTGAGTTATAAGGAGAGATTGTATAGAACATAGAACAGTAGAGAACAGTACAGGCTCTTTGGCCCTCAAAGGCTAGGACTTTTCTCCCCTGAGTATAGGAAGTTGAGGGATGTCTTTATAGAGGTTTATAAAATCATGAGGAGCATAGCAAAGGTCTTTTCCCTGGAATTTGAAACTAGAGGGCATAGGTTTAAGACGATAAAGATTTAGAGTCATAGGGTTATAAACGTACAGCATGGAAACAGACTCTTCGGTCCAACTCGTCCATGCTGACCAGATATCCTAATCTAATCTAGCCCCACTTGCCAGCACTTGGCCTATATCCCTCTAAACCCACAGAATCCCTACAGTGTGGAAATAGGCCCTTCAACCCAGCAAGTCCACAACGACCCTCCAAAGAATATTCCATCCAAACCCTCCCCTATTACCCTGCATTACCCCTGACTAATGCACCTAACCTACACAACCCTGAACACCATGAGCGATTTAGTATCACCAATTCACCTAACCTGCACATCTTTGGATTGTGGGAGGAAATCAGAGCACCCAGAGGAAACTCACACCAACACAGGGAGAATGTGCAAACTCCACACAAACAGTTGCCAGAGGCTGGAATCCAACCTGGGTCCCTGGTGCTGTGAGGCACCATACTGCCCCACAGCTTCAGTTGTCCCTGGTGCCCACACAGAATTTCTATTCATATACCCATCCAAATGGCTTTTAAATGCTGCAATTGTACCAACCTCCACCACTTCCTCTGGCAGCTCATTCCATACACACACCACCCTATGCGTGAAAACTTTGCCCCTTAGGTCTCTTTTAAATCTTTCCCCTCTCACCCTAAACCTAAACTCTCTAGCTCTGGACTCCCCCACCCCAGGGAAAAGACTTTATCTATTTATCTTATCCATAGTCCTTATGATTTTATAAACATCTATAAGATCACCCTTCAGCCTCCAAAGCTCCATGGAAAACAGACCCAGCCTATTCAGCGTCTCCCTATAGCTTAAATCCTCCAACCCTGGCAACATCTTTGTAAATCTTTTCTGAACCCTTTCAAGTTTAGGAAAGAGACCAGAATTGCACACAATATTCTAAAAGTGGCCGAACCAATGTCCTGTACAGCCGCAACATGACCTCTCAACTTCTATATTCAATGCTCTGACCAATAAAGGAAAACATACCAAACACCTTCTTTACTATTCTACCTGTGACTCCACTTTTAAGGAACTATGAACTTGCCCTCCAAGGTCCCTCTGTTCAGCAACATTCCCTACAACCTTACCATTAAGTGTATATGTCCTGCTCTGATTTACTTTTCCAAAATGCAGCACCTCACATTTATCTAAATTGAACTGTGGCTCAGTGGTTAGCACTGTTGCCTCACAGCGCCAGTGACCTAAGATCGATTCCCGCCTCGGGTGACTGTCTGTGTGGTTTGCACATTCGCCCAGTGTCTGCGTGGGTTTCCTCCGGGTGCTCTAGTTTCCTCCCACAATCCAAAGATGGGCAGGTCAGGTGAATTGGTCATGCTAAATTGCCCATAGTGTTAGGTGCATTAGTCAGGGGTAAGTACAGGGTAGGGGAATGGGTCTGGGTGGGTTACACTTCAGAGGGTCAGTGTGGACTTGTTGGGCCAAAGGGCCTGTTTCTATACTGTAGGGAATCTAATCTAAACTTCATCTGCCACTTCTCAGCCCATTGGTCCATCTGATCAAGATCCCATTGTATTCTGAGGTAACCTTCTTTGCTGTTCACTACACCTCCAATTTTGGTGTCATCTGCAAACTTACTAACTATACCTCTTATGTTCACATCCAAATCATTTATATTAATGACAAAAAGCAGTGGACCCAGTACCATTCCTTGTGGCACACCACTGGTCACAGGCCTCCAATCTGAAAAGCAACCCTCTAACACCACCCTCTGTCTTCTACCTTTGAGCCAGTTCTGTACCCAAATGGTTAGTTCTCCTTGTATTCCATGAGATCTAGTCTTGCTAACCAGTCTACCATAAGGAACCATGTTGAATGCCTTACTGAAGTCTATATAGATCACGTCCACCGCTCTGCCCTCGTCAATCCTCTATATTACTTCAAAAAAATTCAATCAAGATCGTGAGGTATGATTTCACATGCACAAAGCCAAGCTGGCTATCCCCACTCCATCCTTGCCTTTTCAAATACATGTAAATCCTGTCCCTCAGGATTCCCTCCAAAACCAATTTAAAAGGGACCTGAAGGGCAATTATTTCACACAGAGGCTGGTGCATACATATAATGAACTGCCAGAGGAAGTGGTAGATGCAAGTACAGTTACAACATTTTAAAAGACATTTGGACAGATGCATGAATACGAAAGGTTTTGAGGGACATGGGCCAAATGCAGGCAAATGCGACTAGTTTTACTTTGGGAAACCTTGTCGGCACAGATGACAAAAAGCAGTGGACCGTACGACCTGTTTCTGTGCTAGATGACTCTATTAATCCAGCCAATTGTATAATGGCATGAGCAAGTTTCAACAAAATAAAACTCAGTTTCCAGGAAAAACTGTTGACGTCTTCAATTATCTTTATATGTTACCTGCATCCTATGAGCATGAAACATTACTGGAATAAATTGGAGTCAAAATTGTTGTCAAAATTTCTGGTCCATCTAGTTCAGATATTTTACAATCAAAGCAAGATCTCAATTTGGATAGCCTTCCCCAGCATGATAGAAACTAAGACTTGGAAAATCACAGAAGAATCTGAGGACCAGAGATCAAATTTACTCCAAAGACCATCATAAGCTATCAACTTCATAAGGAACAGACATTTCAAACTATCACATGACAAACCAGCTCAAATTTTATGACAGAAATCACAGCCCAAACAAAAAAAACACAGAAATATAAACAATGTTCATCATTGTCATTTTTGGAAAAAAATAGTAGGACATTTTCAAAACACACACAAAAGAAAACTCGTACAATTCACAAACAATAAAACAATGATGGTTTCATTTGTTAAAAAAAATTCTGACACCCAATATATTCTTCCAGTAAAAACTCTCTTTAGCTGATGACATTCCTGCTTGAGAAGAGATATTACATTTCCTGAGGGAAATAAGTGACCCATTTGAAACAGATATAACAGAATTTATCTATGTCAACAGATATCTAACTCAACTCATGCTTGATACAGGAGTGAGCATTACTGTTTAACTGACAAAAATTGCTTAATTGAAAAACAAAATTACAATCCACTGATCTGGTGTTACATTGAATAGGTGGAACATCTGTCAAGATTTAACATTTCTTTAAAGTTTTTTTAAGACTTAAACATCACCAGTTTACAGAACATGCACATCTCATCCAGAACCAGAAGACTCCATTTCTGATTAGGAAAACAGATTTCATTCCTGACCTCCAAAAGAGAAAATGCTGGAAAATCTCAGCAGGTCTGGCAGCATCTGTAAGGAGAGGAAAGAGCTGACATTTCGAGTCTAACTGACCCTTTGTCAAAGCTCGACATTCTCGACAAAGCTTGTCATTCTCGACTTCTTTTGTCAAGTTGAACAGTTAAGTAACAATGTGATTTTAATAAATACCTAAAGTCGTTACATGTCGAGCAAACTCAGTAAAGAATACACTATTATGATAAGATATCAAGCTATTATGCCTTTACATACTCAAATATTCCTCACCCTCTAGTAAATCAAATCAAAACCTACTACAGGAAATGACCAAGATTAGAGTCATTCCACAAGTGACAAAGTCAGAGTGGTGCTTAGGCATGGTAACAGTGCACAAACCCAACAGATTCAGAGTCATAGTCATAGAGATGTATAGCATGGAAACAGACCTTTCAGTCCAACTTGTCAATGTCGACCAGATATCCCAACCCATCTAGTCCCAACTGCCAGCACCCGGCCCATATCCCTCCAAACCCTTCCTATTCATGTACCCATCCAGATGCCTTTTAAATGTTACAATTGTACTAGCCTCCACCATTTCCTCTGGCAGCTCATTCCATACATGTACCACCCTCTGCGTGAAAATGTTGACCCTTAGGTCTCTTTTATATTTTCCCCTCTCACCCGAAACCTATGCCCGCTAGTTCTGGACTCCCCCACCCTACGGAAAAGAACTTGTGTATTTACCCTATAAGGTCACTCCCTCAGCCTCCGATGCTCCAGGGAAAACAGCCACAGCCTGTGCAACCTCTCCCTATAGCTCAAATCCTCCAACCCTGGCAACATCCTTGTAAATGTTTTCTGAACCCTTTCAAGTTTCACAACATCTTTCCGATAGGGAGGAGGTCAGAATTGCACGCAATATTCCAACAGTGGCCTAACCAATGTCCTGTACAACCGCAACATGACCTTCCAATTCCTGTACTCAATACTCTGACCAATAAAAAAAATATACTAAACGCCTTCTTCATATCCTATCTACCTGCAACTCTACTTTCAAGGAGCTATGAACCTGCACTCCAAGGTCTTTTTGTTAAGCAATACTCCCTAGGACCTTATATGGCCAATCCACCTAACCTGCACATCTTTGGACAGATATTTAAAAATCTCAGATATTTATCTAAGTTCCAATGGGATTGTTTAACATACACAAATTACTACAGTGTTAAGCATTATTAATATTAGCTTGTTAATATTAATATTAATGAACATTGTAATGACTATAATTAGTTACTATAATAGATATTTCTTGTCCTTTCTGCACTATCCGCAGTTGCACCTCTCCTCTGCTCCCTGTTCCCTCCCCGCTATTCAAACCCACTCAACTCTCACCATCCCCATTCTGCTCTTTGCCCACATTGCATCAATTGGTTCTCTTACCACTCCCCTTTCACTCCAGGTTCCCTCTGCTCTCTCATTACCTACTGCACACTGCAGTCCTCCTTGCTATCCTCTAGAAGGTAACTGTGTTCTTTTCTGCACCACTTCAATTCCTTCCACCCCTAACTCGCTTCTAACCCCGACACTCCCCACTACATCTCCTGCTCTCCTCTTCATCCATGCTTCATTCTAAGCAATATTGTCTCTATAATCCTCTACTCCCCTCTAATCTTCACTCTCCTCTAACACTCCTGCTCTCTTATACATATCTTCTGACAATCCTGCTCCCCCATAATAACCTTACTCCCCTCAACCTCCTCCTCCCCTCTTTACTACCCACTGCCCTCTACCACTTCACACTGCTCTAGTCCCGTATTCCTGCTCCATTCTGCATCTACTTCCTTCATCCTTCCACTGTCCTCGAAATCCCTTCTCCCTTCTTCACACCATTTGCACTCTGCTCCCCTCCATATCCCCCCACTGCCCTCAACCTCTCACTGTCTCCTGTAACCCTTCACACCATGCTATCTTCCCTAGACCTCTCTACCAGTGTGCATCCCTCAATGATTCCCATTCCTCTCTAACTCATGCACCAGCTACATCTCAGCACTGTTCTTCATTCCCCACTCTACTCAACGTCTTCACTCCCATCTACGCCACAATGGAAAGCTCAATTGTTTTCTAGGGGTGTTGGTTTGTCAGTTCAAGGGCAGAATTTCTCTCAGATGATTTCCTTGCTAAAATGTTGTAAATGTTACTTTAACCTTTCAGACCGTATGCACAAAAGTTGCCTTCTGCTTGGCTTGCACACATGCATTCCCCCTTCTAACATGCATACATGCATATCTGCAAGCTTCACCTTCCGTCTCCAACCATCAAGGTGAGTGGGAAGAGGAGAAAATCATACAAGCCAGACTCTTGACTTCAAACAACTGTAGTGGTCCGAGAAATCCCCCCTCCCTCTCTGCACCATCAAAAAGTGCTAATTGTTTCAAAATTGTTAAATAATTGATTTGTAAACCAAACTTGATGTCAATAGTGGACTCCGACAGATCCCATTAGATAGTGATCGAGAATACTTACGTTTATTTTCTCCATGGGGAACATATTATTTAACAGACTGCCACTACCCAGAGATCTTACAACATAGTATATTTAACATCACAAGGAGTTTAGATTAGATGGAGTCATTTGAATGACATATTGATATAACTGTAATACTTCACCAGAGCATATGCACAGTATTAAAATGCCATAAGCTGAAGGGCTTGCTCTTGCTGAGAAAAGTGAGTTTTCCAAGGAAATGTTTGACAAAAATTGCATAAAGGCAGATCCACAGAAGACTGAAGCTGTTAGGAGGGTATCCTGTTCAAAAATTAGCTCATGGTTTTCAAAGATTTTTAGACATGATAAATCAGCTGGCAAAATTCTTGCCTCATTTGGCAACCACAACAGAACCCTTCAGAAAGTTACTAAACAGTCACAATGGCACTGTTAGGATACAGCTCAAGGAAGTGTTTTTCAAAGAATCAAAGATTTGCTGACTTCCACAGATATCCTGGTCCACAATAATCCATGATACCCAAAAATGATTGCTGCAAACACTTAATCCACAGCTATAAGTGCAGTGCATTTTCAGGAACAACCGGAAAGTCACAGGAATCCAGTATCTTATACGATCAGAGCTTTGTCTGACATCAAACATGATTAAGGAGAAAGTGAGGTCTGCAGATGCTGGAGATCAGAGCTGGAAATGTGTTGCTGGAAAAGCGCAGCAGGTCAGGCAGCATCCAGGGAACAGGAGAATCGACGTTTCGGGCATAAGCCCTTCTTCAGGAATGTCTGCATAATCAAACATGATTATGCAGACATTGAGAAAGAGGCTGTCTCAATCTCAAAGTGTAAGAGAGATTTTCAGATTACATAAATACAGAGCTGAGTTTTCAGCTTTCTCTTTATCATTCCAAAAAAGTTGACTCTGCAAATTAGTCATGATGATTTTTAGAATGTTTGCTTTTAAGAACAGCATTATAGATTGCAAGCTACTAAATGTAACAAGTGTCACTGTACTAGGCAGTTCCCAACAACAAGGTCAATGACTACAGTTAAGAGATTTGAAAAGAACAGACCAATAGTTAATGGACCAGCAGCATTCTTACAATTCCAATGTGCAGACAAGGTATACAATGTAGAAGTCGTAGAACTATGGACCATAGCCCAAGACTATGACAGGAGCTTGAGCCTAATGATGAAAATTATCATAATCCACTCAGGTATGGGATCAAAATTTGAATCAGCCAGTGACACAATCATGTGTCCAAAATGTGAATAGGAGAAAAATCATGGGTCTCACAGGTGGTCCTTTCTTTGAGGATTTCTTTCAGTACTGGAGCTGATTTTCTCAATTTCTTGGAGCAGTAATTACTGTTTTATAAGCTCTTGCTTTTTTTTTTGGAACTTTGGTAAAAAAATGAAAACAATGGTGCATTAGAATGGGAGAAAAAAGAGTGTGCAGCAGACTATGGGGGCAGTGGCTGCTTCCAGGAGCTGGTTGTTTCCAAAGAGTTCAGAAAAAAAGAGCTGACTGGCTCTGAAGTTATTGGTCAGTGCATTGAGTATAGGAGTTGGGGGTTATGTTGCGGCTATACAGGACATTGGTTAGGCCAGTTTTAGAACATTGCATTCAATTCAGGTCTCTCTGTGAAAGGAAAGGATGTTGTGAAACTTGAAAGAGTGCAGAAAAGATGTATAAGACATTGCTGGGATTGGAGGGCTTGAGCTATAGGGAGAGCCTGAATAGGCTGAGGCTATTTTCCTTGGAGCATCAGAGGATCAGGGGTGATCTTGTCGAAGTTTATAAAACCATGAGGGGATTCCTTCCTGTATAGGGTAAATAGTCAAGGTCTTTTTCCAAGGTAGGGCAGTCCAAATCTAGAGGGCATAGGTTTACGGTGAGGGGGAAGATTTAAAAGGGACCCTAACTGGCAACTTTGTCATGCAGAGGGTTGTGCACATAAAGAAAGAGCTGCGAGAGGAGATGGTGGAGATTGGTACAATTACACATTTAAAAAGTATCCAGATGAGTACATAAATAGGAAGCTGATATGGGCCAAATGCTGGCAAATGGGACTAGATTAATGTAGCATATCTGGTCAACATGGATGAGTTAGACCGAAGGGTCTGCTTCCATGCTGTACGTCTCTATGACTCTCTGTTCAATATCTGGAATGAGTCTTAAGTCCAGGTCAATTATTAACATGCAGTGTCCTTATCTCTGGGCCAGAAGGTCTATATTTACATCCAAACTGCTCCAAGGACAATTCAAAACAAGTTAAAATATTTTATAAACAAGGAATAGCTTGGAGAGAGTAATTGGATTGCAAAATTGTCTTGCTCCCCTGGAAGGTCTGTCCTGTTGGGATATACCCAGGGATGGTGATGAAGGAGTCTGGGTATTGATCAGACTCAAATCTTACATCAGTTTATTCTTTATTCCAGTTTATGGAATGACTCTGCTTTCAGGATTCACTTGTTGGAATGTGTGATTTTCATTTCTAGGTGTCTGTGACATTTGCTGAGTAATTCATATGGTTTTATTTTCATTATACACTTCTGTAGCAAGTTGATAAAACTAGTGGTTTGCTGAGCCATTTCAAAGGCAGAGGCAATCAAGAGTCAACCAGGTGGCTCTGTGGCCAGAGTCAAATATAAATGAGATTGGAAAGTATGGTACATTGCCTTCCCTACAGGACTTAAGAGAAACAGATGTGTTTTTATGATAATCCAGTACTTCTATGTAGTTTTGCTTATTATTCCAGATTTATTCAGTTAACTAAATTTTAAGTTCTCTAACTGCTTCAGTGGGATTTGAATTTTTGTGTTCACTAATCTACTCCTGCAGATTGGTATCAAGTATCAAAGTATGCAAGTAATACACCACACAAATAATGTTTGAATTAGTTTGTTCTTTCAGCTTCACAATAATGTATCCTCCTTTTTCCAGAATATGATCAGATAAAAAGTACTGCATAAACATTTTCTAGGCTTGCTGCTACTAGAAAATAACTTTCAAATCATCTTCCAGTCTTATTCAGCTTCAAATGAATACAACATGATGCGCACACACAATAGGAAGCATGAATATTTTCCCGAGTAACTCAACACTTCTGTTCCAAAACGCTGAAGATCTAATCTTTGTTTATGGCTAAGTCCAGTTGATTTGTTCATTTAACATATCTTAACCGATTGAAAGTTTAGCCTAAGTAATATACTGGAATTAAAACATGGAAATTAAAGAAACTGAATTCACAATCTAAACTGCTGATATACATCAGAAACATAAAACTTCTACTTTGTCAAAGACAGATTTTGTGAATACTATTTAAAGGGGAAGAGGCTATTCATTCAAAGATACAAATTAAAAGTAGGCCATTAAGCCCTTTGAACCTCTGCCACCATTCAATAAGATCAAGGTATATCTGATTCCTTCCTGCTTCTGATAACCTTTCTCTCTTTATTCCACTCTCCCTCTTGAATTCCTTTGATCCCTCTTATCTGGCAAGCAAAAACATAGTCTACAACTGCAGTACAGTATGGGGCCACATTCAATAACAGTACAAGACAACAATTCAACTGCATGACATATTACAAGTATACAAGTATCAAAAGCAGAAGAAGCAGAGGAATAAGGGTTATAGCAAAATTTAAAAAAAATTCAGAGCACTACAGTCAAGATAAAAAAAATTAAAGCCTAAATAAATTGAAAGTCAAGGATATACATTGTACTATTTAGGTTATTTTTTCTACCAGCAAAGGTGCAATAAAAGGTCATGTTTGCACTTTACTTAAACAGTTAGGATGGGCACAAAAATATTTTGCACATTTGCCTGAAAATAACATTCGCAAATATAACCATGTTTAATCAAAATATGGCGTGTATTCAACAGCCATAGTTTTAAAGTAAAGATTCCAGAAAAAAAACAGTAATACTGTTAGTTCTAATAGTGTAAAGATGCAGAAATTAATGAAAAATAACTTAAAATCCTCAAAGTAAAAGCGGTTATTTGGTCACTACTAGCAAATACATTATATGATTTTGGAAGCTTCTCACAAATAAAATATAACATTTAAAGATAAAAACATTATTATGTTTTTATCTTTAAATTGCAATGACACTTGTCTTTCTGCTGAGAGATATAAAGTGCATCACTTTATGCTTAATACAGAGAACTGAGAGAGGACGCACTTTGGTAGGAAGAATTTTGAAAGACAATATAATATAGAGAGTACAATTCTAAAGGAGGTGTGGAATAACTCCAGAGGCCAGAATCCTGTCACCAAGTCCAACTTTATTTACACATGGAGAGTCCTTGCCACAGATCCAACTTCCTCAGAGAGTGAACAGAACCTATGACATGCCAGTTTAGATCTGTCAGCTGGGGCTTCTGATTGGACCAAATTAACAGCCCCAATCTTGGAGCTCATATTCTAGGAGGTCCACCTGGCTGAACGTGTTACAATCACTACATCCCTGCCCCCGAGCCCAAGGACATATGTTAATTTTTTTTTATAGCTCCCCCGGGGATTTTTAGCATTGCGCCGGGTTCTTCCAACTCTGCTTCTGATACAGGTAGCATGTCGTGCACAATAGCTCACCTCTTACACCCAGAGCACCTTGAAAGAAATTCATTCTCCTCTTCAGATAGCAAGGCCATTGGATTGCCAATACCCACATGTCAATCTCAGAGTCCGAGTATTTTCAATACTTGATGGAGAGGGAGAAACCATGGGTTCTGGAACAGTCAGTAAGGCAGTTGAGGAACAGGGCGAGTTTTGCTCCTGCATAGTTTTTGTGAGCTTGCAGCTTTCAGGACTGTCGCACCTACCAGAACTTTATATATCACTGGACCTGACCTCATGTCGACCATGATTCTTACTCACGCAGGACCATTTCTGTGGTTCCTACACCAAACTTCATCCCCTGAAGTACACTGTTCTCTCTCACTTAGCAGAATCCTGGGTCCGGCATTGGTGTTCTTGATGCTGGTTCACCCTCCCACTCAGGTCCAGGAAGATCAGATTTAACCTGGTACAGAGTCTTCTCCTCATTAGCAATCTGCTGGAGCTATCCCTGCAATTGTGAGAGGGATAGTCCTATAATCAAATAGGTACTGGCACTGTTTGGTATTTAGTGAAGCTGTAGACTGTTTCTTTAATTCTGCTTTCAAAGCTTTGACTACTGTTTCTGCCAGACCATTTGACGATGGCTGGAAAGGACCTGTCCTTATATGATGAATACCATTCAACTGAAGGAAATACCGAAATTCCCTGCTGGTAAATGATGCCCGTTATCTGTAACCAACACTTCCTGGAGCCTGTCCATTGCAAAAGATGTGCACAGCCTTTCTACCATCATCCTCAGGTTTGAAAATGAACTGTATGCACGTTTAGCCACTTTGCGTGGGTGTCCACAACGCCTAAGAACATTGTATTCATGAAAGGATCTGCATAGTCAACTTGTAACCAAGTACAGGAATAACCCATTCCTACGAACGTTGGGAAGCTGCTGGCAGTGATTTCTTTCCATGTTGGCACTCTGCCCACTGCCCCACCAACACAGCTATATCTGCATCCAATCCTAACCACCAGACAAAACTTCTCGCCAACATTTGGAAAACCTTGGATGACCCTGGTGAAGTCCAGCCAGTACCTGGCAGCAACCTTTGGTCGGGACAATTACACGTGCACCCCACATTAATGTGCTATCCTCTACTATGATCTGGTCTTTCCAGGTCCAAAAAGGTTTCAATTCTGGTTGTGATGGCCCTTTGGTTTCCCCTACCGCCACTCGCTGTTCCAGTTTTGCCATGACCAGAACTTTCTGCATCCAAAGTTTGATATTGTCAGCTGTGACTGGAAGCGTACCATAAAATTTAAACCATTAGGGACTTTTCTGGTGGTGGCATCACCTGCGGTGTATGTGCCAGTTAGAGGTGGCTCAATACGTCAACATTTGCTACTTGGTCTCCTGTACAGTGGTCCAACTTGTAATTGTACACACTTAGTATGAGGATCCATCATTGAATTTGGCCTGATGCTATTGGCAGCACTGCCTTGTCCACTTTAAGTAGAACTAGCAAGGGTTTGTGGTCCATTATTATTACAAATTTACATCTGTAAAGATATTCATGGAACTTCCTGACTCCAAATATGACTGGCAAACCTTCCTTCACTGGATGTTTTTCGCTCTGCATTAGCCAAAGCCATTGGACGTTTCTCTCCACTGGGCTACCTATGAGCTAATACTACCGCGATGCCACCAGGGAGGCATTGCATATCAACACCAAATGTCACTTGGGATCATAGTGTACCAACATGTTAGAGGTCGACATCTATTTACCATTTGTTTAAAATCTCTGCAAAGGTGATCCAATCCATCGGGCTTCACAATCGGTAAGACCTTTGCTGCCCATTCTACAAAGTGGACTGGTTTGATGATTCCTTTATTTTCCAGCCTCCTTTCTGCCTCTACTTTTGCCTGGAAGACAACAGCACTGGGCAGGCTTTGCCATCCTGGTCAACATGCAAGGTAGCCTTCCCTCCTTTGATAGTCCCAAGACATACCTGAAAAATGCTCTCATATTTAATTCACTCAGGCAACCATTTTCTAATCGAAAAATGTTGATCCAGTCTAGGTGAACCTTTCTGAACCAATCTCGCCCTATCAAGCTTGGGCTAGAGCATTTTACTACAATCAGTGGCAACTGAACCAGCTGCATCTCATAAGAAACCAGAACAGAAATTGTAATCTGAAAAGTTTCCCTGGGAGAGGTTCTCAGACTAGCAGGTGCCTTGCACAAACTTAACAGTTGGAGTGCAGAGTGAATTTTGTTACAGACTGGTATCGACTTCCATTAGAACTGGGTGACCATTTAACTTTACATTTATTTTGATTGATTATGATTTGGATATTGCTAAGCAATCTAACTATTCCAAACCAGATGTAGGTGGACTTTCCAGGGTGTGCTGTCTCCTGGATGCTGGCCTATGGGTTCTCTTACTCCATTTATAACTAGTGGGACTCTTTTGCTGTCTCGAGTCTGCATAGCAACAGCAACTATAATGGCTTACCATCCTGAATCCTAAAGAAAATGTTAACCTATTGGCCAAGACTTGGCTTTATTTTGGGGTTTTGCTGTAGGCTGACCTGGAGTCCCTCTGTTCAAAATATGTTCTGAATGAGGCTATGCAATTACCTTCACTCAAGTGGACTTCCACAAGCTCAGTCAGACTTGCAAGGTTGCCCACTTCCTTCGGAATACCCTGCAACTCATATGCTCCATTTGCTGCATTTGCCGATGATAACGCCAGTTGCAGTGTCTGCTTGAAATTCAGTTAGGCTTCAAGCTGGTAAGCACCTTTCCATGGTTACATAATTAATCCCACATACTAAATGCTCTCCAACCATCTCATTAAGGGTTAAACTAAAGTTATATGCCTCTGCATCTTAACCCAGTCAAAATTCGCGATAGGGATTCCTAATTCTTGAATTGCCGCATTAAACTGCTACCGTCTCAGAATTAAAGGAGGCTTGGTATTGTAATATTCCTTAACTACGTCTGTCAATTATTGAAAGGTTTTAGTATCTAGTGCCTCAATGAAAGCTAGGTTTTTATAGCGGAAAAAGCTGCAAGTCCACAACCATGTGAGGAGAATTACTGGTTGTTGGTGATCTGCTCCAATGTCAATTGCCTGGAAAAATAATGCATTTATTCCAAATTCTGGGTCCAGTCTTCAACAGCAGGATCAAATGAGTCCAGTTTCCCAAGTAATAGCATGATGCCGGAAATGCTTATCCCAACTCAAAGACTACAGTTGAGAGAGAATTTCTTCAAGAGTGTACTTTTCTCTTGTTGCCATTGAATTAATTCCAGAGGTCAGTATCCCGTCACCAAGTCACCCTTTATTTACATGTGGAGAATCCTGGACACTGATCCAGTTTCCTCAGAGCCAGCTCTCAAAGTGAACAGAATGTCTGATACTCCTGTTTATGTGCCAGCCAGGGCTCCCTGACTGGAGCTGTTAATCTGGTCCATTCAAGGAACTCATTCTATAGGGTCCACCTTACTGACCTTGTTACAATCGCTAAAGCGAGCAGGAGCAAATGAACCTGTGTGTATAAGTGCAGAGATGACTGAAGATGGCAGGACAAGTGGAAAGAACAATTAATAAAGCGTCCTCGGCATTATTAATAGGGGCATAGTACAACAGCAAGGAGGTGATGTTCAACTCATAAGACACTTGTTAGACCTCAGATAGACTATTGCGTAAAGTGGCTTTATAAGAAAGATGCAAATGCATTGCAGAGTGCGCGGATTGATTTACAGGACTGGTTCCAGGAATAAGGAAATTCTATTGTAAGCTTTGATTGAAGACATTGCGAGTGTTCTCCTCAGAGAAATGAAGGCTGAGAGGAGACTTTATAGAGCTTTCCAAAATCTCAAGAAACTGGATAAAGTAGATAGAGAGAAGCTGTTTCCATTCATAAAAAGGAACAAGAATGAGAGGACAAGAAGTTAAAGTGACATACAAAAAAAAAAGCAAGGTTGATGTGCGAAACAAAAAAATCCTTTGTTAGAGCAAGGAGTACTGTGCCTGCAAATGTAGTGAAGATAGGCTTAATTGAGGAATTCAAGAGGGCATTGGATGAGTGTTAAGAATATGGAAGAAAATTATTAGGAGATTGGCACTAAGTATGATACTCATTTGAAGAGCCAGTGTAGGTATTCTGTGCCGATTGGCCTCCTTCAGTGCTGAAATTTTGTGATTCTGAATGACAGGTACATTGTAGGCTATTAGGTGCATTAGATCTATGCAATTAAAAAAATTATATAGGAGCATGCTGCGAAGGAAATAAATCATTGTTGTTTTAATCTTGCATTATGATAATCCATTATAATTACAGAACACAAATTACACATGTTATAACACCATTAACAGTTTTGTTATGCTGTTTGTGGAAACAAATAACTTTTTAAAAATCAAAGAGTCCCCACAAGATCAATGGAAAGATAACCATTGCACAAGATTTCATTTTTTAAAAATATTTTCAATAGTAAGCTAAAATATAATTCAAATACTAATTATTAATTAACAGATAAAGAATATTTGAAGTAAAGTGGAAAGCTGTACTTTTAAAAGTTAACTCTAAGATACATCCACATGTAGTTACAATCACTTGCTACACAAAAAGTGGCATCAAGTTCAATCTCCATCTTCCCATCTCAGCCTCTCCAGATGAAGTGTCTTACTTAGCGTTTAATTGTTTTCTTCCTCAAGTCACTTTCACTAGCAGCCGTATTTGATCTGAACTCTGTGGACATGGTTCATACCAACAAGGTGCAGTCTACAAACCCTCTCTTGTTTGGGTCAAAACAGTCCTGATGACACGGAATCTCCAGAAATTTCCTCCTTTACGCCTAAATAGTCTGGTCAACTCTGGCAACATTAGGGCAACAGCAGTGGGTCTTGTTGAATCCACAATCCCTTACCTATTCTGGTGTCAGCTCTCTGCTGTTTACAACTATATGATACACACAGAAACACAGACTCTGTGTTCGCAAAGAGGTGCATCAGCTTGTTCTATTCACAGAGAAGTGCATCAGTGATAGGTTCAAAGAAAGCTGTTCTATTTGACAAGAAACTTACTTGTTTCCTCTGGTGCAAATTTTCTGTGATCTGAACTGAAACAGGAAACAGAATGAAACCCAACATCACTGCATTTAACTTTCAATTTATCCTCTGTATCTTAGCTTTTCAGCCTCACAGCAATTCAAGATCACAAGGATAGTCATTTTAATACTAGTTTCCAGCATGTTTTTCAAATGAGAAATCCCCATGAAGTCAACAGGGCCCTCAGCCATTCCTGACCCATTTCACCACTTCTTACTCACCCATTCCCCCCTGTCCCAACAGCATTATATGCTTGCCTTGTCCTCACTTTCTACCCCATCAGTCACTGTAATCAAAATATCACATCCTGATCCATCAACATCAACAAATCATCTCCTCCCCCACTCCAAATGGCACCTTCTCATACAATCGCTACAAGTGTAATAACACTTTGTCTCCTCTGTTTCAACACTGCCCAAGACTCCGAACACTCCTTACCTATAGGCAGCAATTAACTTTTACTTTATTCAATGTGGTCCACTGCATCTGCCTTTCACAATGCAGTCTCCTATGCATTGGGGAGATCAAACATTGACTAGGTAACCACTTTGCAGAACACCTCCACTCAGTTTGCGAACATGACTTTGACTTGCTAGTCACTTTCACAAGAGTAGGAAGATCCTTACTCTTAGGCTTACATTTCTGTACTGGACTTCCACTGAAGTCCAACTCAAGCTGCATGCACAGTATCTCATTTTTGATTTGGAAACTTACAGGCTTTTAAGTTGGATATTGAGATCAACAACTTCATACGATATTCTCCATTTTGTTTTTTTTCCCATTCTTCCTCAATATATATATAATTTTTCATGGTTTTGGTTTCAGAGCTCATCTTTATTCTGTTGTTAGCACCTGCTCTGAATCAAGACTCGGTCTTCTTTGTAACTATTACCACTCCATTCGTCTATTCTTTGATCTCCAATTTCCCATAAACATTTCCCGACCTGTCCTGCTAATATTTTTGTCCCACACCCTTGTCAATAGTATAAATCCCCAAACTTTTCCACCTGTACATCTCCATGACTGTATGACTCTCTTCAATTCCAAAGAGGAGAAATTGGACTCAAAATGCTAACTCTCTTTCTCTCTCCACAAATTCTGCCAGGACAGAGTTCCTCCAGCACTTTGTTGATTTTTTTTAGTTCAGATTTCATGCAGCTGCAGCATTTTATTTTTAAAGCTTTATGAATACATGCTTAGTTCTCAGCTGAATTATTATGTACAATGTTAGATACTCAATTTAAGAATGTTAAGTCCTTCAGAAAGGCTGCAAAGGAGAATTAGCAGAATGATGTCAGGGATGAGAGACTCAGTTATGTGGAGAGATTAAAGAGTAAAGGGATAATCACCTTATAGCAGAAAAGGTTAGGAGAAATTTAAGAGGGATACTCAAAATTCTGAGGTGCTTTGATGAAACGAATGACATGGTTTCCACAGGGAGATGAAATAACCAAATAATGTACTTTGTACCTGGTAAGAAGGGAGGCCAATAGTGAGCAAAGATTTGTTTTCATTAGAAATAGTTAATATGAACAATGCTATGCTGCTAAGGAGGATAATGCAAGCACATTCAACAATAATTTGGAATTAGAAACTCAAGTGTATACACTTGGAAAGGATAGTTTTTCAGGGCTACAGGAAAAGAGCAAGGAAGTTAAACGATGGTCCTAATTTTCTCACTATTCCAAAATGACAAAGGCACAATAAGTCAAATTACCTCCAACCTGTCATGCAAGATTCTACATGTCACTATTGTGTCGCTTTTGCTTATTTTCCTTTATTTTGAGTTTCATATTTCCACGCTAAATTGGATATTTCTTAAGGAATTCCATGTTACCATTTAAAGCATGATACTAAGGCATCCTAACATATTCATATCAATGTGTATGCTCGTTTTGGTTTATTCAACACCTTCACTTTACAACTGAATATGAAAATATTAATTATGTTCTGTGGCACCTATCATATATACCAAAACAAATTTTATAATGAGTGATAAGCATACTAACATTAATTTTTGTTTCTAAAAGTACTGCATAAATTGCTTCACTTTCAAAAATATTGTGCATAGTTTGATGAATCTTTTTTTTTTGAAGTAATTGTAAAGAGTAGCTCCACACACTCAACTGCTCACCTGCTGACACTAGTGTCTCCAGGGATTAAAATATTTACTTCAATGGCTCCAGTGATAGAATTTTCAGGACTTCTGCAAGTTAGTTATAAATCTGATTTCCTTCTTTAAGGCTATCTCATATAGAGTGGCACACTTAAAGAGGGTGCAAATAGAAATAGAGAGACAACCACCAGCAATAAAGAGAACTGGAGGCAGAGATGATTTGGAGATGCCGGTGTTGGACTGGGGTTTACAATTAAAAATCACACAACACCAGGTTATAGTCCAACAGGTTTAATTGGAAGCACACTAGCTTTCGGAGCATTGCTCCTTCATCAGGTGGTAGTGGAGGGTTCAATCCTAACTCAGAATTTATAGCAAAAATTTACAGTGTGATGTAACTGAAATTATACATTGAAAAATTGATTGTCTGTTAAGCCTTTCATCTGTCACTTTCACTGTTAAGCCTTTCACTTCTTTCATGTGTAAATCACAAAACCTTTTTTTTCAAAAAGTTGCATTCTCAGGTTAGCTGTTAACAAGGGTGATAGCTAGGCAATATGTTGAAGGTGTTAGCCCTCTGTGTTCTCTGTCTATGCCATGATGTTTAGATTGATTCTAATCTAAAAAAGTGAGATATCGGAGTTTTACATGAATTCATGCAGTTTTTGAGCAAAGTACAATGTAACCCTGCAAGTACAAATTCACCCCACAAAATATATGTGTGTGTGTGTGTGTCTGGGTTGGGGGTTGTGAGTGTGAGAAAGTGTATGTGTGTGTGTGTGTAGTGAGTGCAGAGTGTCTTAGGTCTGTGAGGGGGTGCATATGTAAGTGTGGGAGTATGTGTGTCTGTAAGGGTGTGTGTGGGTGGCTGTGTGCGCATCTGTGTATATGTGTGTCCGTGTGTATGTGCGTATAGGAGTGCCTATGTGTTTGTGAGAGTGTGTGTGTGTAGGAGTATCTGTGTGTGTGTATAGTGCAATGGTAGTCACCTGTAATGTGGCATGAACCCAAGGTCCCAGTTGAGGTCCTCCCTATGGGTACCGAACTTAGCTATCAGCCTCTGCTCGTTCACTTTTCACTGCTACCTGTCCCGAAGTCCGCCTTGGAGGATGGTCACCCGAAGGTCCGAGGTCGAATATCCTGGACCACTGAAGTGTTCCCCAACTGGGAGGGAACACTCCTGTCTGTTAATTGTTGTGCGGTGCCCATTCATCTGTTGTCGTAGCCTTTGCTCGGTTTCCCAAATGTACCATGCCTCCGGGCATCCTTGCTTACGGATCACAAACCCACTTAAGTCAACCCACAACACAGACTACGCAGAGAGACTTTGCCACCGCACCTCTCATAAACTCCTCAATTATCTCATGCACCAACTCTACAGCAGATGGCACAACCTTGAAATTCAGATGGAGTCCACATTCTCAGCCTGCACTCAGGATACATCAGTACAATTACGCGACATTGCCAAACAGACAAGGTGACAAAATTACACCACGTACATGCACGCCAAGTACAAAAAACTGGAGAAACTTGGCAAAGCCCACCCTGGAACCACAGTAGACAACATTATCACTGCGGGGAAGTCTATTATCAACTTATCGGACCACACCCTTCGATCGGAAGAGATTGAAGTCCTGAGTAGGGGTCTCAAATTCTGCCCCACTGCCAAAATGGACCCGTTGGTTCTGGCAGCAGACACAAAGGAGTTCATCAGACGAATGAGACTCCGGGAATTCTTTCAAGGTGCCAGCAGTGATCCCAATGAGCCCACTGATGAATTGGAACAGTCATCATAGGGATCTGTAGAGGAGCGATCAAAGAAGGTGTCAACTTGGACCCCACCGGAGGGCTGCTGCCCTGGGCTTGACATGTATGCTTATACCGTCAGGAAATATATAAATGCCAGATTCATCAGCCGTACCCACAAGGTAGAGCAAAACATCACCCGTTCACAACGCACTGCCATCCAGGCTCTCAAAACCGATCACAACATTGTCATCCAACCAGCAGATAAAGGAGGAGTGTCATTCAGAATAGAACAGTTTACTGCAAGGAAGTGTACCAACTGAACAACCAGGAACACTACAGGCAACTACCAGCTGATCCGACCAAAGAACACACACGTGAATTAAACACACTGATCAGAACTTTGGATCCAGTCCTTCAGAGTTCCCTACACGCCCTCATCCCACATACTTCTCGTGTAGGCAACTTCTACTGCCTTCCAAAGGTATACAAAACCAACACACCAGGGCGTCCCATAGTGTTGGGCAATGGAACCCTATATGAGAATCTCTCCAGCTATGTGGAAGGCATCTTGAAACCTATTGTACAGGGGATCTCCAGCTTCTGTCGCAACACTACGGATTTCTTACAGAAACTCAGCACCCACGGACCAGTCGAACCGGGAACATTCCTCGTCTTAACGGATGTTACCGCACTCTACACCAGCATCCCCTACAATGATGGCATCGCAGCAACAGCCTCAGTACTTAACACCAACAACTGCCAATCTCCAAACACCATCCTACAACTCATCCACTTTATCCTTGATCACAACGTCTTCACCTTTGACAACCAGTTCTTCAACCAGACACATGGAACAGCCATGGGGACCAAATTTGCACCCCAATATGCCAACATTTTTATGCACAGGTTCGAACAAGACTTCTTCTCTATGCAGGATCTCCAACCAACATTATACACCAGGTACATTGACGACATTTTCTTCCTCTGACCCATGGCGAGGAGTCACTGATAAAACTACACAGTGACATCAACAAGTTTCATTCCACCATCAAACTCACCATGGACTACTCTCGACTATCTGTTTCATTCTTGGACACATGCATCTCCATCAAGGACGGACACCTCAGCACCACACTGTACCGCAAACCCACAGACAACCTCACAATGCTACACTTCTCCAGCTTCCACCCAAAACATATTAAAACAGCCATCCCCTACGGGATCTGCTCAGATGAGGAGGAACGTGACAGACACCTGGATGTACTCAGGGATGCCCTCACAAGAACGGGGTACGATGCCCAACTCATCGACCGCCAGTTGCAACATGCCACAGCAAGGATCCGTAATGACCTCCTCAGGAGACAGACACGTGCTACAACTGACAGGGTACCCTTTGTTGTGCAGAATTTCCCAGGAGCAGAAAAACTACACCGTGTTCTTCGTGACCTGCAACACATTATCAATGAGGATGAGCACCTCACCAAGACCTTCTCCACACCTCCATTACTTGCCTTTAAACACCGCCAAACCTCAAACAGATCGTTGTTCGTAGCAAGCTGCCCGGCTCTCAGGACAACTCCATACAACCCTGTCACGGTAGGCGCTGCAAGACATGTCATAGATACCACCATTACGCGTGGGTACAACTCCCACCTTGTACATGGCAGGTACTCATGTGACTCAGCCAACGTTGTCTACCTTATACGTTGCAGACAAGGATGCCCGGAGGCATGGTATATTGGGGAAACTGAGCAAAGGCTACGACAACAGATGAATGGGCAACGCACAACAATCAACAGACAGGAATGTTCCCTCCCAGTTGTGGAACACTTCAGTGGTCCAGGACATTCGACCTCGGACCTTCGGGTGACCACCCTCCAAGGCAGACTTCGGGACAGGCAGCAGCGAAATGTGGCTGAGCAGAGGCTAATAGCTAAGTTCGGTACCCATAAGGAGGGCCTCAACCGGGACCTTGGGTTCATGTCACATTACAGGTGACCACCATTGCACTATACACACACACACACAGGTACTCCTACACACACATACACACGGACACACATATACACAGATGCACATACAGACACCCACACACATACACACACACACACTCCCACACTCTCACATGCACCCCCTCACAGACTGAAGACACTCTTCACTCTCTCATACACACACACATACACTTTCTCACACTCACAACCCCCAACCCAAATAGACACACACACACAGACAGACAAAGACACACATGCACACATATATTTTGTGGGGTGAATTTGTACTTGCAGGGTTACATTGTACTTTGCTCAAAAACTGCATGAATTCATGTAAAACTCTGTTATCTCACTTTTTAGATTAGAATCAATCTAAACATCATGGCATAGACAGAGAACACAGGGGGCTAACACCTTCAACATATTGTCTAGCTATCACCCTTGTTAACAGCTAACCTGTGAATGCACATTTTTAAAATAAAAGGTTTTGTGATTTACACATGAAAGGTGAAACTGTCATGGTATTCTAACAGATGAAAGGGTTAACAGACAATCAATTTTTCAATGTATAATTTCAGTTACATCACACTGTAAATTTTTGCTATAAATTCTGTGTGTGAGGATTGAACCCTCCACTACCACCTGATGAAGGAGCGACGCTCCAAAAGCTAGTGTGCTTCCAATTAAACCTGTTGGACTATAATCTGGTGTTGTGTGATTTTTAACTTTGGAGGCAGAGAGGCTGACATCAGAGAAACAAAGAAAAAATGTAACAGTGTCAACACATAGCATGAAGCAGCTTAGATAAAGACAAGTAGTAAGTTCATAGGTTCGTATTTTTAAGTGGCTAACATATCTGTTTTGGTGCTAGCTAAAGAATTCAGTAAACCTTAAAACTAAAAAGATTTTACAAATAAGGATAGACAATAAAGGAGTAGAGTAGGAGAGAGAAGAATCATAAGGGTAGGAGCTGATTGGCATTAATTAGGGACAAATCTTAATTTGTTTTTGCTACTGGTAGGTTTAGTTGGTAGTCGAACACACACAAGTACAGGTGGTCACCTTAGGCCTGCTGTTACAACATAAATGGCAAGCCAAACCAAATCAGTCTCATAACGACTGGGTTCATAACACGATAAACTTAAACATTTAATTACTTTCAAAATTTCTCAATTGTTCCTAACCAGACTTTACAAATAACAGATCTTGGACACCAGTTTATAAGTTAAACAAAAATTAGCACTTATTATTAAGAATGTAACTTCAGCAGAACAGAGATAAACTACAAGGCAATCTAATTAATATCGATGATCTAAACCCAAACCTCTGAATATAAACACAATTCACAAACTTATGCATTGTTAAGAATGTTTTTTTATTTCAAATGAAAAGAAATGCTGTTTACCAGTTTGATAACCACTTCAACAATGGATACCAGGTCTTCATGAAATCCTTGGTCAAGGGGTTTATTACAGGCACACAAAGCTGAGTATCTTGCTCAAATTCCAAAGTCACTGGGAAATGCAAACAGCTTCACAGATCTTGAGATTTTTATTTCTTACAGACAGAGATTCTTTTCTCAGTATTTTCAACAAATCAATAACCAGACAATTGCTAGAGAGATGTAAACCAAAAAGCAACTTCCCGTCTGGCAGCTTCTAAAGTGACAACTGCTTCATGCCCAAACTCCAATTACAGCTAGTTCACTCTTTGATTTTTCTTTCTTTTTCAACATTCCCTGTGATTGGCTAGCCAGCATCAATTCTCCTTTGATTGACCAATGCACATCCAACCAGCCAATAGTCCCTCAGCAAAAAGACTTTACGGTGCCAAATCATGTGCAGCATTCTTAGAGTAGTAATTAAACTGCATTATCTTTCTAGGTCAATTCCCAACAACAGGCATTCATCTTTTATTCTCTCCTCTTCTTCAAAAAACAAGCTGCTGTTCAAAGTTTAGACTTCAATTCTCAACTTGAAGTTTCAGTTCCAAAAGAGAAAAATAAAAGAAAAACAGTGCACTGTCATGTGCCAGGTGACAACTCCAGGACAATTATATACGCAGGAAGTGCTTTGTTCCTGACTTCAGAACTGGAGCAGTAGTTACCATTGCAATGCATCAATGAGGCCATCAACTACATAGATACACATTTCAAGGGGAGCTACAAAAGGCAACATTTTCGAGCTTCAGAATATGCAGAAAGTACTTTGTTCCTGTCTGTTTCAATGAGATCAACTCACATTCTTCTCAAATGCAGGTAAAGACCCAAATCTTTCAGCCTCATCATAGGACTTACAATGAAAGCATATTCCTATCACTGTATTATATCCAAGATAAAGGCGGCAAAAACTATGCAGATCGCCACGAGTATGATCTCAGTAAAGTCCTGCGCAATTGTAGTAAGACTCTTGTTCCTGTAATTTAATTTTCTTCCATAAAGGTCAACATGCTATGTGACTTTCTAATTACTTGTTATACCTGCTCGATAACTTTGTATCCCTTGTACTGTAACACAATCTGCTCAAATGTCAATATTTGCAAGTTTAATATTGTTTAAAAAAAATGATCAAAGTAAACAATCTCACACTACAGCTGCACTGTTGCCCACTCAATTAACCTGTCCATATTGTCCAGCCTCTGTTTTCTCCTCACATATTACATTTCCATCTTGCTTTGTATTATCAGAAACTTTTCATGCATCACTCCTAATCTCTTAGTCTAAGTCATCAATATGAATTGTAAATATCTGAAGCCCCATCACCAATCCTTGCAACACTTCATTAATCTCAGTCCAGCAACTTGAAAATGCACCATTTATTGCTCCTGCTGTCCACAGATTTGCAGAATTGTTATGGACCAATTCAGCTTATCTGGCTTGCACTGGTTCTCAGTGTTTTAAATTCACGCCAGTCTCTTTCCTTTTACCAGTAATCCGCACACGGATGTGTAGGTTAAATAGAAACAATGCCCACTGAAATGCCTTATTGAACCTACGCCAAGCACTGCATCCAAGGTCCCAACTACTCACTGCATGAAAAGTTCTCTCACCTCATATTTGCTTCTTTTGTAAAACAATTTAAAAGTGCACCTTTAGTTCTTGATCTGTTTACAAATGGGAACAGTTTCTCCTTATTCACTCTGTCCAGACCCCTCATGGTTTTTAAATTCCATCAAATCTCCTCTTAACATCCTCCTCTCCACAGAAAACAGTATCAATAATTCCAACCGATCCTCATTAATGAAGTGTCTCATCCAGGAAATCACTTTTATATAATCTCTTCTGCACTCTCTAATACATTCGCATCCTCCAAATAGTGTGAAACACAAAACTGTACACACTATTCCTGCTTCGATCTAACCAATGTCGTATATAAGTAATAACCTTCCTGCTCTTGAGCTCTATACCTTTATTTATGAAGCCTAGAAATAATGCAAGGTTTATGCTCCTTTTACCTGTCCTGCTATCTTTATCCACTTATTGATATAACTTTCCTGAAGAAGGGCTAATGCCCGAAACGTCGATTCTCCTGTTCCCTAGATGCTGCCTGACCTGCTGCGCTTTTCCAGCAACACATTTCCATCCCTATTGATATATACACCCAGGTCTCTCAGTTCTTGCACAACTTTAGAATAGTGCTCTTCAATTTAGTGAATCACCTCACACTTCTCCACATTGAACTTCATCTGCCAGTTACCTGCCCACTCCTTCAACATGTCAATGTTCTTTCAAAGTTCTACATTGTCCTCACAGTTCACAATTTTCAAAAGTTTGTGTAATCTGAAAAGTTGAATTTCTCTCCTGCACATCAAAGTTTTATATATATCATTTAAATAGTCAAGGAAAGCAAAAGGTCCTAATACAGACTCCCAAAGTCCATTGCAAATCCACTTGCAGCCTGGAAAGTTCCCATTAACCATTACTCTCTGTTCCCTAGCTTTCAATCAATTTTGTACCCATATTGGTACTGACCCTTGTATATTATGACCTATAAATTTCGCCTTTTATCACTCTACCTTCCATTCCACCAATATTCAAACACATGGAGATTTTGCATTTTATTCATTGTCTGAGAAGGGTCTCCATTACCAATGCTACCCAGTCACCTGCAGCTTCTTTCTCATGGTGAGATCTCTCTAGATTACTCCCAGAAATCTTCTCCACTGTATGGAAACGTTTCCTCTAATATATATCCCCGATTCAAAACTTTAATTGCATTTTCTAGTTCTCTACTCTCATACCACTTGCTGCCAATCATGTCCTTCACTTCTACTCCCTAGACTTGGACATTAAACCTGTTTTTATATTTTTCCCATTGACTGCATTTTATGTCCCATGATTGTGGCGACCCTCCAGTGATCTGACTCCACTGGCCTGGAAACTACCAGTGAACTTACCTTGTGTAAGTGATTTCCACATAAGACTACTTTTTATGTTCTTCATGACTTTCTGTAGCAGTTATATATTTAATTTTTCATACATGTCCCAAAATTTACCATTTACAAATTCACCTCCATTATATATAAAGACTTTTGTGTTGAATCAAGGCCTAGGGTAACTCACTTTTTCATGACTTTGTCCACTACGCTCTATCTATTATTGTTTATCACTGTGAATACTGTGGTATCAGTGTTTGCAATATGACTCAATCTGGAATTTCACAGGGAAGGCCACTCTCTTTAAAAGGTATTACAAAATTTAGTTGAGAGATATTCCAACATATGTCCCATGTCTTCAGATCCTTGATTACTGTTTCATTAAATTCCCAAGCTAAAAGAACACCTACAATCAATTGTGCTGGTGACTTATGGTATTTAATACATATATCACATTAATATGTGATCTATTTTACAAGAAATTCATATTCTTTACCAACAACTCCAACATTCTTTTAATATCATCTTTATTTTTTGTCAGGAAGGATGAGCAAATTGCTTATGCAATTTCCAGGTAATCCTCTTCTCAGTCAGTAATACTTCTTGGATCGCAACAATAAGTTCCAGGTTTCCTCAACAGAATGCATTACAGATTTACCAAATACAAATCCTTTACTAATCTCCATCTCCAAATGCATTTTCACCTTATTTCATCAAAAACTTCCTCAGTACTAATGGTATATCAATCTGAATGATATCAGTATTTACGACATGACTCAGTCCTGGAATTTCACAGGAAAGGCCACTCTCCTTAAATATATTAACAAATTATCATTGCTGAATCAAAAGTAGATAAAAATTTGTATTATTTGACCCCATTTTTGTCCAGAGTTTCCAAATAACAATTCAGCCAATAGACATCACTCACCATGGTCCAACCACCATCTAGTCTGGCACAAATGAATGCATCAACAATCAAGATACCCATTGGCCAACAAGTCTTCAGCCACATCACCTCCATCATATTCATTCTCAGAGGCATAAGTTTTATGAGTTGCTTCAAATACTTGACTATTTATCTTAGGACAATTCCTGAGAGTTACATGGAGTGACACTGGAAACATTGCTTAACTATTCCCTGTGAATTCCTGGGATCTACATGTTGCTGGCCTCCACCTCAATCCTGCATTTTCCTCTGATTTCAATAATTCTGACCATATACAGATGCCTCTGACTAGGCCCCTTCAACTTCGTGACAGTAAGTTTGGAGTCTTCCACTCTCTGCATCATCACATATGCCCAACATGTCCTGTGAAGTTAGCTGGAAATGGAATGCCTTTGAGAAAATTTGATGAGAGCAGCCATTTGTTCAAAAAAAGATCCATTACCATAAAATTGAGCACCCATCAAAATCAAAAGGCTATACAGAAATTTCTCACAATCTAGTAGTTTAGACACCAGAATAGACTGCAAAATTACTAGATTGAGTTTCTTCAACCTTTTATAGAAGGTCTCAAGTTCCACAATATATTCTTCTATGGACTAATTATCCATCTTAAATTGATCAGAAATTGCTCACAGGCTTTCAACAAATCATCCTGTTTCCAAAATATGTCCATAAATTGCATTAGAATCTTTAGCCACTTTCATATCCTGGTCTGAAATATTCTAACTTCTTTATTCTTTATTCTAATTTTGAGCATTTCTGGTAAGGATAAAGCCGAAGCAATACCTTGCCTTTTCATGGTTAAAAACATACCCAAGTCCACAACTCCAACTCATCCTTCCAGTGTCCGTATGATTCCAACTCCAAAAACATTGTTAGATAATCATAGTTAATGATCCTGCAGCATTTTCCAGCTATTCCACTTTAAAAAGCCACCAGGTACTTTGCTTCTGTGAGAAGGAATGACCTTCTGCTATTTTATCTTCCCACTTGAAGAAATTGAGGTTAATCCTCTGCTACCTTGTTTAAATGCTGACAACTAAATTGGGCAGTAGAAGACCTAGAGGTTGATAAAAATCTTTTATTGTAAATCTACCATACTGTGTAAACACAAGTCTTCATATTTCCTTTCGGGACCCTTTCCCTGTCCAGAAACTAACCAAAAACTGAATAAGACTTGCCTTTTTCTTGGAAAACAGAGCTATCAAATTAGAAAACCACTAAATTAACCACATTACAAATCAAACACACAGGGCCAGTGAAACAAAAGCAAAAATCAAAAGGGGAAGAAGCAAGGGTAGGATTAAATAAAATGATATTAACGGGAAGATAATGCATTCCCTATAAAAACTTTAAGGCAACGAGTGAGCTCCCTCTCCAAGGACACCCAGTTCAGACATAGCTGCATGGACCTGATGCCAACTACCTTACCCAGGCCCAGAAGTAGGCCCAAGTGGAGGACAGAAATCACCATTTTTTTTTATAACTGCTACGATATTAACTAATTAAAACTACACAAACAATTAGCAAGCACAGCCCACTAACTGACCTGTTCAGAAAAGCTATGACACACTCATGGAGCAGATGAGATTTGAACCTGCGTTTTGCTGACCCAGAGGTAGAGACGTTACAACTACGACATTTGAGTCCTTAAAAATTGAGAGGAAGATCACAGAGGAACTGAGAAATTCATTCACACCAATAATGGTGAGAGTCTGGAACACACTGTCTAAAAGAACAGTAGAGGCAGAAAAAATTATTGCAGTTAAAAAGCATCTTGCTATTCTCTATCCTACAAAGGCTATGGACAAAATTTGGTAAATAAAATGAGACTGTTATAAGGATGGCACAGAAACAATAGGCCAAACGTCCTCCTTCTCTGCCAACTTTCTGTCTTTGATAAAACATTTCAAGACAAACTGCGATATAAATGCTTTCCTACAAGAATCTTTCCAATGCCATTCAGATTACATCTCAAGATCAATGTTTGCACTACATTTAATTCCAAAGTATGGAATCAACAACTCATGAAGCTAATAAAGTGCACACTTCACATTCATCTGAAAATATAATCTTCCAAGATGGAATGCAGAATTTCATATTCCTACCCTTACCAGAATGAACAAAGGATTTACATTATCTGTAGAGGGAGTGCAAGATGGGGGTGTATGGAAAATTATATGGAGATACCATACCTTGACTATTTTGTAGCATACACCTCAGATTTCCTCTCAGTATGGTATGAAGAAAGACAAACAACAGCAACAGCACAGAAAAAATGTTTTTATAAAAGCACTCCCTCTACAGATAATGTCAATAGCCCTGTGAGGTATTCGGTAAGATCATTATTGGTCATCCAACGATCCTGTTCTTGCTTTCTCCCCATATGATTTGATCTCTTTAGTCCTAAGAACCACATTTATCTCTTTCTTGAAAACACTGAATGTTTTGGCCTCAACCGCATTCTGTGGCAAAACAATCCACAGGCTCACTACTCCTCGGGTATAGAAATTTCTCATCTCAGTCCTAAATGGTCTTTCATAACGTTGGACTACAACCCCTAGTTCTGGACTGCCCAGTCATCAGGAAGATTCCGCCTGTGCTTACCCTGTCTAATCCTTCCGTACTTCTATATGGCTACAAAACTTGGGTTACATATAGACACCACCTCAAGGCCCTGGAGAAGTATTGTCAGTGCTGTTTTAGACAGGCTTTCTGCATTGGCTGGGAAGACAGGTGTACTAGAAATGCAAATAGATGTCATTTGGGTCATCACGTCTGCACCGACCCTCCAAAGACCATTCCATCCAGTCTCAGCTTCCACCTCCCCACCCCCTCGCCAAGCAAACACCCACCCCACTCTCAATGCCTGAGTTCTCACTAACAAAGCATGTCTTCTTCGCTCAGCTTGAGGAAGGCATCCAAACAAAAAGAGTACAAAACAAAAGTTCAAAGCTCTCTGAAGACTTCCCTCAAGAAATGCAACATGGATGTGAATGTATGGGAGACCTTTGTTCAGAAGACGCCAATCTAGAGAAGCCTCCTGTATAAAGGTACAGAGTTCTTTGAAAACCAGTTGACAACAGAAAGAAAGGAAAAGGAACTGGAGAAAAAAATGCCAGTAATTTCAAGGCCAGCGACCAATTTCATTTCCCAGAAACATTTGCCAAATGTGTGATCTGAGATGTCGCTCTAGGATTGGGCTCATCAGTCACACAAAGACCCACAGAATCATGACTAGTAACACAAATTTCCTAGCTGCACACTCATACTCATTAGCAAGTGATTGCTGACCACAAGACAACCTGGTCTGCAACCTAACTACGGCTTCTTCATTCAGAGTGGTCATGCTAAACAGTTTTGAGTGATAGTATGTGATATTACCACCCTTAATTCAGGGATTAGAAACCTATTGCATCACAGTCAAGCTTCTTAATCCCCAGTAATAATGATATTTGTGTCCTTAATTCAAACTACTTGAATTATAACTTCATAGTAACTTGCCTCAATTTTGGTGTATTTCTTTGATTTACCAAAATAAAAGACTGTTTTTTTGTTTGCATTCAAATGGTATATTGAAGTGGTTCAATCTTCAAATAGACAAGAACAGAATGCCTATAAAGATAATATGGGACACATAGATATTGAAATATGGAAAATATAATTGCAGTATGCATGCTGCAATCTGTATAAATCTTGAAGGTGTTCTGTAATTCCGCAGATTGTGTTTTGACCAACCCCCACCCCACACATAATGCAATCGTACACATACTACAAAGCAGTTAGTGTAGTTAACTATAAGCAAGTAGGGATGGTGCATTTCTTTTCCTAAAGGACATTAGTGAACAAGATGGGTTCTTATATAAACTAAACAACTATTATCTGTTCTCCTGTAGTCCTATATCAGCTAATTTTGGTTTTGACCGCTTCCACACCAATCACAGAATTATTTCCAGAAATTTCAGCATTGCAGGTTTTTCTTTTTGCTTATTCAATTTACTGCATTCATGTTTTGTCAAACTATAATTTATTTTTAATCTCCTTGACAACGAATAAAGTAGTGCAATATATGAAAAAAGCAGAGAAAATATTCTTATTTCTTAAAGAAATGACTGTGTCACCAGTAAAAATAAATTTGAACATTTAACAGTTTCCAGTTGTCATGGATCCAACTTTCCTAATTGTATCACACAGAAGCTCGATAAACCCTGGATTTAAAATAATGCAAACGTGATGATACACAAAAAAACTTGTGGTCAAGACTAGAATGTTGCTATAAATTCTGTTTCGAAAAGGAAATTAAATTTGTTTTAATAATCTAGAAACAACATGATAACCTAATGCCCAACAATATTTTTGAAATATGTTAGCTAGTATGTACTTGAGATGACCAATCATTTTTATGCTTTCAACCATATATACAAACAAATGCAAAATACTAAAATAGTCACTTTTCATTCAAAGTATAATTAGAGAAAGGAGAAATTAGCTGTATGATATTGTTAAGAGTATCAGAATAATAATTTAATTGAAATTCAAGTGGTGTAACCGCTCAATTACAAACTGCCCAAACTAACCAAAGGCAAAATCTCACAGTAACATTAATACATAGAAAACTAACAAATTCAGTAAGAGGTAAAAACAATGACTGCAGATGCTGGAAACCAGATTTTGGATTAGTGGTGCTGGAAGAGCACAGCAGTTCAGGCAGCATCCAAGGAGCAGCGAAATCAACGTTTCGGGCAAAAGCCCTTCATTATTCCTGATGAAGGGCTTTTGCCCGAAACGTTGATTTCGCTGCTCCTTGGATGTTGCCTGAACTGCTGTGCTCTTCCAGCACCACTAATCCAGAATAATGTCAGTAAGAGACAGATCTCAAACTTGGGTTTAACTCCCTGCAACTGTTTGTAAAACACCCTCCAGACATTTGATAGCTGTCTTTTTTCTCTTCCTCATTGTGATCAATATCAGTTGACATTACTTAAGTGAGACTTGGTGAGAGTTTTTACACCAGTTTATTAAGGAAAGTAGATGATTTCTCCCACAGTAAATGCTAGAAGAGAGTAACAAAATCAGCACTTGTGCTGTATCAACAAACCAAGCAACCATTTTTAAAGAAGCAAAACTAGTTTTGCAAAAAGCTTCTTCCAGATTGCCAATAAGTAAACATGTTTCTATACAAATTTTCAGGTTTGTAATAGTTGTTATACATCACAAGAAATTCAGGTGAGTATCCTGGTTGATTACAAACAAAGCCATTTTTAAAACAAATCTTCAGTAATAGAATAACTATTGAGATGTACAAGATGTGACATGCATTCATAATTTGTATTCACAATGTTGCTACAGTTCAGTATACCCACTAATAATGTGTTTAGTTTTAAAAATATATTGATCAATGGTTCTAAACAAGATACCAGAGGAAAATGTAATTATTTAAATAACACCTAATCACATATTATCTGTTAGCTTAATGAGAAGAAAACATGAGGACATAGGCTATAAGCCAATGTTCAATAATAAATATAGAGGTGTAATGTGAGATCATGCAGTTGCATGCAAAAGTGATCACCTTATTTGTAGTCAACTTACTTATTGCTTACTAAAAAAGCTTACCAAAAATAAAATAGCACAACCTATTTAATTGAAAAATCTACAAAAACAATGAGCTGAATTCATCCTGATTACTGTCCCTGTTCTCAACAGCTCCTGCTAACCTTTGTGCGATATGTGAATATACTGGAACACTAGATGGCAGTGCCAGAGGTCATTGTGATGTGGCCTACATAACTGCCCTATAAAACTTTATATTATTGTGCTTACCTAAATAAATAACAAGTCAAGAAGTTGATAAAATATAGACAAAAACTAATGTTTATAATCCTTCCTTTGCTTATTATTTTAAATTATACTTAAATACTGTGTTGGTATCCTTAGCCTTCCCACGGTTAAAATTATAGTTTGGTACCAAGTAGGTTATGATCTATAGCAAATACTGGGTGTTGCAAAATTCCACCATCACATTCACCAGAGCATCTTAAAATAGATTTCTGGCCGATTTTTTAAACTGTCCAATTTCCATTATATTCCATGCAAGACAGGTACCTTTTATTTTCTATCAAATTATTTAACCTCCTATATATTTGAAATAATCAACGATACCGGGGCTATGAAAACAATGACACCATTAAAGAACGCTCACCGCCCTTGGAAGTTATGGTACACTGAAACTTGGGTGCCAGTAGTACCAGCAAGATAACATCTGGAACTACCGGAGTTCCATCCACTTATCTGGTGACCTTGAGATAGCAATGTGCGAGAGGGGCATTCCTCTGTACAATTAAGCCAACGTGTAAACACAAGCATTGGATGTTGTGCTTTTAAAATTACTTCGGGCACGACAACCATCTTTATGGAATTCAATACGTCTGGTGTGTCCAATCAAGTGAAATGTACAAAGATTGAAAAGACTGTACACGCAGTCCTCGTAAACGATACTTCTTCCAAACTGTTAACTCCACTCTTCAAGAAAAAGAATTAGCCTGAGGTAGGGTATCTGTGTTAAAATATTATTCTGTGGATACAGATATTAAACAAGATCCAGATTATTGGAGCTCTATTACAATGATATTTAAGACGCTCGTGTGTAAGTTTGGAGTCTGGATTTATTGTGTTGAGTGTAAAAATCAGCAGGGGACGCTATTGCACGAAGCAACAAACTCTCTCTAGCCCAGTACCTTGCCTAAAGGTTGCTCACAATTTCTCTCTGCTCAGCTCTCCAAAACAGTACCTAGCACATTCCAACATCCCCTTCTCTCTTTTTCTCTGCCCAATGCTTAGCTAATAAAATTCACATCACTCGTGAAACCTACGTGGCTGATACACTGATCCAGTGGATGCTGTTTGAACGAAATTGGTTTGAACTCAATGAATGCTCAGTCCTTCAAAGGCATGGGCACCGAAACGATCACTTTGAGAGCATAAACTTATCACACTATTTCTGCGAATCAAAGGCTCCTGTGAAGATAGTTGCTGGAGGATACCGATGTACTCACCATATTGACTTCAGAAACCATATCTATACTGGCAATGTCAATGTTCATGCCAACACGCACAGGGTCACCTGCAGACAAACAAGATAGCCCGCAATGTGATCTCTTGAATTTAACTCTTCCATGCAGCTTATAGACCAAGTTCATTTCACAAGACGAGAACAGTTAACGTGGCTCCCATCACCCGTTTCCCCTTTTAAGCAGCTGAATATCACATTTCTCTAAACACATACAATACCCACCGACAACCGTTTCCATGCAACATTACTGTACAGTATGTGACTTGCATTTGATGTCCTATTTTACTGTGCCGAATATATATATATATATAATTAAATAATGTTACGGTCCAGAAGTGGTAGTTAAACGAAAATACTGCTAAAACGTTTTAGTTAATTTATATTAAAACTAAAATTTTAGTTCAATATGCCTTGGGGAGGAACATATCGTTGGAGTATCCCTCGCCTTAAATCATTTTGAAGCCTCTTTACAAAAATCTAACAGCTAATTACGAGCATGGGGCTGTAACAACTACCAGTACAACTTATAGGACTGACTGATGTCTGGCTATCAAAACAAAAGACCCATTAAAGATGATACTGGCGAAACAGTGATACTCTGAAGTATGGAATTCGGTCAACTTGGGGGGCACAAATTATATTAACTTTCAAATCATTTCCAGATCCGTTTGACACAGTAATCAAGGGGGACTTAAGGCTGTAAGGAATCAAATTAAGAATAAATCAAATTACCTCCAAAATCTGGCCTCAAACGGATGTCATAGCCCTTCAGCAGTCTATCAACCGTCTCCTTTACCAATGACATATTACTGGGATCATTGACACTAGATCGAGAGGGAGAGAACACAGTTAAGAATGTTGTTTTTCCTATGGTTGAAGTAAATGTGGCATTTGCAAATGAAGGGGTGCAGGGAGAGAGAAAGAGAGAGAGAGAGATAGACACCTCCAGCTGCCCGGCGCTATGGCTTACCTTTGTGCACAGACCATCGCCACTAGCAAAGGGAACGAGAAAGCGCTAAAGTAGCCCCTTTTCCGAACTCTCAGCATCCCTAAGTTTTCAGACGATTTCGTTTTTTTTTTCAAGGGAAGGCAGCAGGAGAGAGAAAGAGAGAGAGAGACAGACAGGATCCAACTTATTCTGACCAGTGCAGTAATTCCAAGGTGGGGGGCGCCTGCGCACACTCCTCACTCACAACATCAAAAGGCAGAGGAAGCAGCTTCACTTTGCAAATATATAAATATATACTGATGCAGGAACGGGCAAAAGGGAGAGGGAGAAAACGGAGAGAGGAGTGAGGGAAGATGGCATGAGGGAGAGGAAGGGGAAAACAAGATGTCTGTTGTTTTCTAAACACCGTCTGTTTTCTTCCGTCCCTTTTCTTTTTACATATGTTTGTTTTTCTTCTTCCCCTTTCTTTTAGATGCTGATTGTTAAAGCATCCGAGAATGCCAGGGAGGAAGGACCACCGTGCGCTTGTCTCCGCCGAAAATCTTGGCGCATGGTGCTGTTCAGAAATCGCTATCCTCTGAGCCGACTCGTCATTTCCACAGAGGAGGGGGGTGTTGGGGCAGGGGCAAAATATTCTTTTTTTAAATGGAATTTGGTTAACTCCGAGAGATGCTCGGGATGTGGACACACATAACGCACTGCTTTCCTTGAAATAAAAAGGGAGTGGAAAAACACTCGCGAAGATGCGAGCCTGCCAGCTTCCGCCTGGCTCCACATTAACATTCGTGACCACGCAGAGACACGTTCGTCGCCTCTCTCTATTTGCTATAGTATTTTGTTTTGGAAGGGGTGGGGGGAACTGTTGGAGTTTTTTTTTTTAATATATTTATTTTGCATTCGTGCCCGATCTCAGTGCTGGGATTTATGTCAGGTCTGGGCGGTGAGTGTGCTCTTCCGGCACAGGATGGAACTGTTAACCGCAGCGAGCGCGTGCACCCAGCTCGAGCCCAACGGTTCCTTTTTTTTCAAAAATCTAACGGACGCCGGATCACGTGAGAGCGGGCTCGGATCATGTGGGGGGGTGGGGGGGGGAGTGAGTGAGTTCCCGGGCAGGAACAGGCAGCAATGACCCATGCACAGGTCTCCTCTCCGCCTCTTTTTAAACTCGCCCTTTCCGCTGTCTTGCGCCCGCGGGGATTTCGTGAATGCAGCACCTCTCACGGCACGTGACGTACATGTGAGATTCCCAGCTCCGTCCATGCGATGCCATTAGATGGTACACTTGAGATTTACGATGCTCCCCAACCCCCACCTACTTCGGATGGTAAGAGGTTTTGCAACAGTGCAATCGGTTTTCTTCACTCAAAAAATAAACAGATGTTTTGGTGCCACTTTGCAAGCACCTGTACTGAGCAGCTGTGTGTGAATTTTGAGGCTGGGCTTCACTGTTCAAATACAGAAAATCCACAACAATTTGAACTTGAATCCGATCGAGCTTAATGATTTCCAATAAATTACGATTGTCTGCCTGAATTGAATTGACTATTGGAAATAAATTCAGTGTGTTGTAACTTGTGAAAGTGGAAAAATTCTTGATGTCCCAATTCATTTCTTAAAAAAAAATTGCAAAGTATAATTCAATATGTATTTACAACGTACACTTAATGAGGAAGATGACGAAAATGCAAATTGTTCAGTGCTTCTGACAATTGCATTATTGCACCTGTTTTCATATGATGGTTACAGTAGTTTTGCTCATAGAACGCCTAGAGTGTGGAAGCAGGTCATTTGACCCATCAAGTCCACACCAAACTTCCAAAGAGCATCCCACCCAGACCACCCCCAACCCCACACCTGCATTTAATACAGCAAAAAAAACACATAGCTTGCACATCCTGGTACACTATGGGCAACTTCACATTGCCAATTCACCTAATCTACACATCTTTGGATTGTGGGAGGAAACCAGAACACCTGGAGCAGTCACACACAGAGAGAATGTACAAATTCCACAGTCACCCGAGGGTGGAATGGAACCCAGGTCCCTGACGCTGTGAGGCACTAGTGCTAATCACCTTGCCACCCCAATTATGATTATTCTGACCTCATTTGGAAATGTTGGGCGCAGAATTCAATAAGGATTTAAATCACAACAGATATTTTATGAATTCTAAGGTGACCTATCCCCGTCTCCAACTTGTTATGTAAACTGAACCATAACATTTTACAGTGCTGGAAACCATGGTTACCACAAAACTCGAAATCATTAGTGGAAGTTTTATTCCAAAGCTCCCACATTCTAACATTTGATTCGAACAGCTATTCAACCAGAATAAAAAAGGTAACTTTCTGTGGATCTAGTTTGCCTTCTATCATCCTGGCATGAAATGTATACTGAAGATGCGAAGACTATCAGAATTATATCAGGCACCTCAGTGGCATATGAAGAAAAATTGAATTCTATTATACTAGCTGAAATTTTAAATTTGAAATGTTTTGGAATGTTCTTTTATAAGTTTTTTGAATAAAATATAATGGTCGGAAATAAACGCTAATAAAGCCCCATGCAAAATGGATGAGCAACGAGATGAGTTAACGGGTATTGCACACTTCTCACATCTCAATCACACTCAAACTGTGTGTGTTCTAAGAAATCGGTATATGTTTAAATGCTGAGCCAGATAAATACTAAGATTCACTTATCTCCAAACCTCCAGGATTTAAATTGCACCAAAGTATAATGCCAAACTTTTGGCTTGGACATTTATATACTATTTTTGAGAAGATTTATATACTATACTATACTATCAGTATCTTCGCTATCAGTAAGTTGTACATGCAAAAATGTACTTCTTTCACAAAATCTTATATCTTCTATTCAGGATTACTATGAAGTGCCTTGAGAAATGTTTCCATGTCAAAGCACAAAAGATAATTAACAAAAAATAAAAATATTGGAAATAATGTATTTTGGTAATTCATGAAAGTAGAATGAAATTGGATAAAGGGAACATTTTCAGATCACAATATAGCAACTGGCATCTCATTAAAAATGTTCTAAGGTCTCAGGTTTTCTCAGGTGGGCAAAACTATAGCAGATTAACTTAATGTGGAGAAATGCACTTTGAATCTAGGAAAAACAAGTCATTATATTTTCCTAATAGAAGATGAGGTGATTTCAGTAGTTAGTTACTTTTCTTCAATATATGCTATTCATAATATTTGCTAAGTACATTCCAAAACTTTTCAAATTGACAGTTACAGAAAGTGCAAAAGAATTCAACTTTCCTTCACATAGTACACATGACAATAAACTCAATTCAACACAGCATAGTCCACTCTGAGGTGTCTCAATGCAACTTTATTAGTCTTGAGATAAAGGCATAAAAGTTTGTTATGTAGTTGGAAAGATCAATAAAAGAGAATGCATAAAGACAAAAATAATCAAAAATGGCAAAATAAATGTAACCTTTATTGATGGACTTTTAACTGCCCTCTGAAATGGTCTAGTAAATCATTCAGCTCAAGGGCAGTTAGGAACGGATAACAAATACTGGCCTTGCCAGTGACATGTATGTTCCATGAAAGAATACAAAATACTCAGGAAAAGAAAAAGCAAGCAAGTGACAATTCAGTTCTACAGAGCTTTGGTCAGACCCCAATTCAGTATTCTGTTCAGTTTTGGGTACTTCAGGGAAGTGTTTGCACTTGAAGATGGCACAGTAGAATGTTACTAGAATGATATTGAGTCTTAAAGTTTCAAACTACAAAGGTACATTGTACAATAGAAATATGTGGTCAGGAGTTTGTAATTTAGGCCCCTGGTCAGTTGTGCCATTCAATGAACATATGGCTAATCTGTGACAACTGAATCTAAGGATAACAAATCTGTCTTCACCTGATAATTCTTAATGCCGTTAATCAATATAACTTATTAGTCTTAGGTTAGAAATTAACAATTGAAAAGTGTTTTAAACTTCTATTACAAAACCCAAAATTCTGCAGATGCTGAAAATATGAAGCAGAAATTCCTGAAAATGTTCAGCAGGTCTGGCAGCATCCTCAAAGAGAAAAACAGAGTTAATATTTCAGGTCAATACCTTTCTTTAGAAGTTCTGACAACACAATTCATCATCATCTACAAGTATAATAGCACGCTCAGCGAACAGATGAAGAATATTTGAGGACCAGGATCTCAAATCCAAGACTAAGTTCATGATTTGACAGGCAGCAATGATCACCATTCATTTACTATGGCAACTTGCATAATCTTCAGCAGGTACCGCAAAGCACTGGAGAAGTACCTGTAGTGATGTCCACTCCTAAGCTTTTTTTAAAAAATATTTGTTCATCAGATTGGGACATTAATGACTAGGCTGGTATTTATGCCAATCCCAGTTGCCTTGGAGAAAGTGATGGTGAGCTGCCTCCTGGAACAGTCGCAGTCTTTGGAGTTTAGGGATATCGTAGAGATGTTGAGAAGTGAGTTCCAGGACTTTGACCCAGTGACAATGAAGCATGGTGACATTGTTCCAAGTCAAGATGATGTGTGGATTGAAGGACTCTTTGCAAGGGGCATTCCCATTGTCTTTCGAGATAATTCAGCTTGAGGGTTCATAAGATGTTACTGGAGGAGCTTTAATTCAGTGCATCTTATAGATGATATACCCTATACACTGTTGCCTCAATGCATCATGGTGAAGGAATTGAATGTTGATGGTTGTGGATGTGGTACCAAACATGTGGGCTGTTTTGTTGTGCATGTCAATCTTCCTGTGTTTTGTTGCAATTGCATTCATCCAGGAGAGTCAAAAATATTCCATCTCACCCTTGTCTTGTGAATGATGGACAGGCACTGTGGAAACAGTGATGAGTTACTCAATGCAGAATTCTAAGTCTCTGACCCATTCTTGTAGCCGCAGTATTTATATGGCTAGTCCAATTCAGCTTCTGGTTAAAGGTTACCCTCAGGATATTGATGGCAGAGGATTCAGTAATGGTAGTGCCACTGAATGACAAGGGGCAATGATTGCATTCTTTCTTGTTGAAGATGGTCATAGCCTGGAACTTGTATAATGTAAATGTTATTTGCCACTTACGGTTGCATTCCTGAATATTATCCAGATATTCCCTACTTCTGATCTTATAATAGAGAAAAGGTTATTGATGAAGCAGATAAAGATGCTTGGACCTAGGAAACTACCCTATAGAACCCCTGCGATACTGTCCTGCGGCTGAGATGATTGATCACCACAACCACAATCACTTCCATTGCGCCAGGTATGATGATAATGCAGAATGTCTCCTTCTGATTATCATGAACTCCAGTTTTACTAGAGCTCGTGATACCACACAAGGTCAAATACAACCTTGATATTAAGGTCGGACCTCACAAGCTTAATGGTGCTGCCAGAACCCATACCCAGACTCAGTAAGAAGATTATTACTTTACAAGTGCTGCTTCGTAGCATTTTTGATGATCCCTTCATCACTGATGATCAAAAATTGACTGAAAAGGTAATAATTAATTGGTTTGAATTTGACCTTTCTGTGCACTGGACATACCTGAACAATTTTCAACATGGTTGGGTGAATGCCAGTTTTGTAGCTATACTGAAACAGCTTGGCCAAGGGTGTGGTTTTCATACTATTGCTGGATTGTTGTCAAGTCTCCTGGCTTTTGCTATATCAGCAACTTCAGCAGTTTCTATTAATCACATGGAGTGAATCAATTGTTGGAAGACTGGCATTGGTGATGCTGAGGACTCGGGAGGAGTCCAAGATGAATCATCCACTTGGGGCTTCTAGCTGAAGATGGATACATTGAATTTGGCTTACCTTGTATTTTGCACTCATGTGCTGGGCTCTCCTGTCATTGAAGATGGGGATAATAGTGGATGTGGCAGAACTGCAGACTTTACCAGTAATGGCCTTTAGGATTCAGTCAACTCAGTTTATTGTACCAAGCCACACTTGATACTAAAGATTGAAGTCCCTCACCCTGAGCACTGCCTCAAAGTGATGTTTAGCTTAGAGGTACTGTATAGATTTTTAGATTTTTTTTTAGATTACATTACATGTGGAAACAGGCCCTTCGGCCCAACAAGTCCACACCGACCCGCCGAAGCACAACCCACCCATACCCCTACATTTACCCCTTACCTAACACTACAGGCAATTTAGCATGGCCAATTCACCTGACCTGCACATCTTTGGACTGTGGGAGGAAACCAGAGCACCCAGAGGAAACCCACGCATACACGGGGAGAACGTGCAAACTCCACACAGTCGGTCGCCTGAGGCAGGAATTGAACCCGGGTCTCTGGCGCTGTGAGGCAACAGTGCTAACCACTGGGCCATCGTGCCGCCAGTATACTGATCCATCAGCTGATGGCTGGGGTGATAGATAGTAATTAGTGGGGCAGTTCTGTCCTCGTGATAAATCTGATACCATGTTACTTAATGGGATCAAGAGAACTTCCAGGGCAACCTCTTCCTGACTGTATACCATCTCGAGTGGATCTGTCTTGCCAGTGGTCAGAATGTACCCAGGGATAGCAATGAGACACAGATCTAACTCCTGAACCAGCTGCTATACTCAGACTGTGGTCACAGCTGGAGACCCCCGAAGGACAGCAGAGACACCTTAAGGAGACAGCCACACAAACAAGCAGGGATAGAGGGATACAGACAGATCAGATTAGTTCAGAATGGCATCATGGACAGTATGGGCATGGTGGCTGAAGGGCATGTTCCTGTGCTGTACTGTTCTTTGTTTATATGAACTCCAACATCCATGAAAACGTCAAACACCCCCGCTGACTTATGGGAGTTCCTGGCTTTTGACCAACCAAAATGAAGAATGTTCACTCACAAAGGCACCAAACATGGGGAGAGAATTTTCTGGGAATTTGCAGACATAAAATAGAGGCTTTAGAGAAAGAGCAGAAACCAATAAACAACCAATCTATGAAATGTTAATGCACTGCCTGCCCATATGTGGCAGAGCCTATAGATCGCGTATTGGACTTATCGGCCATCTCTGACTTCAATAGATAACCACTTAGATCAAAGCATCATAGAATCCTAAACATGTGGAAGCAGGCCATTTGGCTCATTGAGTCCACATTGAACCTCTGAAGACCATCCACCTAGACCCACCACCCTACTTACCCCTGTAGCCCTGCATTTCCCCATGGTTAATCCACCTAGCCTGCAACTCCCTGAATAGATGGAATATAATGTGGGGAAAATGTGAGGTTATGCATTTTGGCAGGAAGAATAGAGTTGAATATTATTCAGTTGGAGAAAGACTGCAGAAACCTATGTAACAAAATTTGAGAATCCTTATACATAAATTACAAAAAAGTTAGCATCCAAGTTCAGCAAATAATAAGAAAGGTAAATAGAATGTCAAAGGGAATAGCATATAAAAATAGGGAGGTATTGCTAAAGATATATAAGGCACTAACTGGACCATGGCCGGAACACTTCAAGTACTTTTGGGCCCCTTATGTAAGGAAAGTTAATCTGACACTGGAGGCAGTCCAGAGAAGATTCATTAGCTGATACCAGGTAATGAGGAGAGATTGAGTAGGTTGGTACTGCACTCATTGGAATTTGTAAGAATGAACAAACTTATTGAAACATGCAAGATTCTTAGGGGATTTGACAAGTTAGTTGCAAAAGAGGCTGTTTCTTCTTGTGGAAGAGTCCAGGATCAGAGGACATTTTCTCAGAATAAGGGGTGGCCTATTTAAGACAGATGTAGGAGGGGAGCAAATCTGTAGAATTATTTATTGAGGAGGGCAATCAATGATGGGTCATTAACTATATTCAAGGCTAACGGACAAATTTTAGTCACTAAGGGATTCAAGGGAAACAGAAGGAAAGTGGAGATGGGAATTATTAAACCACCCATGATCTCATTGAATGGGGAAGTAGACTCACTAGGCTGAATAGCTTACTTCAGTTTGTAGTCTTATGATCTTTCAACTGGCTTGGAACCAAATCATTCAAGGTCCTGACGAATTGCCTAAAAGGAGTTACAATGGATATAATTACTTCCACGCTGAAACAGAATGTTGACGATCTCTTTACGCTTCTTCCGTTTACCCAATGGTGGGTCCACACCAAGTCTTTTCAAGATACAAGAGCAAAATACTGCAAAAACAAAAACAGGAAAAGCTCAGCGAGTTTTGTAGCACCTGTGGAGAGAAATCGGAGTTAACGTTTCGCGTCGAGTGACCTTTTCTCAGAACTACTCAGAAAATATTACAAATGTTAGAAATAAAGACAGGAGATACTGGGGAAGATTTAACAGGTCGTGCAATATGTGTAGAGAGAGGGCACGTGCCTGTAAGATATTGAAAAAAAAATCTAAAATTATGCATTTGCTAAAGTTTTAAGCAGTTACCAGTTAATAAGCCATTTCACGAGGCTTTGCCGTTTTATATATGAAATAATTAGAAATGCATTTATAGATTTCTTTCCCCCGCCCCAATCCCGACACCAACATACACATTCCGCCTCCCTGTTGTGCAGTCTACATATGTATTATTGGGAATGTATTAAATAATTGTGACAATCCCCAATCCACTAGCTCCATATGACTTTTTTGATACCCCCATCAGGTACGAAGTCCACGCAATTCCATGCAAAAGTGTTACAGCGGATTTGTGTTGTCATCCTTCGCGTTGTTCTTTGGCATTAAACATGAATATTGAAAACATTAAATATCAACAAATGATTTTCTCAGAAAATCTGCTTACAATGACAGGAACTCTTGAGGATAGGAATGGAAATGAAATGTTAATTATTTCCTACGCACAACTTTCAGCCTTGTTTGATTCGAGGTCAGGGTCCTTGATATTGATTCTGGTACTGCTCCTGATGGCATCGAGAATTCACATCAGCAAGCAATGTACGAAGAAACGTGACATTTATTAAGCACTAGAACGTTGTAGCAGTAAATATAACTAACTGATTTATAAACTTATGACTTAAACTCGTGTAAAGTGAAAATCGTAATTTACTATAACAAAGATAGCTTTTGCTTTACGGGAGGAGGGACTGGAGATATAAGTATATACCAAGGTAGAGACAAAAAGCCTTAACCGTTTCCCATTGCTTAGATAAACACAATAGCAACCATGGATTCAACCCTGAATGCCATCACGTGAGTCCACAGCAGAACACACTGGCTGTTGGCTGTCTTGTTTTACAATGTTCCTATGATTGGGTATGTGTCAATTTATGTTAGTTTGCACGGACATTCCGTGGATTAAGAGGGTTATCTTCTGTTCAAAATTATACAAGAGAACTTTCTTCTGTCAGACTCCATTATTCTCTCCAATGTTCAGCGCGGATGAATACAAGTGGCACGGGGGTAACGTGCCAAGTGTGTGTTTGTGTATGTGTCCCCCCCCCCCCCCCGTTCATCCATGTGTATAACACATGGAAGTTGAAAATTGAACAGTACTGATTCAGGTAACACCAGGAAACGACATAAGTGTGGGAAGCGATAACGACTGAGTGGCCCATTAACATTACATTACTTTAATGTGTAAGTGCAGACTATCCTTTGAGTGGTGGCGGCATTGGTGTTAGTGGAGTGAAAATAGGTCATAAAGCATTTTCATGAAAATTTTACCGAATACATTTGTCAAGTCATAGCTAGTCGGAAAATAAATTCTACATGTACTAAACAATATAGATTAATTCAAAATGTAAGGTTTGTTGTATATTTTATTCAAACGTGAAGAATCCATATCAAGTGTTACATTTGAGTTAATGAACATTGAGATGAAGACTGATAGAATGATCTGAAGTTTACATGAGAGATACAGACCATTCAGTTCAACTGATCTGCACTATTATTAATATTCCACTTAGGGTAACTCCATCCCAACTATCATGTAGGTTAATAAGTGTGCCTTATTGGCAATTGCGCTGTTGACTGGGTAAGCGCACATATAATTGAAAATGTTTGTTTAATAGCACGTTCTTTCACAGGGGTATGTTTAAGAGTTAACTCAGGGAATTAAACTCGACAACGTTTTGACTGCTGACCAACAGGTTTGGAGATAGCTGAATAACGCTTGGCTTGAGCAGCATAGCTGTCACCAAAATTCCCACTTGTTCTTTCCCGTACTAATTCTGATTATCTGGATTATATCTGATAAACAGATAATGCTTATCACTTAATCCTTCAAACCATCGCAAAATTGCTTGAATGTTGAAGAGGGGAGAAGGATTGAGAGGGTGTGAGACACCGTATGTGATAATCTCAGATGGATTCGTGGAGACTGGCAGTGTATAAACACTGATAAATTACCAGTACATGAGCTATTTGTTAGATATTTAAAATACAGTGTCCGACGAAGTGCGGTAATTCGCAATCTAATCTGTCCCGTCTGGGTGTCTATGCCTTGCCAGGATCCCTGACGGCTTCTCGCTAATTCCTGCCAAAAGTATCAGTGGATTTCTTGCTTTTAATCTCCCATGATGCCTTATTCGATTATTGTCAATGTTCGCCATCCCGGACCGGCTGTTAAACTCTTTAGTTTTAAACTGAGGCGCTCAGTTGAGCCTCGACAGCAACAGAGAAATAAAAGGAGAGTGAAAAATGCCCCCTGCAAGTGCAATGGGCTCAACACTGAGGTACTAAAGTGTTCTTCTTTCGTTGCTTTTATTCTTCGTGAAATGGCACAATGACGGCAAAAGTGAGGAAGCTTAGAATATGGGACATGCAAATGGTTACTGCTGACATGAGATCTATGGTTGCAATGCCTACCAGCCGCGTGGGTTTACTGATTTTTGTCTGTTACACAGCACTGTGGTGGTGAGTCTATCTTATTTACATTTCTACTGAGGTGAAACCTTTTGTTGTTCTCTCCACGTATTTTATTATGATGTAGCCTTTTATCGTCTTGTCGCATTTAAATAGATTGATAACAAAGCGAAAACAAAGGCAGACACTCTCGCCTTTGATTACCAAAGGTGCCCTTGACCTTAATGTTGATTTGTATTTACAGTATAGGAGAGACGCTAATAAATAGCTCTTCTAATCAAGACAAAGAAGTAAGAGTCCATTCGGAAAACATTACACGCATTCTCGATAGACTTCTCGATGGATATGATAATAGGCTACGACCCGGTTTTGGAGGTAAGTAATTATATCTTTTTGCACGTACCTCTTTGGCTTGCAACAGATTCAAACCTATTTTCACTCCTTATATGACGTACATCTTCATCGATGTGATTTCAAGTCTGAACAAATCGTAAATGTTTACAATGTATAGTAGGACGGTCCATCGCGACACTTTTGCAAGAACCGAGATAATGGTGGAACTCAGTGCTGTCCATAAACGCTGTCGTTCAAACTTTGAGGGTTTTAAAGGCATTGTCTTCTATATTCTTCGCATGTGGCAAGTTAATGCATCGTGCACTGACAGAAAAGCCCTGGTCAAGATGATTTTTCAAACCTTGTTTCATCTTTTCTAGGTCCTGTCACTGAAGTGAAAACTGACATATACGTGACAAGTTTCGGTCCTGTATCTGACGTCGATATGGTATGATAATGATAATTAAAATGCTTCCCCAATCTTTGCTTTATTGTTCTCAAACAAAACAAAAATAGTCATACTACACTTGCTTATCGACATCAGCTTCCCATTTCACCGCCTGCAGTCCCGTTCATATTCGATTTATATCTTGGCATCTAAGCAAAATATCCTTAAAAAGATTATTCGCCTTAATCTGTTTGACAATCCCTGCCGCCATTGGCTTCATTCTTGGCAACAATCAACGTTACACAGTATTGTAATCTCTTGGAGAAAAAAAAGCAGTTGTCTTTTTAAGGAAGCCAAGCTAGACTTTAACATGGCAGAAACTGAGGGGTCTTTTTAAACTATGGATATGGACACTGAGTAATTCATTGAACATTGGTACTGTTTGTGGGTCAAAGCATTATACATCGAAAGACCATGACTTGTAGTAAAAGTGATGCAATGCAGTCTTTTAAAGTGGTTTTATAATAATTTTACAGGAATACACCATGGATGTCTTTTTCCGTCAAACTTGGATTGATAAGAGGCTAAAATTTGATGGACCTATTGAAATACTTAGATTGAATAACTTAATGGTTAACAAAATTTGGACTCCAGACACCTTCTTCAGAAATGGAAAAATGTCCATTGCTCACAACATGACGACTCCCAACAAGCTTTTCAGAATCATGCAAAACGGCACTATTCTTTACACCATGAGGTGGGTCATAGTAGTTTGATCATACTTTACACTTATTCTATTTGATAGCTACATAACGTTTAATATATTTTCTCCTCCAATTCCAGACTGACCATAAATGCAGCATGTCCTATGAGACTAGTGAACTTCCCAATGGACGGACATGCATGTCCGTTGAAGTTTGGCAGCTGTAAGTGAGAGTTCCTACTTTTGATTAAGAAATGAACAATCAAAATACTAAATCAAGAGTTAGATGAATTTATAGGGCTAGAGTTCTAACATCTACAAGGACCATTCTAGAAAAGCAAAGGGCTGCTCACATGATATGAAATGCAAACTGGAGATATCCAATTATAAATTAATTTAGAATTCTTACTATGAGGACTGATTTTGGTAGCACTACTTTTGACTCTGGATCAGAAAATTACAGGTTCAAACTTTGCTCCAGAAACGAGCATGCATAGCTTCAGCCGACTCTCCCACGTAGCACTACGTTTTTAACTCCGATCTGACTGCCCTTTTAGATGGGCATAAAGTATCTTTTTGGCAGTACACGCTATATATTACTCTCAGATTCTTGGCCAACATGTATTGATAAAACAGATTACCTGGTCATGTTATTGTTTTGGGGACTTCATTGAGTACAAATTGCCTGCCACTTTCCTGAATTACAACAATGATTGCATTTTAAAGAAGCTCACAATTGCTGTAATTATGAGGTCATGAAAGATATTATATAAGTGCAGTTTTGTTCCTTTTATGTGTGTATATGTAACTGACCAATGAGTTGAAGCATGTAATCTTATTCTGTACAATCAGTCTTGCTGTGGTCATAAATATTAGAATAAGGTTCCAGCAGAATATGTAGGTTAGCTGTGTCTCTTATATCCTTGATCTCACTATCAATTTTTAACATCTTGTAGATAACCCTTTTCTTCTTTGAATATTTTTTGTTATCTAGCGCAATGGTTGAAGGATGCGTTTCAAATAAGTCATGTCAAACCTGCTATCGAAATTACAATGTTATAATAATATGAAAGGGATAAAGGGTATTCCAATAATTCCTTTAAAAAGCAATTATTAACTTAGGGAATTAGTGAGAAATGTCTGCCTATTTTCACTGCAGAGTCAGTCTATACTTGGCAAGAACATGAACAGAACAGGAACATGGAGGGAGCAGAACATGGAGACAGCAGGGGAATAGAGAAAACATTAAGGAAACATGGAAAGAGCAGAGACGTGCCGAGAAGATAGCATAGAGTGAGCAGGAACACAGGTGGAGCAGAGCAAGCTTCTGGCTGCCAATAATTAGCTTACTCTTGATCGAAGCACTTTCACATTATTTCATGCACATTTTAGAACTACAAATCTAAGAATGCAACCAAGAAGAAGTGTGACTTACACATTATGTGTAAAATTAGTTGTGGTTAATAATACAGCGTGGGTGATAGTAAATTGGCAACCTATTTCATATCCCACTTGATTTGTTTTCTTATTAACAGAAAAATAAATTGGCAAACCAGCTGCCAACTTGCTATTGCCATTTTATTGTAAGTATTTTGACTTTTTAAGGTGCATTTGTAAAACTTTCTGTCTTCAAAAGACTGGAACTTATGCTATGGTAGAGTTCTATAAGTGTGGTTGCCCATCTGAACCCTGCTCAAATGGCCATCCATCTTGTGTAGTCATTGCTAGTGAGTGTCAATTCCTATTTGCCAAGTGGATGGAATTTTCTTCAGATATATATTTTGGATGTTACCATTTTGCTGATGTCTGTTAAAATAATGGTATTGTTGCACCCACAATTGAGCACTATTTTACACCTATTTTTAATCAGTGTAATTGCAGGAAATTTGTACTTAAGAACTTTGGAATTCAAGATGGAGTGAAGACCTGCTCAATTAGGGAATCATTGGACATAAAAGAATGAGGGAGTTTGGATATAGTTGTTAAATGCATAACATATGTGCTGTCAGGTGTCAACAGTAGCTCAGTGCTAACCCTCCCACCTCTCATTTAGAAGTTCAATGGTTTGTCCCTGATTATGGGATTTGTATATATGCTGCCACAATATCAAGGCTAGTATAGAAACCTAGGCTATAGGAGCAGGAGTACGCCAGCTGCTTGCCATCCGTTATGATCATAGGTGATTTGTTCCAACTCAATAGTCTGTTCCCACATTTTCCCTCATAGCCTCTGATCTCCTTAGCCCCAAGGACCATATCCAACTCTTGCTTCAAATCAGGCAATGTTTTGGATTCAGCTGCTTTCTGTCATAGCAAATTCCACCAGGCTCTCCACTCTTTCGGTGAAGAAATTTCTCCTTATCTCAGTCCTACATGGCTTACCTCATATCCTTAGCCTTTGACGTTATAGTTTTCTGGACTCATTTGCTATCAGGAACATCTTTCTTGCATCTATCCTGTCTAGTACTGTTAGAATTTTATAGCTTTTTATGAGATCCTCCTCATTCCTCAAAACTCCAGCCCATAAATCCTAACCAGTTCAACCTGTCTTCATGTGGCAGTCCTACCATCCTGGAAATCAGAGAGGTAAACCTTCACTACAGTTTTTCTAAATATTCTTTTTCAGATAAGGAGACTGAAACTACACATTATATTCTAGGTCTAGTCTCACCAAGGCCTTATATAATTTCCACAAGACATCCTTCCTCCTGTAATTGCATCCTCTCACTATGAAGGCCAACATACCATTCTTTACCACTTGCTGCACCTGCATGCTTACCTTCAATAGCTAGTATACAAAGAAATCCAGGTCTCGTTTTATTCCTCGCTCATTCCTCTCACTCAATTTAGAGATATATCTTTCAATTCAGACACTCACCTGAGATTCCAGCAGTGACAGTACTTTAATTTCAGTTTAGTTTAATTGGTTGTCTGTCTTTGCTGTTTTGGACCTTTATGTAAATTGTTAGTAATGTTCCCTATGTTACAAGAATGACTACGCTTTGATAGTACTGGTGTGGATATTTTAAAGTTATGATAGGCACTGCATAACATAATGTCTTTCTGAACATCCATGTTTCCTTGATCTTTAATACTGGATATTTGCTTATTGGCAAGACAACGGAAACTCAAACCTCGTGGTTTAAACATGCAAGTTTTCTACCACTAATCACTGAATAATGATCAGAATCTTAGAATCCTTACAAGTGTGGAAACAAGCTCTTTGGCCCAACGAGTCCACACCGACCCTCAGAGTATCCCACCCAAACCCAATCCCCATTAATCTACATTTACCCCTGACTAAGGCACCTAACCTACACATCTTTGGACTGTGGGAGAAAACTGGAGCACCCAGAGGATATCCACACAGACACTGGGAGAATGTGCAAACTCCACACAGACAGTCACTTGAGGCTGGAATCGAACCCGGGTCCCTGGTGCTATGAGGTAGCAGTGCTAATCACTGAACCACCATGCCGCCAGCAGTAGGAATACTGCCTGTGTGGTTACTATTTTCTATTTTCCAATGCAGAGGCACGAAGGCCAATTATAGTTTTTCAATTGATTGAAAACTGAAATCATCATTATCATCTAACCATAGTCCCAAAGGACTATAGGCATGTCCCTCCGTTACAGAGAGGCAATTACATAGGTTACCACTCTACAAACGTGGGTGACATACGGAGACAGGGCCTCCTTTTCATGGGGATTGTTTCCACATCATTGGCATCATTTTGCATCACACTCTAGGCATCTAGCCAACTGAATAAACCAACCCCACCATCGCTGACATCAACAATTCAGCAAAATCTATTAACAGAATCCCATCCACTCTGAATAATATGGCTGTGGCAAGATGAGCAGGATTATCAGGTGAGATGTTTGGCAAACTCTGTTTCAACACCAAGATCATCTTGCTTCATCTTATACATGTCTCTCAAAAAGCATGGTGCGATTCATGAAGGCAGCAGTTCACATTGACAGTCATTTATTGTTCATTAAATGCCTTGTTAACAAGCCACCTTGCCATGGGTTACCATCTTACCAAACTTGTCACACAAAAAAACCATCATAAAAAGTCAACATGGAAACCAGAGTGGGATCTTGGTGGCTTCAACTTGCTGCTTGTATCAACACCTCAGACACAACCCATGGGCCTTGGCCATACGCAGCCCAAATTCACAGACGTTTGCATGTGATGTGAACCCTCATGATCCACTTATGGGGGGTTCTGCACTTCAATGATGTATCTCTGACATCACAATTCTGATCCAATTACAGGATGAGCCTGCAGATCAATGAGATATCTCAGAATGCATCAGCAAGTATTTTAGTGTTGTAGCACATGGACTGGACCAGGCTTCATCTCTGGATTCTTCGGTTGTTACCCTAGTGCTCACTCTCCACATGCACATATCCACCCTGCATTTCATTTCCTTACCTTGCCATCTTGTGACATGCCCCCTCAGACAGAGATACCAAGCTTTTATTTTACTGTTTTGCAATATCATTTAGTGCAGGTACAAATCCAAGAAGCTTGCCACAATTGTCATCTGGCTTCAATCCAGCCAAGGGGTATAGCGTTCAGTCAGGAGATCCAAGATAGTAAGTGAATACTAGCTCAGGTCCTGCTCGAGATGGTGAACGTCAGGGTGTTTTGTTGATCAGAGTGAGGAACTGAATCAGGGAGAGCACACCACCTCTTCTGAGTCTGCCCTACTGTGGGCTGTTTTGCTCCTGGAATGAAACAGAGGTGCTTATTACAGAAGATTAAAACACAGTTCTTCGTGTTGGTGCGGTTGGGAAGATTTCGCAAGTGAGTGAGTAAGCCACACAGTGGGCATGCAGGGTTAGTAGTGTCGCAAATTGGGATGAATGAAAGTAAGTAGGGAAGTTGTTGCAGGAGAGTAATAAAGTTTGAGCTTTAGTAGTTGGTCATTACAGGACCAGAGGTAGCATGAATGAGGTATCAGAGCAAGGGTGGTGGCACTTACTCTACCAGAATCAGAAAGGACACTGTCTTTCTTCTCATGGTGCTGGGCATTTCTCTAGATGGCTGAGACATCTTTAACCTGGGTGGAAACTTTGCATCAGACTCACATGGTCTGATGTTATGGCATCCTCTCCTGGTCTTGAGGGAAGAAAATGTTCCATCTGTGCATCACCCCATCCTTTAGGAGCTCCAGGAATAGATCTGCAAAGTGGAATGATGGAATGTCAAGAACATTTTAAAGCAGCTCCAGACTGACAATATTGTCCAGTTGCACAATGGCCTTTTTAAACATGACACCGGCTCCAGAAATACTGGCTAATTGCAGGATATCAGGTGAGTACTCTTGGAATGGTGCATGGTAGGATGGAGTAAAAATCAGACAGGATAGTCACCTGAAGGCTGAAATGATGATCAATGCAGTGTGTTTGGTCAGATATTGTGGAAAAGAAAAACTCACTTGGTCTCATGGCATGATTCATGCTACCAAACTTAATTGAAACCTAACAAAAATCTGTAAGATTCAACCTTCTGAATTTAACCTGAGACATTCCTAGTTTATACAACTTAGACTAACCTACCCTGACCTCAGGGTAATATGTATAAAAATGTTTTCTGTTTTGTTCCTCATAATACAATGATACTGTTGAACAGGAAAAGTAATAGGTTGTAAGGGAAACTTAACTTGGATGTGTAGTGAATTTGACATATGATTTGAGTCCTTTTAGTGTCTGGTAAGGAATTACTTATTAGCAGAAGCACCGCTTTGTGTATATTGCAGAACCTTATGCAACATCTGTTGACATTTCAACATGGTATACAAGTTGGTTATGGGATGCTATTCCAGAAAAATATTCATATGCATCTCATTCCTTTCCACTCCTCAGCCATTTCCTCAGAACTGTCAAGCCATGCTTATATTAAAGCAAAATACCATGGCAGGTGGAAATCTCAAACAATCACAGAAAATGCTGGACAAACTCATCAGGTCTGGCGGCATCTGTGAAGAGAGAAACAGAGATAATGTTTCAAGTCCAATATGACTCTCTTCAATCTGTGAAGAAGAGTCGTATCAGACTTGAAACATTGTTATCTTTTGCTTCTGTCTTGTTTCTCATCTATTTTTTGGTCTCCCTAATATCTTTCCGACATGTTGTTGTTTTCCATTCTAAATTTTTCCACTGATTTGGATCAGATTATTGTCACTATTGCTCTTATTTCTCCTTTGTTGTATTTGCTGTTTTTAGTTTGTGTCTTTATTTTTCTATTGTCCAATTGAACAGTGGCCAAAATGCCCATATAATATATTTTCAGGCCACTAGTCTACTAAATTAGTTATTGTTGTGGCAATTTTACATCCAAGTTACAGCAATGATTACTGCCTCAGGTATTCCTTGAAAGTTTTAAACTGTGCTAATTCATCAAAGGTTATAGTAAGAAATCCAGGGATAAGTTTTTCTGATTCCATTCGAAAACTATTGTTATATATCTTACGCATTTCTCCACTAAGAAAGAAACTTTTGATTTAGAGTCATAGAGATATACAGCATGGAAACAGACCCTTCAGTCCAACCTGTCCATGCCGACCAGATATCCCAACCCAATCTAGTCCCACCTGCCTGCACCCGGCCCATATCCCTCCAAACCATTCCTATTCATATACCCATACAAATGCCTCTTAAATGTTGCAATTGTACCAGCCTCCACCACATCCTCTGGCAGCTCATTCCATACACGTACCACCCTCTGCATGAAAAAGTTGCCCCTTAGGTCTCTTTTACATCTTTCCCCTCTCACCCTAAACCTATGCCCTCTAGTTCTGGACTCCC